>NC_050104.1:103424938-103727969 GCF_902167145.1 Zea mays | reverse complement strand
ATAAAAAGTGATGATTCCAGACCTGCATGTCAGAAAACATAAGCTTGGAACTCCCAAAACCATCCTACTATTGGCGAAAGCACAAATTGCAGTTTTTTGAAAGAAAGCATATGACAGACATAATATGAGTAGTGCAAGCAAAATAGAATGGACGGGGTATCATAAACGAGTTAACCGTGCTGTATTGTTATACTCTGGTAATGGATTACCATTGTTGTGGGCTTCTTTTATTAGATCGTCCAGAGTGTATATACATACAGAGGGCTGGTAGCCAGCTACTTATTCAAGCCATCCACGTAATCTTGAATCCCTATCAGTGCAAAGATGTTAAATGATGCCATTTTTAAGATTTTATATTGCAAAATGGTTTGGAAAGATAGAGGCAACAACAACAGAGAATTCATGGAACAATTGACAACCTGATGGTTGATGGTTTAGCAGGGAAGAGCAACCTTGGCAAGCCTATGCATGTCTATAATCTTTGAACATGTCTTGTAGAGATCCACAATAAACATCTCTAGCAACAATATGCCAAAGCTGTAAACAACCCCAAGAGTTGAGATGCAAGCCTCTGCACAACTATCTACATTTCCATTGGTAGGTACGTGCACACACATGTACATGATTTAATAGGCTAGCCCTCTCGAAATCAAGACTGAATAAACCAATGCTTTTGTAATATGTTAGATTTACCTGGAGGGATATAACCAACGTAGCTTCCTTTTTCCAGTGAAGGTAGCTGAATCTAACAATGTGTCACTTGTGTATTCAAGATGGATTCGTGAACTGCGGCCTTAATAGCGTGTTGTCCAGTTTGAATATTTGACACCACACCATAGTACTCATGCATAGAACAAGAGAAATCGCTCAATATAATACCTATGTGATTGCTGAAAGGAAGAGCCATCAATTAAATTGCTCAGCTAGACAACGATAAGACTCGACACACCAGATATTTGAAGTATCAGATATCCATATCTTCAGTTAAGACTTCGAAAAGCAGTGGGACAACTTTTTTTTGGAGGGATACATAGTCTCCTGGCAGGAGTAAACATCATGGAATACATGGATTATGAAAAGCAGTGGTGCTAAGACCCATACGAATACAGATAGAACATCTATATTCATACCAAAGTACAGAAGTAGACTGCAAGGTGTACTTACTTCCATAATCCATAATTCTATATGAAGTTGTACCTGCTAACAGTGCTCATGCAGACTAATGGGGCACTAAAATAAAGTTGGAGCTGATTTCATCAGTCAACTGGTTACAATTTATTCCCTTCTCTATGGGCAGATTTTATCCTCATTCTTGACCATATAAGTTGATAATTATGTATGGTATGTTCCACCTTGTTGGGTTAATCTGTTTTTTCATTGCAAAAGAAAATAATGAGACTAAAATGGAGGGACTAATCTTTAGTCCCTGAACCAAACAGACCATTAGCAGTTTTGTAAGTATTTGCAAACAGATAAAATGTTAATAGGCCTACAGAACCCGGCTCCCCTAAAAATGGCATATACAAGCTGATAATAGTAAATGATGAATGATCACTTAGCAATTAATAGAAGACCGAGGCCATTCTCGTGGAGCCGCCGGCGTCTTGGCGCCCTGCTCTCTATCCTTGTCCCGCGGCTGCAGCTTCTGGAGCCAGCTCCGGGCGGAATCCATGGGGGCGGGTCCGCAAGTATCGGCGGCGGTGGGATCAGATCAGCGCCGAGGGGCAAGCCTGGAGTATAGGGACTTACGGAAATGTAAACCCTGGATCACCATATATGTCGACATCAGGAAATGATCCATATTGTACCGATCTTTGGTGATAAGAATGACACTCTCTGCAGTAAACTAACAACTACCGCTCGCTCGCCTCATCAAAGATGGCTTATTTTCTCTGTTATGCATATCTTAAATTCCAGTAACATGTTACAACACGCCATGACCTCGACCTGATGAGGCGAGCGAGCGGTAGACCTGAAAATAAGCCATCTTTGAAGAATTTCTGGTATGAAACAAAGAAGCCATTTTGGCTGTCCATTTGGCATGCTAGACCTGAAAAAAAAACTTGGTCACAATGTAGAAAAGCAAAGGTATTTGAGTAGCATTTTTAGTTCAGTTGAATTAACTATTGCTAACTGAGGTCAAGAAGGTGAAAGTCTATGGATGACTTGAAATAAGTTATATCCAAAGAATGGTATAGCAGACTGCTGATTGTTAAAATATACCACAAATTTTTATCGATAGGAACACACCCAGCACATATATATTCTAGTAACAGTTCCAATATGCTATTAGAATTTTTCTAGCGAATCCCCATGACACTTAATGGAATATTGCCAACCTTGTTATTTGCAAAATAGCACCAGCACAGAAACATTTTTATGAGCATAATAGCAGCAATAAGCCTTGGAAATTAAAGGTGCATCACTGCCAATAAAAGCGATGGGAACAAGATTTAGAACTATGCATACACTGATTTCCTTCTTGGTTTGAAGTGCAAACACAAAATCTATCTTATCCCACCACCTTCATCAGTAATCTACAAAGTTTAGTCGAATAGTTCATTCATCATACCGAATCATGAATAATCAAAGTCTATTGATTTTGCTAACATAGATGCAGAAAATACAAGCTTGTCGGTTGAATATCACAATTAATGAGATACATATATGATGTCATCTAATCTAATTAAAGAAAATGCAGGGGCAAGCCTGAAGTATAGGGACTTACTAAAATGTAAACCCCGGATCACCATATATGTCGACATTAGGAAATCAGTGTATAGGGACTTACTAAGATAAGAGGGGTTAATAATTGACTGGCACAAAAATAGATGAGTGTGTAGTTGTTTGAATCCAAATCAGACACAACATCATATCCATTGGTCCAAAAGCATGTCACCCCTCTGTTTTGAATCCATCTGAAATACCATGGAAAATGCTCCTCAGCCTACTCCCACCAAACATCTTCATCATCCGTTTGGCTCTGGGCCGCAAGCTTCTTGAGATTCCTGCCACAAGAACATAAGCATAAAAAGCTAAGAATTGCAGCGAGAATTGATGAACACATGATGATTGGCTACTGATAGTGTATGTAGTATGTATCATACCTGACGTGCTCCGAGGACATGATCTTCCACCGGCAGGAGCTGTTGACCGTGAGGGCAGTAGTGGTCGAGCGCTCGGATAGGGGACTCATGTGGAAATGAGTATAATAGCATGTCAGTCTTTATCCCATTTCTAACAGATCTAAATAGCAAAATAAAATTGGTTCAAAGGGTCTAATGCTAATATGCATTCATTTTTTTGAATATCTAATAATAGTACGAATAGATGTACTATACATCGTTTTACATTAAACATACTAACTCTGTATCCATACTTCAAGGGCATAAACAGGCAACACGAATTTGGCCTATGAAAATTTACAGATCGTGAATGCCAGTGCATTTAAACGATTTGAGGGCACTCAGATCTAACACACATATAGGAATAAATCAACAACACTTATGCTACATAACTACTGACTTCATTGGATCATGGAAAATAATGCACAATTTCGGCTAATCCCTGTTCTAATTCTCTATCCAAAATTCCAGATTAAAACAATCAAACCTCGATCATGCACCATCTCACCAGATCAACGAACCAGGCTTAGCAAACACGGATCTGGGCAAGGAGGGCGGTGCCTGGGAGGAAGGGGTATATCACCATGGTTACGAGTTACGACCCTCTCTACAAGCATGTATGACATGCCATATGCCAACTCCTGGATAAATCCATTATTAAAAAGAAACTTCAAGATAAATCCTCCATCTATTTTATATTAGTTGATTGACTTCATGACTTGCCTAAGAGATATCGTTAGTAGAGAACGAGTCTAGTTGAATCAATAAAAAACTACTTTTAGTAGATAGATTTGGCGCTGCTGTTTCCATGTGCTTAGGATATTTCCCTGTTTTAGTATCGGTTCAATTCTGAATCTTACTGGGTACTCATCTGAGTGGACAAGCTAGCAGCGTTGTACTGTCTACTGAACAGGATTTGGTAATTTACTGGCAAATTAACAATGAGGTAACCAAAACATCAGTTCTGATCCAAATATAACAATGAGCTAACCAAAACAGAGCTAGGAGTTTAGTGGCAATATGATGTGAGCAACGGGATGCAGGGTTGGATCAGGAGTCCCAAAAAATATGAAACAAAAAATTGCAGGCTACTAAAGAAGAGTAGACGCATCTTCAGAAGTGTGCTAGCATGCTAACTACATGTAAATGCATGCTTCCTTTTCATGTATTTATGTGCCACTCCTATGTGATAACCATACAGACTTCATAAGGGAATATTTTAATTTCCACCAGAGATGTTCCCCACATAAATGATAAGATGCACCCATAGCACCTACTCTTTCTAAACTCTAAATAAATATCTTCTCTGTCTTAAAAGCGAATAAGACTGCTATAGCTGAAACTCATGTCGTTACTAAAGTTTCCAGACATCTTCTATTCAAAAAATACTTAACTGACCAGTCATCTAGTATGGCGATACCTTTTATTGATTATAGTTGGGCAGCATTCAAGATTTGCAGCAGCATCTAACATGGTCAACCACCTAGTGTTCGGCGGGAATAAAAAAGATGTGCATAGGCTTTCGCTACATGATTAGAACACAAAACTGAGAGAAAAAACCTCATGCATGAGTGAATTGAAGGAATAATGAGTCGCACCCTCCATACCTCTATGTCCTTGATGTCCATGCTTCTTTCCTTTAATTGGAATAGATCTGATACTGCTCCCAATTACATAACCATCAGTGACTGGAACGATGTGGGTAGCCCCATCACCCACATCAACTACAACATCTATCATTTTACACTGAAAACAAAGCATGAAGTTTCTCATAAATATAAGTGTGTGATGATCGCTCAACAGGTACGAAAGGAAAAAAGTAATGATCAAGTACACTTAAACATGGCCTGCTCGATGCAACTGCCATCCATTTTGGCGTAAGGCATGGCTATGCTAAAGAAATAAAAATGTTAAGCTTTGTTCGCTAACCTTGGTGGTAGTGTACCCAGCAGCGAGCGCAAGGACAGGTTGGACAGTAATATAGAGGTTGGGCACATTAAACGTCTTGAGAACATGATATCCTTGATATACTCCTGGGTGGGACAGTAGAGGGCTCTCCGTTCAGTGTGATGGCTTTAAAATAATGTCTCGATTATAAGAAAATAAAGAACTTCTGGGTCGCACCAGAGGACATTAAAGATGCATTGTTGCCAGAACCTCTCCATAGTATCCAATTCTCCACCTGAAAGAGTTCAATTTCAGCCGAAATCAATCGTAAGGTCATGAAAAACAACAACACCTGGACACGGCAGTACACAACTGGAATGCCCACCTATCCATTGCGGATGGGATAGCTCAAGCTGTGTGAGCTGCTGGCGCGGGATGGGGCTAGCGCCTCCTCACCAATGTAGAAATCGAGGTCAGCCATGACTCTGGTGATGTGATGAGCAAGCCAGTTCCCCTGGCAGGAGCACCCTTCGCCGTCGACTAGGCAGAGCCGAAAAAGGATTCGTTGACGGCGACGACAGTGGGGGTGATGAAGTAGGGCTCCATGTTTTCCGTGAACCCCATCTTCGTGTACCTGCTGCGAGAGTAGGAGTAGATCAGTAGCGTGACTCACCGGCGTCGCGCCTCCGCGCGTAGATCTAGGGAGAGGGAGGGAGGACGAGCTTCCCAGGGGCAGGATGGAGATCAGAGAAGGTCGAACCTTCTCGACGGGGAACGTGAAGGGCACGACGTCAACGACGGCGAGGCGGACAACCGAGGGCCACGAGAGCTAGCCATCGACGCAAGCAACTTCCTGCGCTAGGGCCTAAGCCTGTCGTAGACCTCCCCGCCATCTGCGTTGTCTGCCTAGCCCCCCAAGCTCTCTGGCACGACGACCTCGAGACATCAAATTCGAGATGGTGGTGGTGGTGCCTGGGTCTGCGGCTGCTGCTAGTGATGCGCGAATGTGGGGGAGGGGGGAGACCTTACGTACCAGGGGGTGCGTCGCGGTAGTTGTGATGCTGGGGGACACTGGGGGAAGACAGCAGCGGCGAGCTTGATGGGGGCGCGTGGGGGAGGGCGGCGCGACAAGCAGATGGATGGTATGTCACACCCGGTTTTAGAAGGCAAACCGAATGCGAACTATGTACGTGCCAGGATCAGAACTCACGTACACAGCGATTACATAAATGAACATCATCACACAATGCTCGAATAATAACATAAAAGAGTACTTATTACATCATAGAGTCATAGACATCCACATAGTCATTGTCGTAACAAGTAAATCAAAGTGCTAAGCGAAACGCAGTAAAGATAAGGCCTTCACAGGCAGCTGACTGGGGGTTGCCGCCAACCCACACCTAGAATTCATCGTAGTCTTGAAACTCCTGGAAGTCTCCTTCCACGGCTTCACCTTCTCCTGAGCAGTGGTTACAATGCGGACAACCTGGTGTTTGGTGGTAAAGCAAGGATGAGTACACATCAACGTACTCAGCAAATGTCCCGTTTGGTTGAGGTGGACTAGCTTTATGTGGGGTTAGGCTCAAGCAGTTGCTTTTAGTTGGTCAAGTATTTATCATTAGTAGAAGCCAGATTTTAGCATTAACCAATCCCGTAAACCATTTCCTCATCGAGGAACATCATCATAGTCGAACCAAAACCATAACATAATCCTTGCATCTCGAACCATCTGTATCTCTAATCAAAGAGGATCCCAAGGCTGCTCTTAACCGTGAGCACGACTGATATACCAGTTTCGCTACCCTCTGCAGAGGTCGCACACTTTACCCATGGGTCATGATTCCCTTTCTACCCGGGGAGAGCTACTCCCCATTGACCACTACCTAGGTGGTCCGGCAGGGCATCACTACGTAGCCTTTACAAAGATTCCCTAGAGATCGTAGCTGCCCGTTAGGTTTGTCCAGTTTGATAAACACAGTACCCCTCCCCGCAGGAGAGTGACTAACAAAGAGCAAAACGAAAGAACCTCGGCACTCAGCCTCGGCAGAGCAAGCACTGTGTCTGGACCCCATTGACGACACGACGGCTAAGCAACTACACCTCTAATTCATCTAATTAATCAGCTAAGGGCATCCCATTTCACCCTCATGGTTGCACTGTTATCCCGGGTGGTCTCTCAACGAACCAGTCCTTACGGAGAGGTACTCAGGAAACAGCCTGAGCCCCCTAGAATATCACAAGATCATCAACATCAACAGGATAACAGTATCATAAATAGCCACATCATGTTCATTGATTATGTTAAAGCAGTAGCAAAGTGCTAACCATAACAACCCAATAGGTCATCAAGGATAAAGTAAAGTGTAAAGCTAGTCAATCCTTAGGTTTCAAGTAAGTAATGCGGGGTAGTAAATTATAAATGAATAGGACATAATGGGACAGAGGACACTTGCCTTCACCAAACTGCTGATCAGGGACTTCCTCTGCAACTGCCTCGGGAAACACAGACTGCTCGGTGTCTACGCAAAGCAATCATTCACACTATGCACTTGGGAAAATAACAAACAAAAACAATATACCAAACATTTGCAGCAGAGAGGGGTCACAAGTTCATAACAGAAAAGGGATAGGCACTCTAAAGTTCCCTAGGTCTGGGGGTAGAGGATTACACAAAGTGATTCACTATCCACTAATCAGGTCTAAGTTGGTGGTGGGATTAAATAATTATCTGGTTTGAGTTTCTAAACTTAAGTGTTTAAGTCCACAAACTTAAGTAATCCAACTTTTATTAAAGTCTACTTATTTCCAATTATCCTAAATGAGGTTTCAATAGTCTTAATCCTATCCTAGTGATTAGCTATTAATTAATACATGGAAACAGCAGGGAAACATTGCATAAACAGATAGATAATAATATTATGAACATTTTGCAATTTGAAGCACCTAATTTGGAGTTCATATGACAAAGTTATGAATTTTACAAGTTTAGGGGTTAAAATTATACCCTAAGGACTTATTTTTAATTAAATAAAAGGGCTAGGGACTTAACTGCGAGAAACCAGGGACGGCGGGCGCAATTTCCAGAAAACAGGGGGGCTCTTTAAGAAAACGCGCGGGCGAAGGGGTATCGGGCTACTACGGCCGTCAGATCTAAAGCGAACGGCCAGGATTAGATCCTGCGGGCGGGCGCGCGAGCGCGCGGCGGCGGGAGCGGCTGACAGGCGGGGCCGGGCGGACAGCGCGGGCGCGGGCGACTGGCAAGCGGGACCGGGCGGGCAGAGCGCGCGGGCGGACTGACGGGCGGGGCCGGGCGGACAGCGCGGGCGCGCGGGCGAGCTGACAGGTGGGGCCTAGCGGGCAGAGAGACGGGGTGAGGGGGCAGCGGGCCTGGGCCGCTGGATCTCCGGCGGACGGCCAGGATTGGGCTTGGCCAAATTAAAACGAGGCCGCCCGATCTGGGATGGACGGTGGGGATCGGGTGGCCGGCCTGGGCTTCCCCTACGGCTAGCTGGGGCGGCGGCGCTCGTCCCCGCGGCGGAGGACTCGCCGGAGACGAGGGGCGCGGGCGACTGGCGGGGCTCTGGGGCAATCCGAGTGGTCGGGGAGGTCGGGGAGGGCGCGGGGAGTTCTCCGGTAGGGTTTGGGTCGGGGCAGAGGCACCGGAGGGGGGCGGTTCACGGCGGGGCGGCTCGGCGGCGGGGTTAATCTACTCCGGCGAGCAATCAAGCGCAACAGAGAGCAAAACAAGGGGCGATAGGGGCTGGAGGGGTCCGTTACCTCAAGGCGGGCTCCGGGGACTCCTCGGCGGCGACGGGGACGCGACGGAGACTCGGGTCGACGGTGGCGGCTGCACGGCGAACGACGGGTGAGCGCGGGCAGAGAGAAATAGGGAGGGGGAGAGGGAATTGGGGCGCGTTCCGGGTTGCGGACGCCAGAGCGGAGCTCACCGGGGCTAAGGGCGCGGCGGAGCTCCACCGGCGACGAGGAAACGGCTCGGGCGGCGATGGTTAGTGGCGGCGGCGCTCTGCGTGCGCGCAGCGAGGGGGAGAGAGAGTCTGCTGGGGCGCAAATGGGGGAGGGGGTGAGGGCGAGTGGGGTTCGGGGCTCAAGTGGCCAGGGGCGAGGTGGGGCGAGTTCCACGCGCGACGTGGGCGCGGGGAAGGCGGGCGCGAGCAGCTCGGGCGGCGGTTACGCGAGGAAGACGGGGCTGACACCCCGGGCCCGCGAGCAGAGAGAGAGCGAGGGAGCGAGCGCGCGCGGGGAAAGCGGGCGCCGACAGGTGGGACCGGGCGAGCAGAGAGAGAAGGGGGCGGGTGCGCGGAAGGCGGGAGCGCCGACAGGTGGGGCCCGCTGCGCAGAGAGAGGAGGGGAGGGAGGCGCGCGCGCGAGAGATGGGCCGGCTGGGCCGAAAGGCCGAGGGGGCGGCTGGGTTGGGCTGCTTTACCTTTTTCTTTTATTCTGAATTGTTTCTCCCTTTTCTTTTATTTATTCTATTTGATTCAAACTCAAATGAGCCCCAAATTCAAATTAGACCTTTTGAGAATTATGCACCAAACAAAAGTGAAATCTAGGGTTCAACATGATGCAACAATTCATACTCCACTAGGGTTTAACATAATAGACTATGATTACAAGTAAAATAAGTACTTAGCTCCTATAGAAATGAGAGAGAAAAGAATTAGGAAGGATGAGAAAAGGAAGTAACACCTGAATTTGTGAATATGAGCAAAGAAATTTTATACCCCCAAATTCAGGGTGTTACAAACCTATCCCCCTTAAAAGAATCTCGCCCCGAGATTCAAGGTTGGTCAGCAAAGAGTTCAGGGTATTTGGCCTTCAGGTCATCTTCTCGTTCCCAGATTGCTTCATCCTCCGAGTGGTGACCCCATCTGACTTTGCACATTCTGATGGTGTTTCTCCGGGTGACTCTGTCTGCAAACTCCAGAATCTGCGTTGGCTTCTCTATGTATGTCAGATCTTCTTGGACTTCCAAACCCTCCACTGGCAACTGTTCTTCTGGTACTCGCAAACATTTCTTCAATTGCGACACATGGAACACATTGTGCACTGCTGACAAACTCTCTGGTAGGTCGAGCTGGTAGGCCACTTCTCCACGCTTGGCTTGAATCTGATATGGTCCGACGTACCGGGGTGCTAACTTGCCTTTGACTCCGAACCTTCTGACTCCCCTGATAGGTGACACCTTCAGATAGACGTAGTCTCCCACTTCAAAACTCAGTTCCCTTCTCCTTCTGTCAGCATAGCTTCGCTGTCTTGACTGGGCTGTCTTCAGGTTCTCCCGAACCATTTTGATATTCTCTTCGGCTTCAAGCAAGATGTCGGGGCCAAACACCTGTCTCTCTCCAGGCTGGTCCCAGTGCAGCGGAGTCCTACAACTCCGTCCGTAGAGTGCCTGAAACGGTGACATCTTCAAGCTGGCCTGGTAACTATTGTTGTAAGAGAATTCTGCATAAGGTAACCTTTTGTCCCATCCTGACTTGTCTTGCAACGCACAGGCTCTCAACATATCTTCTAGGATCTGATTAGTTCTTTCAGTCTGACCGTCTGTCTGCGGGTGATAAGCTGAGCTGAAGTTCAAATGTGTGCCCAAAGCTTCTTGTAACTGCTGCCAAAAATGAGATGTGAACTGCGTTCCTCGATCTGACACTATCTTCTTCGGCACACCATGAAGGCAGACTATCCGTGACATGTATAACTCAGCTAACGTTGCTCCGGTGTATGTCGTCTTCACAGGTATGAAGTGGGCCACCTTTGTTAAGCGGTCCACGACCACCCAGATGGAATCATAACCGGCCCGGGTACGAGGTAGGCCAACTATGAAATCCATCCCGATCTCATCCCACTTCCACTGAGGAATCCGCAATGGCTGCAACAGTCCGGCGGGCCTCTGATGCTCTGCTTTGGTTCTCTGACAGCTATCACAGATGGCGACATATTCTGCGATCTCCCTTTTCATACCATACCACCAAAACCTCCTTTTTAAATCCTGGTACATCTTCTCACTTCCTGGGTGTATGGAGTAGGCTGTCTCATGAGCTTCCTTGAGGATCAGTCCCCGAATAGGTTTGAGGTCGGGAACACACAATCGGTCCTTGAACCAGATTACCCCTTCTTCATCCTCTCGAAAGTCTTTGCCTCTTCCTTCTAGGATCAGCTGCCGGATTTTGTTGATGTTTTCATCATCCTTCTGCCCTTCTTTGATCTCCCGCTCTAGGGTGGGCTCTAATTCCACTGTTACTCCTTGCGTACTATTCAGGAAACCGAGGCTCAGTCTGTCAAACTCCTTGGCTAACTCATACGGCATTGGGTACGAGGCCAACATATTAACTTGACTCTTCCTGCTCAGAGCATCTGCAACAACATTGGCTTTGCCCGGATGGTAATGTATCTCCAACTCATAGTCTTTGATCAGTTCCAACCATCTTCGCTGCCTCATGTTTAACTCTGACTGGGTGAATATGTACTTCAGACTCTTATGATCTGTGTAGATGTCGCACTTCTGCCCATACAGGTAATGTCTCCAGGTCTTCAAAGCATGAACCACTGCTGCCAATTCCAGGTCATGTGTGGGGTAATTCTTCTCATGGATCTTCAGCTGTCGAGATGAGTACGCTACAACTCTCCCTTCTTGCATCAGCACACATCCCAATCCGGTGTAAGAAGCATCGCAATACACTGAGAATGACTTGTGAACATCAGGCAGGACTAACACAGGAGCTGTAGTCAATCTATTCTTCAGTTCTTCAAATGCTTCCTGACACTTTTGGGTCCACTTAAACTCAACTTTCTTTGCTAGTAACGCTGTCATTGGTCTAGCAATCTTTGAGAAGCCTTCGATGAAACGCCTATAATATCCGGCCATTCCAATGAAGCTCTTGATCCCACGAACATCCTTCGGTGCTTTCCAGTTCAGGATATCTGCTACTTTCTTTGGATCCACTGCCAACCCATCTTGGTTTATGATGTGACCCAGAAATAAGACTTCATGAATCCAGAACTCGCATTTGCCCAGCTTGGCATACAACTGATGCTCTCGAAGCCTTTGCAATACCATCTTCAAATGCTCTACATGATCTTCCTCACTTTGAGAGTATATGAGAATGTCGTCGATGAACACTACCACAAACTTGTCCAGATAATCCATGAACACACTGTTCATCAGGTACATAAAGAAGGCTGGCGCATTTGTCAAACCAAAGGACATAACTGTGAACTCATATAGCCCGTACTTGGTGATGAATGCCGTCTTCGGTATATCCGAGGGTCGGATTCTGAGTTGATGGTAACCTGACCTCAGATCTATCTTCGAGAATACGCTGGCACCTCTGAGCTGGTCGAACAAATCTTCTATCCTTGGCAGGGGGTACTTGTTCTTGACAGTGACTTCATTCAAGGCTCTGTAGTCTATGCACATCCTTTTGGTACCATCTTTCTTCTCTACAAACAACACTGGAGCGGCCCAAGGCGAGGTACTTGGCCTGATGTAACCCTTCTCTAGCATCTCATCTATCTGCTTCTTGAGTTCCACCAATTCTGGTCCAGACACTCGATAGGCTCTTTTGGAAATGGGGGCGGTACCAGGGATAAGCTCTATGGCAAACTCGACTTTCCTTTCGGGCGGCATGCCCGTTAGCTCCTCGGGAAACACATCCGGAAAGTCCGACACAACCTTGATAGCCTCGAGCGGGTTGGGCTCCTTACTATCAACTGAAATCTGGTGACAGACTCCTTCTTCTGACTTAGGCATCCTTAGCTCGGCCACTACCTCTTCTCCTGACGGGGACTTCAATGTTATGGTCCTTTTGTCACAACTAACATTTGCTTCATACTTCATCAACCAGTTCATCCCTAGAATGACATCTATCCCAGGGGTGCCTATTACTATTAAGTCACTGGGGAATCCTATCCCCCTTATTTCCACCATTATGTTTGAACATATTTTATCTGTTTGCACCTTGCCACCAACCGAATTAATCCTCATGGGTGGCACCATTGCCTCTACTGAGATGTTATGCAATTCTACCCATGTTGCAGTGACAAAAGAATGAGTTGCACCAGTATCAAATAGCACTTTCGCGGGATGAGATTCGACTGAGAACATACCTACTGCCACATCTGGTGCATCCTGGATCGCTTCGGCCTCCAAGTGGTTCACCTTTCCACGGTTGTACGCTTGGTTACGATTGCCTGCTGCCGGCTGCAGTACACCTTGCCTTGCGGGAGCATTGGGGTTGGTCTGCTGCTGAGCCATCTTCTTTGGGCACTGCATCGCCCAGTGGCCTTGATCTCCACAGTGGAAACATCCTCTGCCTCCTCCTTGTGCTGGGGCTGCTTGGTTGCTCTGATTCGCTGCTGGGGCAGGAAGGCGAGGTGCCTGGTTGTTCTGCTTCTGATACTGATTACCTCCCTGCTGGCTGTGCTGACGATACTGCTGCTGCTGCTGCGGGTACTGCCTCTGAAACTGCTGCTGATGCGGACGCTGATTCTGATTCTGATATCCCTGTGGGTGACCAGGTCTGCCTTGCTGAGATGAACTGCCTGAGAAACGTGGACGGCTGATGCCTCCGGACTGGGGTCCACTCATCTTGCGCTTCCGATCTTCCATATCCTTACGCTTCTTCTCAGTCATGACTGCCCTATCGATCAGGTGCTGGAAGGTGGGGAAGGTGTGATTCATCAACTGGTAATGCAGGGGATCCACCAAGCCCCTCATGAACCTGTACTGCCTCTTGGCATCAGTGTTGACATCCTCGGGTGCATAACGAGACAGCTGCAGGAACTTGTCTCTGTACTCACTAACAGACATGGGTCCCTGCTTTAGAGCCAGAAACTCCTCCTTCTTCACGATCATTAGTCCCTCTGGCACATGGTACCGACGGAAACTCTCGCTGAATTCCTCCCAAGTGATGGCTTCGGGGTTAGCATGGGTGGCGAGGTAGGACTCCCACCAGGACTGGGCTGCTCCCCTCAGCTGGCGGGGACCATACAGAACCTTCTCCCTGTCGTCGCATTGGGCGGTGCGCAGCTCCCTTTCCACTGCGCGCAACCAGTCTTCTGCATCCATGGGGTCAGCAGAATGGGCGAAGGTAGGAGGATGCCCTCTCATGAACTCACCACGCTTATCTCGTGGCATCTGGGGCATCTGCACTTGCAATTGGGGTTGGGGTTGCTGTTGAGCCTGCTGCATGGCTGCCAGAGTCTGCCCAATGGCCTGCACTGCCTGGGTCTGCATCAAGAACATCTGCTCCACTGACATCGGGGGTGGCGGGGGAGGCTGCCTCTGATTTTCCTCCTGATGGTCATGCTGCTCTAGCTGAGCACGCCTGTTGCATCGGCGCCTGTTGTCAGACATCTGTGGAAGACATTCATACATCAGCATTGATCTTACAATCTTTCAGCATAAGAAAAGAGAATACAGAATTCTTCATGACACTGAGTGAACAAAGAGCTTCACTGATCCTCATTCATGATTCAACACAGCTTCTCAGATAAGAAAGGAAAGTAAGAGTAAATGGCTTCCCAACTAAACAACTGACTTCATTAATATTACTAGCTAAGCCAAACTGCAGGGGAAACCCACATGTTGGCTACAGTCATTACAAAGATTCAAATCCAGTACAAGTTCATCATAACAAGCATGAAAGCGACTGATAAGCAAACTAAACTAAATGGAAGCAACTGATAAGCAAACTAAACTGACTACCTAAGACTGAGACACCTGACTTAAGAATTATTACAAACTCCGACGCTAACGACCTAAGGATCCAAATCTATCCTGGTCTTACAGACAGGGGAACCATAAGTGTGATGACCACGTGGCGGTGAGCGGTAAGGGTGCTGAGTCCCGACAGGAGCGGGGGAACCACCCTCCTGGTGATGGCGCTCTGCCAACTCAGCACGCAACTCCGCAATCTCCGTTCGAGCCCTGCTTAGCTCGTCCAGAGAGTGATCCAGCTCAGTGTTAAGCACTGCGACTAGGTTGACTGTGCTGCTCAACCTAGGGTTAGCCTCACCAACAGGTGAAACAACCACACTCTCTGTGCTGCCAGTAGGGCGGCGGGGGTAGTACCGAAGGTTAAGACCGTCGGCCACGCCACCGAACAAAGAACAGTACTGAGAGAGTGCACGTCGTGCTGCATCCTGCATAGCCGCCTCTGCAGTGTCCCTCTCGGAGATGGAATAGTGCTCCGAAACGGCCTCCGCACCCCGGAGGTCATCCTCCGGACGGCGAACTAGGCAGGTAGCCTCCCAGCGGTCCGGGTACCTCCCGCGACTGTGCTGGTAGACCACACAACGATACTCGATCGACCAGGTGTGCCGGTCGAAAGCCTGGCGCAGCAAGGTGTCGAGTGCGTCGTGGAAGTGACAACCACGAGCGGCGTCACGGGTGATGGGTCGGGCGACCCATCCTTCCGCCTCCTGCGGCTCAGAGGACTCCGTGCTGTGGGCTGAGTCGTCGTCGTCGGGGTCTCCTCCAGTAGCTCCTCCAACAGCTCCTCCAACAGCCCCTCCAACAGCCGGGACGTCCCGCGGTGGAACAAGGGGCGCCTCCAGCTGGGCCACAGAGGAACGGGGCCTCACGGTCTCCACCTCCTGCTGGGGTGAGGAGGAAGAGCCCTGCTGCTCTCCGTGCTGGCGCCGGCGTTCCTGCTCCTCACGCAGGCGGTGGTGCAGCCTCTCCAGGTGACTCGACTGTCCGGACACGGTGCGGTGCAGAGGACGCTCCGCAAGTCGAGACGGCAGGAAAGGAATCACCGACTTACGTGCAGTGTGTCTAAGACGAGCCATCTACAAAAGACACCGTAAGCATAAGAGTAAGAGCAGAACTAATATGACAAGTGAATAAACCATAGACAGAATAAGATAAAAATTTTAACAAGGTATTGTATAGATAGATAGTAAAATATAGGGTTGGTCGAGGTGACCGACTTTTGAAGTAACATCAGATGTCAAGGTGAGGGGAAGGGTCAATAGTCCTTAATACGACCAGTGCTACTCTAGGTCAGCGGTCCTACAGTCAGCATGGGCTTTGATACCACTTATGTCACACCCGGTTTTAGAAGGCAAACCGAATGCGAACTATGTACGTGCCAGGATCAGAACTCACGTACACAGCGATTACATAAATGAACATCATCACACAATGCTCGAATAATAACATAAAAGAGTACTTATTACATCATAGAGTCATAGACATCCACATAGTCATTGTCGTAACAAGTAAATCAAAGTGCTAAGCGAAACGCAGTAAAGATAAGGCCTTCACAGGCAGCTGACTGGGGGTTGCCGCCAACCCACACCTAGAATTCATCGTAGTCTTGAAACTCCTGGAAGTCTCCTTCCACGGCTTCACCTTCTCCTGAGCAGTGGTTACAATGCGGACAACCTGGTGTTTGGTGGTAAAGCAAGGATGAGTACACATCAACGTACTCAGCAAATGTCCCGTTTGGCTGAGGTGGACTAGCTTTATGTGGGGTTAGGCTCAAGCAGTTGCTTTTAGTTGGTCAAGTATTTATCATTAGTAGAAGCCAGATTTTAGCATTAACCAATCCCGTAAACCATTTCCTCATCGAGGAACATCATCATAGTCGAACCAAAACCATAACATAATCCTTGCATCTCGAACCATCTGTATCTCTAATCAAAGAGGATCCCAAGGCTGCTCTTAACCGTGAGCACGGCTGATATACCAGTTTCGCTACCCTCTGCAGAGGTCGCACACTTTACCCATGAGTCATGATTCCCTTTCTACCCGGGGAGAGCTACTCCCCATTGACCACTACCTAGGTGGTCCGGCAGGGCATCACTACGTAGCCTTTACAAAGATTCCCTAGAGATCGTAGCTGCCCGTTAGGTTTCTCCAGTTTGATAAACACAGTACCCCTCCCCGCAGGAGAGTGACTAACAAAGAGCAAAACGAAAGAACCTCGGCACTCAGCCTCGGCAGAGCAAGCACTGTGCCTGGACCCCATTGACGGCACGACGGCTAAGCAACTACACCTCTAATTCATCTAATTAATCAGCTAAGGGCATCCCATTTCACCCTCATGGTTGCACTGTTATCCCGGGTGGTCTCTCAACGAACCAGTCCTTACGGAGAGGTACTCAGGAAACAGCCTGAGCCCCCTAGAATATCACAAGATCGTCAACATCAACAGGATAACAGTATCATAAATAGCCACATCATGTTCATTGATTATGTTAAAGCAGTAGCAAAGTGCTAACCATAACAACCCAATAGGTCATCAAGGATAAAGTAAAGTGTAAAGCTAGTCAATCCTTAGGTTTCAAGTAAGTAATGCGGGGTAGTAAATTATAAATGAATAGGACATAATGGGACAGAGGACACTTGCCTTCACCAAACTGCTGATCAGGGACTTCCTCTGCAACTGCCTCGGGAAACACAGACTGCTCGGTGTCTACGCAAAGCAATCATTCACACTATGCACTTGGGAAAATAACAAACAAAAACAATATACCAAACATTTGCAGCAGAGAGGGGTCACAAGTTCATAACAGAAAAGGGATAGGCACTCTAAAGTTCCCTAGGTCTGGGGGTAGAGGATTACACAAAGTGATTCACTATCCACTAATCAGGTCTAAGTTGGTGGTGGGATTAAATAATTATCTGGTTTGAGTTTCTAAACTTAAGTGTTTAAGTCCACAAACTTAAGTAATCCAACTTTTATTAAAGTCTACTTATTTCCAATTATCCTAAATGAGGTTTCAATAGTCTTAATCCTATCCTAGTGATTAGATATTAATTAATACATGGAAACAGCAGGGAAACATTGCATAAACAGATAGATAATAATATTATGAACATTTTGCAATTTGAAGCACCTAATTTGGAGTTCATATGACAAAGTTATGAATTTTACAAGTTTAGGGGTTAAAATTATACCCTAAGGACTTATTTTTAATTAAATAAAAGGGCTAGGGACTTAACTGCGAGAAACCAGGGACGGCGGGCGCAATTTCCAGAAAACAGGGGGGCTCTTTAAGAAAACGCGCGGGCGAAGGGGTATCGGGCTACTACGGCCGTCAGATCTAAAGCGAACGGCCAGGATTAGATCCTGCGGGCGGGCGCGCGAGCGCGCGGCGGCGGGAGCGGCTGACAGGCGGGGCCGGGCGGACAGCGCGGGCGCGGGCGACTGGCAAGCGGGACCGGGCGGGCAGAGCGCGCGGGCGGACTGACGGGCGGGGCCGGGCGGACAGCGCGGGCGCGCGGGCGAGCTGACAGGTGGGGCCTAGCGGGCAGAGAGACGGGGTGAGGGGGCAGCGGGCCTGGGCCGCTGGATCTCCGGCGGACGGCCAGGATTGGGCTTGGCCAAATTAAAACGAGGCCGCCCGATCTGGGATGGACGGTGGGGATCGGGTGGCCGGCCTGGGCTTCCCCTACGGCTAGCTGGGGCGGCGGCGCTCGTCCCCGCGGCGGAGGACTCGCCGGAGACGAGGGGCGCGGGCGACTGGCGGGGCTCTGGGGCAATCCGAGTGGTCGGGGAGGTCGGGGAGGGCGCGGGGAGTTCTCCGGTAGGGTTTGGGTCGGGGCAGAGGCACCGGAGGGGGGCGGTTCACGGTGGGGCGGCTCGGCGGCGGGGTTAATCTACTCCGGCGAGCAATCAAGCGCAACAGAGAGCAAAACAAGGGGCGATAGGGGCTGGAGGGGTCCGTTACCTCAAGGCGGGCTCCGGGGACTCCTCGGCGGCGACGGGGACGCGACGGAGACTCGGGTCGACGGTGGCGGCTGCACGGCGAACGACGGGTGAGCGCGGGCAGAGAGAAATAGGGAGGGGTAGAGGGAATTGGGGCGCGTTCCGGGTTGCGGACGCCAGAGCGGAGCTCACCGGGGCTAAGGGCGCGGCGGAGCTCCACCGGCGACGAGGAAACGGCTCGGGCGGCGATGGTTAGTGGCGGCGGCGCT
Source organism: Zea mays (assembly GCF_902167145.1). Classification (NCBI taxonomy): domain Eukaryota; kingdom Viridiplantae; phylum Streptophyta; class Magnoliopsida; order Poales; family Poaceae; genus Zea; species Zea mays. The sequence continues at coordinate 103,709,009 of NC_050104.1, read as the reverse complement.
CTGCGTGCGCGCAGCGAGGGGGAGAGAGAGTCTGCTGGGGCACAAATGGGGGAGGGGGTGAGGGCGAGTGGGGTTCGGGGCTCAAGTGGCCAGGGGCGAGGTGGGGCGAGTTCCACGCGCGACGTGGGCGCGGGGAAGGCGGGCGCGAGCAGCTCGGGCGGCGGTTACGCGAGGAAGACGGGGCTGACACCCCGGGCCCGCGAGCAGAGAGAGAGCGAGGGAGCGAGCGCGCGCGGGGAAAGCGGGCGCCGACAGGTGGGACCGGGCGAGCAGAGAGAGAAGGGGGCGGGTGCGCGGAAGGCGGGAGCGCCGACAGGTGGGGCCCGCTGCGCAGAGAGAGGAGGGGAGGGAGGCGCGCGCGCGAGAGATGGGCCGGCTGGGCCGAAAGGCCGAGGGGGCGGCTGGGTTGGGCTGCTTTACCTTTTTCTTTTATTCTGAATTGTTTCTCCCTTTTCTTTTATTTATTCTATTTGATTCAAACTCAAATGAGCCCCAAATTCAAATTAGACCTTTTGAGAATTATGCACCAAACAAAAGTGAAATCTAGGGTTCAACATGATGCAACAATTCATACTCCACTAGGGTTTAACATAATAGACTATGATTACAAGTAAAATAAGTACTTAGCTCCTATAGAAATGAGAGAGAAAAGAATTAGGAAGGATGAGAAAAGGAAGTAACACCTGAATTTGTGAATATGAGCAAAGAAATTTTATACCCCCAAATTCAGGGTGTTACATGGTAGGGGGTGAGGGGCTTCACGTGGGGGTGGGGGCAGGGCCATGGATCCCGTGGCGCCATGGATCCGATGATGGGGGTGAGGGCGGATCCGATGATGGCGTGGGGAGGAGGGTGGGGCGGAGGAGAGGGATGCGTGTCGCGGAGAGGACGTCGGCTGTGGCAGAACCGTGCGCCATCCTATTGTTGTGGACGCCTACACTATTATCTTAATTAGTAGTAGAGATACATGAGGAGTGGGTTGATTCCACCAAAATTGATGGAATAAACTTATGATGCATCACCTCATGAAGCATAGAGTGATTCCACAAACCAAACACGCCATAAGTGTGCTGGTTCGTTGATTTAATCTAAGTCATTGATTTAGATCTGGACATATCGTATCGCATCCTCTTACCCGACCCTGCATGTTTTGCGAAAGAAACCCTGGCATTTTCTAGAACTAACCAGCAATCCACTGCTGTTGAAAAGTATTACAACCGGGTCCAAATTTTTATAAACTTAACCCCGAGCTCTTAAATAATATAACCTGTCGTCCATAAGAACTATATTTACACTAAACCCCTTATATTTATATATATAATTATGCAACATTATGTTTTTCATAAATACATCTATGGACGTATATTTTTAAATATAAAATAGCCCTAAAACTTGTTTTCTCCATAACTTTCACGTTTTAACTTCGATTTTAGTGGTTCTCAAATCTACAGATTTGTCTCAACGCGTAGATTTGTTTTACGTAGTTGTTTCCTTCATTTGGTGTAATGTTATTTTTATTTATTGTTTGCATGTTTGTTTGTATTGCTGCGAGTAGAAGAGCAAGTGTATGGAGAATTTGAAGTCCAACCTATAGAAGCATCTAAGCAACATGAGTTTGCTAAAGAAGGCAACTTGTGTCCTTGATTGCGTTGTTTGACCTATATAGTATTTACTATTATGTTGTCACCTATGGATTACATACTTAGCTTTACCTGATGGGACCTAATAGGTTATATCAAGATTTGTTTATGTATACCTTGTTTACACCTAGTTTACTTATTATTGGATAGACTGGCTAGTGCTCTACTTGGTTTTTAGGATAATGTTACATATGAAACATTGGTCATGATTTATTATTGTTGGATTATTTATTATGCATTTTAAGATCACCTTGTTTAATTGGAACATGAAGCGGCAACTCGAGAAAATAGTGCAACCATAAGGACTATTATGTCTCTGGTCTTGGCTAATTAATTAGGGAAGCTAGCATGTGAGAACCTTACCTGAAAGGGACAAGCGGGGAGGAGTTGCTCAAGTATAGGGTGGTTCTCAGGCTGATCTGCTCTATGGTAGCTTTTTAGACGAGGGATTCCTATACCACCTCTATCTAAAACCATAGTGGATTTTGTCATGCTAGCGGAACTTTGTAAAGGCATCGTAGCATCCCTATGCAATCACACCTTAGAATTGTGGTATTGTGCCTGATCAGCACAACGTGGTTGGCTGCAAAGTTCTTTGAACTTTTACATGACTTATGGGCAAAGATGTTGTCGGCGTTTCGACCCCGGAGGGTCCCTGGACAGACGAGTAAAATTGTCACTGCGTGTCCCAGCCCAGATGGGTTGGCGCGAGAAGGAACACAAGGGGGAAAAACGCGGCTCGTGTTATCCTGCGCCAGGGGGATGCGCTCGTAGTAGGGGTTACAAGCGTTCGCGAGGGACGGAGAGCGAGCCTGTTCGTCAGCCCGTCCTCCCGCGCGACCCTCTCGCATGAAGGCCCTGGACCTCCTTTTATAGATGCAAGGAGAGGGTCCAGGTGTACAATGGGGGTGTAGCTATGTGCTAACGTGTCCGGCAGAGAGGTGCCTGAGTCCTGTGTACATGCCAACGTGGCTGTCGGAGGGGTGCTAGAGCCCTGTGTACGCGGTAACGTGGCCGTCGGAGGAGCGCCTGAGCCCTGTAGAAGCACAGCTGTCGGGGCTGCTGGGATCTTGCTGACGTCTCCTTGCTTCCGTAGGGGGCTGAGAACCACCGTCGTCATGGACGCACGCGGGGAGCCATCATTACTTGTTACCGGGGCAAGCCTGGATGGGACGCCGGTCTTATTCCCCCGTAGCCTGAGCTAGCTAGGGGTAGGGTAATGATGTATCCCCCGTGGCACGGTCGGTCCGAGCCCAAGGTCGGGCGAGGCGGAGACTCCTCCTGAGGCCGAGGCCAAGGTCGGGCGAGGACGCGATTCCTCCCGAGGTCGAGGTTGAGGCCGAGCCCTGGGGTCGGGCGAGGCGGAGACCACCTTCCGAGGCCGAGGGTGAGGCCGAGCCCTCGGGTCGGGCGAGGCGGAGACCTCCTCCTAAGGCCGAGGCCCAAGGTCGGGCGAGGTGGAGCTTCCTGTTGCGCGTGAGGCTGAACTTGGCTGTTGTCAGCCTCACCCTGGTGGGTGGCACAGCAGTCGGAGCGGAGCGGGCGGCGCTGTTTTCCTGCCAGGTTGGTCAGTGGAAGGGCGAAGTGACTGCGGTCACTTCGACCTTGCCGACTGAGGCACGTGTGTAAGGATAAGGCGTCAGGCGATTCTCGCATTGAATGCGCCTGCGATACGGTCGGTTGGTGTTGCGATTTGGCCAAGGTTGCTTCACAACGAAGCCTGCCCGAGCTGGGCTTCGGGCGAGTCGAGGGTGCACCCGTTGCTTGAGGAGGCCCTCGGGCGAGGCGTGAATTCGCCTGGGACTACTGTTCCCACCCGAGGCTGGGCTCGGGCGAGGCGAGATCGCATCCCTTGAGTAGACGAAGCCTTGACCTGAATTGCGCCCATCAGTCTCTGCAGCTTGTGCTGATGGTGGTTACCAGCCATGTTTAGGAGTGTTGGGGGTACCCCTAATTACGGTACCCGACAGTAGCCCTGAGCCTCAAAGGGAGTGTTGGTACTCGCTTAGAGGCTTTGCCGCACTTTTTTGTGAGGGGACCGGCCTTTCTTGGTTACACTTTGTTTCGGTGGGTGCGCGCGAGCGCACCCGCCAGGTGTAGCCCCTGAGGCCTCGGAGGAGTGGTTTGACTCCTCTGAGGTCTTAATGCCTCTCGTGATGCCTCGGCTGGTCTGGTTGTTCCCTCACGCGACCTAATTGTAGCCCGGGTGCATGGTCAGATTCCGAGTTTTCAGGCTGGTTTGTTGACGCTGTCAACGGTTTGGCCGTAGCCGGGTTGCAAGAGCAGCACCCGAGCCTCTGCACGGAGCGAGAGGACGATCAAGGACTGTCTCGACTTTTATCATATGCCCCTTCGTCGCCTTTCCGCAAGGAGGAAGGGGGAAAGCGCCATGTTGCCCTCGGAGGGCGCCGAACATGGTGTCTCCAATGAGTTGCTAACGGGTGATCCAAGTGGACGCCCGTGCCCCGTTCGATAAGGGTCGGCTAGTGGCCCAGAGGCGCGCTCCAAAAGTACCTGCAGGTGATTTGCCGGACCCGGACCCGTTCGATAGGGCCTGAGGGCTCGATGCCTCCCTCTGGTGGGATTCCGTTACAAAATCGCTCCTGCTGGTCTCGGAAATGTCCTAGGGTACCTCGGGAGCGTAGCCTGAGCCTCGGCCATGTAACGGACGTACCCAGAGTCATCCCTCGCTCTGCGTGCTCTGGGGCGGCTGTCGAACCCTTCCGAGGGGCCAGCCTTTGAACCCCTGATCAGTAGTGAGCGCGGAGCCCGAGTGCTCTGAGGCGGCTATCGAACCCTTCCAAGGGGCCAGCCTTCGAACCTCTGATCAGTAATGAGCCTGAAACCTGAGTGCTTTGGGGCGGCTGTCGAAACCTTCCGAAGGGCCAGCCTTCGAATCCCTGATCAGTAGGAGGGCTCGGGGCCCGCTTCCTTCGTGGAGAAGGATCCCTTTCGAAATATCCCCTTTCCCGGTCCCTGTAGCAAGAGAGAGAAATGGGAAGAGGAAAAGGATATGAATTTAAACGGTGTGGCGCACCTTTTTTTGACGCGGTCATCATGGCGGAGGTGAAACGACGCCTGCTTCGCCTGCCAAAGGTGTTGCTTGCCTTGCCGCGGAGTTAATGCGACGGGACAGGCAGTTCGCGGGGTGGCCGCGTGCGCGAGCCGTTCGAGGAACGGAACATGGGCGCGTCGTCTTCACGTCGTGGGAGAGGGCTCCCCTGCTGCTCCAGGAGGGGACGTGAGCCTGCAGACGATTTGACCGCCGCTTCCGCTCGTCTGCTGCCGCCATTACTGCTGGTCCAGTTTTGGCCATATCAACCGTCGTGCCTCCTCCCGTGGCTGACTGACCCATGATCGATGTGCTCGATTGGCACTGTTGGGCCATGCACAGGGTTGCCTCGAGTCGCGGCACCGGTTCCGCAGTCGAGGAGGCGCGGCATTGGCGCAAGCGGTGGTGCAGTTGCTTGCACGTAGTAACCGGCGGGCCGGTTACATGATGTGTGGGCCTGGGCCTCCATGCTGGATGCGACGAATCCGAGGGGGTGCGCCCTCGTGGTGCGGTTGCACGCCACCTGCATGGCGGTCCGCCCTTTCGACCGCTGGTTTCGGCGAGGATGGAGGAGTGCTTGTAACCGCGGGGCGGTTACACGCTCCGCGTGCGGCGGATTGGCTTCTTCCGTTTCGGGTTAGCTTGCATGACGTGTGGGACCCAGCCCCCGTGTCGTAGGGGGAGGACCCTGGAGCACGTCGGTGAAGACTTTACCCGTGACGCTTGGTGACGCCAGTGGGAGAGCCGCCTTTAAAAAGGGATCGATCCCCCAGGCGGTAGCCATGCCTTCGCACTCCCCTCATGCATCGCGCCCTTCCACCTTCCAAGTCCCCGGATGGGGAGCACCCGCGTTGCCTTCGTCTTGCTGCCGTTGGAGGAGCGCGACCTCGCGGGGGTTGGCATCCTTCAGCCATCACTCGGCTTCAAGGATTTTCATCATGCAGCCCGGCTGCATTCCCTCACCAATGGTCATCCAGGATGATGACCACCAGTTCGATGGTGGGGAGAAGCAAGCCGGGTTGTGGCCTCTGCCCCGCCATCAGCTTCAAGGATCTTCATCATCCTTGCTGTGGCGGGGGGCGAGCTGAGCCGAAGTTCTACCTCCCACATGGGCCGGCGGGCCGCCTCTTCCTTCAGCATTTAGGGGAGAGGGCGCTCACCGGCCTTGCGGAGGGGGCGAACTTCGACAACGCGGGGCCGGTCGGCCGCAAGCGTCGTCAGCTCCAGCGTGCATAGATCGCTGGCTCAGCTGGCTCTGTCGCGGCCTCCGACGCTGCCTCCTGCCACTTGATCCGGGCGTGGCCGTTCGTCCACCGCGTGGGCGGTCGTTGCGCCGTGCGCACCGGGGGATCATCCAAGACGTCGCACGCCGCTAGGGCGACGTTCGTGTTCTTGGATTGTCTTGCCCTCACTCCGGCACGATGCCTCCACGCGGAGGTCTGTGCCTGCCCGTCCACGAGGACTTGAGTGGGGATCTGTCGGTGCAGGCTGGGGCGACCACCATTCATTGGCGTAGCGCCGGCGCGCAGGTAGCCGCTGTCGTCAGTGCTGAGGTGGTGGTCGCCAGAGGAGGTTTCTCCGCCGACGAGACCGTTGGCGCCACCCGCAGACAGACCTCCGGCTCTTTGACTTTGACGGCTTGTCCTCGTCCCTCGTGTGGGGACGTGGGCGAGGGCCTTCCTACAACAGCATTTGCCCTGAGGTCGTCGCTGCTGCTGTAGTGGTCGCCGGCGTGGAGTTGGTTACCCCGCAGGCCCTCTAGCGTGGAGGTTGTTCATACCCGAGGGAGTGGAACCGGAGTTCTGTTTGTAATGGCACCCTGAGTATGGGCGTATGTTCATTGCGGCTGTCGAGGCCTGAACATCTGGGTATTTGGGCGTGAAGCCGTGTTTCTTCCTCATTTCGAGCACTAGGACTTGCCTGTCGGCTAGCTGAACCGCTTAACCGCTTAACCGAGTGTGAGTTGCCCTGCGCGGAAGGTGACGAGTGAGGTATCCATATCCCGGAGGCGTAGGAGTCCCTCGGCTCGGTCGGCCTTGCCGCTTAAGGCTTCCCTTGCTCAGTTTGAGAACCTTCGGCCGCTCTGCGATGAGCTGGAGCCGGAGGCTGCGGTGTCGGCGTGGACAGAGGCGGAGTCGGCTCAAAAAGAGGCTTCGTCGGCCCGGGAGCACGTGGCTTCCCAGGCCGAGGAAGTGCAGAAGCGGCGGCTGGAGCTTGGCCAGGTCATCCGTGAGCGGGACCAACCTCGGAGTCACGCTGCCGAGGCCGTGAGCCAGGCTGATGTCCTCGGGGGACAGCTGGCTGAGGCTACGGAGCGGCCAGCCGAGGTGTCCGCTCGGGCCGGGACCCTGGAGGAGACCCTGGCTGCGATGGCCCAAGCGCGGTGCTGACGTCCTCCTTCGAGGTGGAGATCCTTCTGCCCGTGTCGCCGTCCGAGGCCGGGCCAGATCCCGCCGAAGGCGGAAACGACGCCGAGGGTGCTGCTGCTCCCTCTGTCGATGTCTGAACCTGCATGAACAGTTTGTCTATAGTATGCGTATGTTTTTCGCGGCCGCCGAGGCCCAAACATATTATTGTCGTGTTATAAAGCTGTGTTTCCTTTCCTCTTGTTTCGAGTATCAGGACTTGTTCGTCGGTAGCAGAATCGCTTATCTGAGCGAGAGTTACTTTTTGCGGAAGGTGATGAGTGAGGTATTCGTATCCCGGAGGCGTAGGAGTGCCTCGGCTCGGTCGGCCTTGCCGCTTACGTGCACTCTTACTCGTTCGTAGGATTCTGTTATCGATATAGTCGAGAAGGCACGAAAATTGTTCTGGCAGAAAAGTTTTCGAGCGTTAGGACTTGTTCGGCAGCAGAATCGCTTATCCGAGCGTGAGTTACTTATCACGGAAGGTGATGAGTGAGGTATCCGTATCCCGGAGGCGTAGGAGTCCCTCGGCTTGGTCGGCCTTGCCGCTTACGTGTACTCTCGTCGTTTTCAGGATCCCGCTATCGAAGCTGTCGAAAAGCGCGAATGATGTTCTAGCAAAAAGACTTTTTCCGAGGAAAATTTTGACGCATAGGGGGTTCCCCCTTCTAGCCCCTGAGGGAGGGTCGGGCTTTGCCGAGGCAAGGCTGACCCTTCCTTGACGGTTAGACTTTATTTGTGTATGTATAGAAAACGAGGTATATGAACGACTTTAAAACATCTTAAGGGTAAAAGCGACATAGCTGTCGGATGTTCCAAGCGTTGCTGTAGACCTCGCCTTGATCGTTGACCAGCTTGTATGTTCCGGGCTTCAAAATCTTGGTGATGATGAACGACCCTTCCCAGGGAGGAGTAAGCTTGTGGCGCCCTCGGGCGTCCAGCCGCAGCCGAAGTACCAAGTCTCCCACCTGGAAGCCTCGGGGCCAAACCCCTCAGGCGTGGTAGCGTCGCAGAGACTACTGCTACCGTGCCGAGTGTAGTAAGGCCACGTCCCGAGCCTCTTCAAGCTAGTCCAGTGAGTCTTCTCGGCTGGTCTGGTTGCTTCGATCGTCGTACGCCTTTGTCCTCGGGGAACCGTATTCTAAGTCTGTGGGCAAGATAGCCTCGGCCCCATAGACTAGAAAGAACGGCGAGAAACCCGTGGCTCGGCTTGGCGTCATCCTCAGACTCCAGACCACCGAGTGTAGCTCTTTCATCTATCGCTTGCCAAACTTGTTGAGGTCGTTGTAGATCCTCGATTTAAGTCCCTGCAGAATCATACCGTTGGCGCGCTCCACCTGCCCATTCATCATGGGGTGAGCTACGGCGGCCCAGTCCACACGGATGTGGTGGTCCTCGCAGAAGTCCAGGAACTTCTTCCCAGTGAACTGGGTGCCATTATCGGTGATGATGGAGTTCGGGACCCCAAAGTGATGGATGATGTTGGTGAAGAATGCCACCGCCTGCTCGGACCTGATGCTTGTTAGGGGTCGGACCTCGATCCACTTGGAGAATTTGTCGATGGCGACCAGTAGGTGCGAGAAGCCCCCGGGTGCCTTCTGCAAGGGACCAACGAGGTCCAGACCCCACATAGCAAACGACCAGGTGATGGGTATTATCTGCAGGGCCTGAGCGGGCAGGTGCGTCTATTTCGTATAGAATTGACACCCTTGGCAGGAGCGTACAATCCTAGTGGCGTCGGCCACCGCGGTCGGCCAGTAGAAGCCTTGTCGGAAGGCGTTCCCAACGAGGGCTCGAGGTGCTGCATGGTGACCGCAAGCCCCCGAGTGTATCTCTTGCAATAGCTCCTGTCCTTCGGCGACAGATATGCATCGTTGGAGAATGCCTAAGGGGCTGCGGTGGTAGAGCTCCTTTTCATCACCTAGTAAGACGAACGACTTGGCGCGCCGTGCCAGTCGCCGAGCTTCGGCCTTGTCGAGGGGTAGCTCTCCTCGGTGGAGATATTGCTGGTACGGGGTCTGCCAGTTTCGATTAGGCGTGACCCCATTCCGCTCTCCCTCGACGCGTAGTGCCTCACCCTCGACGGCCGAGGATACCTCGGGCTGGACCGAGGCCTCCTCGGGGTGGGTCGAGGCCTCCTCGGGCTCGGGTGTGTCATCGGTCTTGACGGAGGGTTGATGTATGTCTCTGGAGAAGACGTCCGGGGGAACCGTTGTCCGCCCCGAGGCTATTTTAGCCAGCTCATCCGCAGTCTCGTTGTACCGTCGAGCGATGTGGTTGAGCTTCCAGGCGTCGAACTTCGTCGCAGTAGGCCTCCATCTTCCGGTCGCGATAGTGGGAGTGCTTCATGACTTGGTCAATGAGAAGCTGCGAGTCGCCACGAGCGTCGAGGCGCCGAACCCTAGCCCGATGGCGATGCGCAACCCATTAACCAGAGCCTCGTACTCGGCCACGTTGTTTGACGCCGGGAAATGGAGGCGCAGCACGTAGCGGAGATGTTTCCAGAGGGGTGAGATGAAGAGCAGGCCCGCGCTGGCTCCTGTTTTCATCAGCGACCCATCGAAGTACATGGTCCAGAGTTCCGGTTGGATCGGAGCTGTTGGCAGTTGGGTGTCGACCCATTCAGCCACGAAGTCGGCAAGACTTGGGACTTTATGGCCTTCCGAGGAGCGAACGAGATTGTCTCGCCCATGATCTCCACCGCCCACTTTGCTATCCTACCTGAGGCCTCTCGGCACTGGATGATCTCCCCCAGGGGGAAGGATGACACCACAGTCACCGGATGAGACTCGAAGTAGTGTCGCAACTTTCGCTGCGTCAGAATTACTGTGTACAGTAGCTTCTGAATTTGTGGGTAGCGGATCTTGGTCTCGGATAGCACTTCACTGATGAAGTAGTCCGGCCTCTGGACGAGCAGTGCATGCCCTTCTTCTCGTCTCTCGACTACGATCGCGGCGCTGACCACCTGAGTGGTTGCGGCTACGTAGATCAAGAGGGCTTCTCCTGCAGAGGGAGGCACCAAGATGGGCGCATTTGTAAGGAGTGCCTTTAAGTTTCCGAGGGCTTCCTCGGCCTCGGGGGTCCAAGTGAAGCGCTCGGCCTTCCTTAAGAGGTGGTACAGGGGTAGTCCTTTTTCGCCGAGGCGCGAGATGAAGCGGCTCAGAGCCGCAAGGCATCCCATGACCCTCTATACTCCTTTCAAATCTTTGATATGCCCCATGTTGGTGATTGTAACACCCCTGGTGTTACTGTAACTAAAACTTGAGCATGGCATCATGAGCATTGGCATTGCATATGTTTGATACACCTAGAGTGCATTCACTAGGCAAAAATTTCAAACAAGTTGTACTGTTTTGGTGTTTTGCAAACAAGACCCTGGAATAGGAAACTCAACCCTAAATAGGGATTAAAGGGGTAATACCTAACCCAAGTTGAGAAAACCTAAAGGCTTTAGGGAAATAGTCATAAAATGTCCCCAAAAATAAAGTTGAATCACACTTATGCCCCTGGGATACTAGAAACCCTAATTGGAACCCTGGAAAACCCTAAAACCAAACCCTAGGGACTTATGTGCAAAAGTAGTCCACTTTTGGACTAAAGTGCAAAAACCAAGTTAAATAAGTGTCTTAAGTCATTTGGGTCACAAATATGTGCATTTGCAAGTTAAACCCTAAGCTTTGGGTTTATTTGCAAAACACACCTCTTAAGTCCTTAATAGTCTAAGTCTGATTTCAGTGATATTGGCTCAACTTTGGAGCCTTGTAACTTTTAAAATATAGGATCTTTGCCCTAGGTCACCACATCAAAAGTATAGCCCAATCATAGGAGAACAACTTTGCTTAAGAATGTAAGCTTAGTTGTTAAGAAGAATTTAGAGATAATTAAGCCTAAAGTTGGACTTTCAGGCTGTTTGAAATCTGAAGTTGGATTACCAGTGGCCTTGAGCCATCTTTGGAGCTCTACAGATCATGATCTTCAAAGAATTTGCCTATGGCTGCTATAACAAAGATGGAGATGGTACATTGGTCTACAATTTTGATGCAGAACATTGGATCAGTTGCTATATGAATCTGAGAGAAAATGGAGCCCAAACATTGACTGTCAGGTGCACTGATGGCAGCTCGCAATGGTACAGTGCCTGAACAGGATCAGAACGCCAGCGCATTTCACCGCCGACGACCTCCGCCGCGATTCGTGCTGCCGCCGTTTCGATTCGTGCTCGGGTTGATCGGATAGCACTCAGTGACCCGCCGCCGTGGATAAGCACGGTCAGTAAACTATTCCGGCTAGCCGCCGTACCTCCCTTCCCTTGCTCATCGGTCGCTCGGATAGATTTCCGCCGCCGTTGAGCCATCACTGTCGCCCGCTGAGTGTCCAGACACTTTACCACGTCGCGGCTAACCGTGCTACGCATATCCGGTGATCGCCGGAGGTGCCGCCACGGTAAAAGCCACGTTGCGCGGCCAACAGTGACTCACCCTTCGTCTCGGCCGTCGGTCTCTCTGCGCAAAATTGGACGCCACCGCTTAACTTCTCTATAAATTGAAGCCACCACAAGCTCCGTAGGGTAGTCAAGTACCCCGACACCCAGTATTGCCCCCAGTTGATCGCCAGCGAGCTTGAATTTCACAGTTTCCCCAAATTCGGTTTGCGCCACCGCAAGAACACCCTCACCGCGGCCAGCCTAACTCAGGTTAGTCCAAGGCTCTCCGTCTCTTGTTCTAGCGTCCCTAGGCCCTCCTCATGCTCCTTGACCCGCCCATTCGAACCGAGCTGCCTTAGATAATCGGGAACGTGCTATTCCTTTAGTCAGCCGCACTGTCGCCGTGGCCAGAGCTAACCAGTTGACTATTCTTGAAATTTAATTGGGAGAAACATTCATACGGACTCGGATTTGGTTTCGGCCGAAGTTAGGAACCAGTCGTTGCCCCGTTTGGCCGGTCTTGGTGCTCGCCGGAGCTCGGTCGCGCGCGTCGCCGTCGTGGACCTCCCAATGTAAAGAAATAGAACTTCAAGGGCCTCTGTGCAAAGCGTCAGTGACTTGAGAAAATAGTGAATGAACCCGTTCCTAGTTAGCTGAAACAACGGGGGCTTTTCTGTAAAGCCACCAGCGAGGGCGTGGGCGCGCCCTGGTTTCCTGTGTGGTTGGGCCGGTTCGGGCCAGAATCAGCCCAATACTGTTCCACATTTTCTTTTTCTTTTTCTGTCCAGCTTTAGAAATATGTAGAAAATTGTAGAAAAATCCTAAAATTGTGAAACCAATTTTCCTAGGCTTGTTATTTCCCTAGAATTTAATAAAAATAGTTTCATGATTTTTAGTTTAAACAGGGAATTTTAGGGCATTTAAAATAGCTTAAAGAAATAGTTCTGGATTTTTAAAAGATAAATGGTAATCCCAAAAATGTTCAAAATTTTTATATGAACTCCCCACATTATTTAGAAGCCATGGGTAGAAATTGAATTGATTTGGACCATGTGTGATAACTAGAACCCAAAACCCCCACCCCTGCCCTTTGAACTCCTTTACCGACTCCGGAAACCCTAAGTTCTCGGAGTTCCGTGAAGGAAAGTTATATTCAAGACTTAGATAATAAATCTTTATTATCTTCGCACTCTCATGAGCATTACATGGCATCCATTCTTATATATGTATATATGGTTATGTTAGAACGTGAAGAAGAAGTGGAAGTCACTGAAGAAAGGACACCACCACCCTCGGATTCTCAGGCAGGCAACTGCTTCTACTTTGATATTTGTGGATCCGAGCCAGACTCACCTGTGAACGAAGGCAAGCCCCGGTGCATTTGCCACCTCCCTTGATGTTTTTAAAATCTTTCTCACTTGCTTGCTGCATTAGGTGATAGGAGTTGCTTGATAAAACAATTCTTGCATTACCTTCCTTGAACTTGATTACCTTCCTTGAAACCCTGTTTTTACAAAAAAGTTTTACTATGCTTAGTATTGCTCTAGAAAAACAAAAGGATTTGTTTTACAAAAGATGTTTGGCAAAGTGGGAGGGTTGTTTTCAAAAATAAAACTTGATGGTGAATCCATCACGGCCGTGATGGATTCAACATCGGAAAAGATGTACCTCTGCCAGGTACCAAGTTTTTGGGTTGAAAAGATTAAGCTGAGACCGGGCGAGTGACTTGCACGAGAAGAGAGTCTCGGTGTAGTGTCTCCGTCTGAGTCGATTAAGGACCTTGTCGATGTAGGCTTGATGATCGAGGACCCTTTAACTGGTCACATGCCTCGTCATGGGTAAGCCTTGCCTCGGGCAGACTAAGGCCAAAATAAGATAACACGAAATGGGCGTGGAGCGGTGGCGAGAGTAGCGTGTACCCTCCGTGGCAAGAGGCTGGACGGTGGTGTATCTGTGCTCTCGGTTTGCGTGAACCTGATCTGGTCTTAAGAACCCCGGTGGCGGGTTGACATATGCAAGGGTTTAGTGCTAGATATGTCGTGTGATTGGAGATCCTCAGCTGAGTATAATCGATTCGGATCGCCGTACCTTCGCGGTTATGAAGACTTGGTCACCGCCCTACACGTAGCATTCCACTAAAGATGATGGGTTTTTGTTAAGAAATTGGCTAGTGCAGGACCAGTGATTGAACTAGGGTAGAAAGAACTCTAGTTGCAGGTAATTGTACTTAACTTGACAAATAAAATTGGATTTTTAAGGATCCACTTTAGTAAGCATTTCTGCAAAACAGAGTCTTTGATTATTGAAAAGCCTTACCTTGACCCCCTTAAGCCATCATACCCTTGAGAGTCTTTTCTTTAGTCGGGTAAGACTTGCTGAGTAATTCCATACTCAGGGTTTATCCCTTCGTTGTTTTTAGGTGAGGAAGTAGCAGATTTCTGTTGCTTCTGTACCAAGGTGGTTCCTAAGGAGGAGAAACAAGAGTGAAGATGCGGGAGGACTTGGTCCTCCATATAGAACTTTTGCTTAAAACTATCGGGAGGGGTTTTTACCTCCCTTGGTATGTGTAATAATACTACTCAGCACTCGCTTTATATTTCTGGTCTGTAATAACCAACTTGATCTTACTTCTTAAATAAATGTAAGTTATGTAATCGCTTCCGCATTTCTTTATCTCCGATGTTCTGTAATGTCTGCAAGACGGGTGAAACGTTCCTGGAAAGGTAAGGAAGATACCGAACGTGTCAAGTGACTTAGGAACATCTACAGGGTGTCTGATGTCTGTTAGACAAGGACAACTGTAGGTGGGCCTAATTACTTGGGAGGTTCCGTCACAGCTGGTATCGGAGCGTAGCCCTTCTTTGCAGATATTATGAGGCATCTTCAAAAGGATTTTCTAAAAAGTCTTACCTAGAAACTCTCTTCTCTTCTTACCTAAGTATTCTGAAGAGTTTATCTTAAAGACCAGATAGGAAGAGTGCAATGTATAGAAGGTTGAATCAACTAAGGAACATGCATCATGCTAAGAATTATACTAATAAATTTTTTCCCCCTTAGAAAGATGCCGCCGCGCACCAGGAAAACGGCGCGCAAGTCAACTGGACCAATCGGTGTGCCCCGACATCAACTGGCCCCTCGACATGAGGACAGTAGCAGCGGGAGTAATGATCCAATAGGAGATCTTGAAGCACGAGTAAATCGACTTCAAGCGGAGTTGCAACACAGGACCAACGTATGGGTTGCGGATGGAGATAGAATAAATGAATTAAGAAGGGACATCCGCCACCTGCGGGATCAGCTTGCTGATCGGGACTTGGCGCTCGACTGGGCAGTTTAGTCCCGTTTGCTGGCTTGTGCTAAGGAAGCAAGGGCTCAAGCCCGAATCAAGGAACTTAGCTCAGCTGTCGACGACCTGCAGGTCTATTGCAATACGTTACATGAGGAAGTCCATGTACTGTATTCGCAATTACACCCTAGTGCACCTGCGCACCCTGTTGAGGCGGAAGCCGGACCCTCCCATGTTGCGGGACGCGCGCTTGGTGGGGAGTTAGACCTTTTTGAGCCCCCTCCTTCCATGAGGCCGGTCGACGTATGGACTCCCACACCCGACGACGAGGCCGCCAAGAGCAATGGGAAGCAGGACTAGTGGTATAGTAGAAGTATTGTAGTGTATTGTAGGTTGTACTAGTGTATAATAGGTAGTGCTATTGTATACTAGGTATTGTATCTTGTTGTAAGAGTCTTGAGTCTGTAACATTACTTTTGGTAATGTAAAATGGAATGGCTTTTTCTTCGGCATATCATATTGTTTCCAAATGTTGTTGCCACAGATGCCTTCCAAGACTCGAGCTCAGGACGGAGCTGGTACTTCCCGAGGGAGGGAATCTACACCCAATCCACCTCCTATTCCTCCCACTCTGGCTGAGGCAATTGCCGCCTTAGTGAACGCAACTGCTGACAACACCCGTTTTCTGAGAGAAATGGCGGGCCAACAGTTCCAGCAGCCTGGTGGGCGGGGATATCAACAGGGCCCCCGCGAAACTTCTTATCTGGACTTCTCGGAGACACGTCCGCCCTTGTTTGTTAAAGCTGAAGATCCGCTGGAAGCCGATGAATGGATACGGGTTATTGAGCAAAAATTTGGTCTTCTGCGCTATTTAGAGACACAGAAGCCTTTATTCGCAGCGCAACAACTACGCGGCCCTGCCAGCACTTGGCGGGGTAATTTTGTGGCCGTTCAGCCGACCAATCATCAAATAACCTGGGAAGAATTTAAAGTGGCATTCCGCGAGCATTATATACCCGAAGGTGTTCTGCATATGAAGCAAGAAGAGTTCATGAAGCTAAAACAAGGAGGAGATACTGTCAATCAGTATCTCAACAAGTTTAATCATCTATCACAATATGCAATCGATCAGGTGAACACTGATCTGAAAAAGAAAAATTGCTTTATGAGAGGATTAAATGATCGATTGCAGAGAAAAATGGCCACCTGCATAGATCTCATGTATGGAAAGGCTGTCAGCACAGCCCTATCTGTTGAAGCAAAATATGCAGGTTCCGGAAAGAACAAGGGATTTGGTGGTGATAAGTCTAATCAGGGCCAGGCAAAAAGGCAACGGTTTATTCTCCGGCCTTCTAACCAGACTCCTCCACGTGCACCAACCTTCCCTTTCAAGCAGCCGATAATTATTCGTCCCAATAAAGCCCCCACTGCCCCAAGTCAGCCGGGTGCCCCGGGCACTCGATTCCCTGCTTTGCCCAGCTCTTCAACCGGATGTTTCAATTGTGGCAAGTCTGGGCATTTCATCAAAGATTGCCCCTATCCCAAGCAGAATCAGGCAAATAATCAGCAAGGATCGGGGAATTCATCTCAAAGCAAGGGAAATGTTAAGGGCAAAAATTTCAAGAAGACGGGACGCGTATACTATACACAAGTGGCCACTACACCGGACGGAGAGCCGGTAATGATGGGTATGTTCCTCGTGGCCAATCATCCTGCAGTCATTCTTTTTGATTCTGGTGCTTCGCATACGTTCATTAGCAAGAGATTTGTGGAGCAACATAACATTGCATGCCATGAATCAAAAGAGGGATTTAAAATACACTCACCTGGGGGACAAATCTTTACTAGAGAAGTGGCCTATCAAGTGCCCATATCATTGGCCGGACGGGACTTTCCTACCAATATGATCGTCCTGAAAGGCCAAGACATAGATGTTATTTTGGGTATGAATTGGTTGGCCAAGCATAAAGCAACACTCAATACTGATCAAAGAACCATCAGGTTGAGTCATAATCAAGAAGAAATTTTTTTGCCCATCCCTATTCCAAATAAAACTACCGGCAGAGTTTACGAAGTCATGGTACCGGAAATCAAGGATATCCTGGTAGTATGCGAGTTCCCTGATGTCTTTCCCGAGGATTTGCCGGGACTGCCACCTGAGCGGGAGGTAGAGTTTGTAATAGAGTTGAAGCCCGGTACGGCTCCAATATCTCGAAGATCGTACCTGATGCCTCCTAATGAGTTGGCAGAATTGAAGATTCAATTACAAGATCTCCTGGAGAAAGGATTTATCGGGCCAAGCTCATCGCCATGGGGTTGTCCAGCCATATTCGTCAAAAAGAAGGATCAAACCTTACGAATGTGTGTGGATTATCGACCCTTGAATGAGGTCACCATCAAAAACAAGTACCCTCTTCCAAGGATTGACATTCTATTTGATCAATTGACTGGAGCAAGGGTATTTTCAAAGATTGATCTCCGATCGGGCTATCACCAGATCTGTATTCGGCCCGAAGATATACCAAAGACCGCCTTCACTACGCGGTATGGGTTGTTTGAATATCTGGTAATGTCTTTCGGGTTAACAAATGCTCTGGCCCACTTCACATATTTGATGAACTCGGTGTTCATGCCCGAGCTAGACAAGTTTGTGGTAGTCTTCATTGATGACATTTTGATATATTCCAAGAATGAAGAGGAGCACGCCCGACATTTACGGATCGTATTAACGCGCCTGAGGGAACATCAGTTGTATGCCAAGTTCAGCAAATGCGCGTTTTGGCTGGAGGAAATTCAATTTCTGGGACATGTTCTATCTGCCAGAGGGATTGCGGTAGACCCCAGCAAAGTCAAGGACATTTTGGAGTGGAAACCCCCGACCACTGTTCATCAGGTCCGAAGTTTCCTTGGACTGGCGGGATATTACCGCAGATTTATACCAGACTTTTCTAAGCTTGTGAAGCCAATCACAAGTTTATTAAAGAATGATGTTAAATTCAATTGGTCTTCGAAGTGTGATGAAGCCTTTGAACAATTGAAGACATTATTAACCACTGCTCCAGTATTGGCTCAACCGGACATCACCAAGCCCTTTGATGTATATTGTGATGCATCAGGCAGTGGACTCGGCTGCGTGCTAATGCAAGAAGGCCGAGTAATTGCATATGCTTCACGGCAGTTGCGCCGACATGAGGAGCATTACCCAACTCATGATCTGGAGCTAGCTGCTGTTGTTCATGCCCTGAAAATTTGGCGTCACTATCTGCTGGGAAATGTCTGTCATATCTATACAGATCATAAAAGCTTGAAGTACATCTTCACCCAGTCAGAATTGAATATGAGGCAGAGACGATGGCTTGAGCTTATTAAGGACTATGAACTGGAAATTCATTATCACCCAGGTAAAGCCAATGTTGTGGCAGATGTGCTAAGCCGTAAGGTTTCATGTCATTGTCTTACAATGAAGACCTCTGGCAACACTTTATGTCATGAGATAGAGAAGTTAAACCCGGGAATGGTCCAACAAGGAACTTTGAATCAGCTTAAGCTTGAGTCAGTTCTCTTGCAAAGGATAATTGATGCCCAAAAGGATAATGAGGGTATGAAACACATTCGTGAGAAGTTAAGGGCTGGAAAAGCCAAATGCTTCAAAGAAGATGAACAAGGCATTGTATGGTTTAATAACCGCATAGTGGTGCCAAAGAATGAAGAGCTCCGCCAGCAAATTCTTGATGAAGCACATCTTAGCCGCTATTCTATTCATCACGGAAGCACTAAGATGTACCAAGACTTGAAGCAACATTACTGGTGGACAAAGATGAAGATCGAAATTGCACGCTACGTGGCTAGATGTGACACCTGCAGACGTGTCAAGGCCATACATTTGAAAGCTGCCGGTCCATTACAGTCACTACCAATACCAACATGGAAATGGGAAGACATAAGTATGGACTTTATCGTGGGATTGCCCAGGACTGCAAAAGGGTATGACTCTATTTGGGTTATCATTGATCGACTTACCAAGATCGCCCACTTCCTCCCTGTCAAAGTAAAATATCCCGTCATTACCTATGCGGAGTTATACATTGCCCGCATTCTCAGTTTGCACGGTGTTCCGAAGACTATAGTGTCGGATTGTGGACCACAATTTGTATCCAAATTCTGGGAACAACTCCATAAATCCCTGGGTACCAAGCTGCTCCACAGTTCGGCCTATCATCCTCAAACCAGTGGACAGACTGAGAGGGTTAATCAAGTACTCGAAGATATGTTACGAGCATGTGTTCTGGACTTCTCACAAAAATGGGATGAATGTTTGCCCTTGGCGGAGTTTTCATATAATAATAGCTATCAAGAAAGTATCAAGATGGCACCTTTTGAAGCTTTATATGGACGACGATGTCGTACTCCGCTAAATTGGTCTGAACCCGGAGAAAGGTATTTCTTTAGGCCGAGGAAAAGGTTCAGAAAATTATTCATAATATGAAGAAAGCACAAGCTCGTCAAAAGGGTTATGCAGACAAACGACGAATGCCCTTGTATTTTCATGAAGGGGACTATGTCTACCTGAAAGTTTCACCAATGAAGGGAGTATCGCGTTTCGGGGTTAAAGGGAAGCTCGCACCTAGGCACATTGGTCCATTCCCGGTACTTGAGCAATGTGGACCAGTGGCGTATCGACTGCAGCTCCCCGAAACTTTGTCTGCTATACATAATGTGTTCCATGTGTCACAATTGAAGAAGTGTCTTCGGATTCCCGATCGAACCATTGAAGTAACAGATGTTGTCCTTGAGCCGGACTTGACATATTCTGAACACCCTATTCGAGTCTTGGATCAAAAGGACAGGGTTACCCGGAGAAAAACTCTCAAGTTTTATAAGATACAGTGGAACCAGCATTCCGAAGATGAGGCTACGTGGGAAACTCAAGACTTTTTAGATAAGAATTTCCTAGGCTTTTTAGCCTCTTGTAAATTGTAAAGCCTGTATAACTGTGTAATAAAAGAGCAAATTCCCAAGTCACCCCTGCCTTGTACCAGAAATAAGGAAATAAAAGTATGTCGCGTTTCCTTTTCCATTACTTACCCTAGGACTTTTAATCTCAGGACGAGATTCTTTTATGGGGGGAAGGATGTAACACCCCTGGTGTTACTGTAACTAAAACTTGAGCATGGCATCATGAGCATTGGCATTGCATATGTTTGATACACCTAGAGTGCATTCACTAGGCAAAAATTTCAAACAAGTTGTACTGTTTTGGTGTTTTGCAAACAAGACCCTGGAATAGGAAACTCAACCCTAAATAGGGATTAAAGGGGTAATACCTAACCCAAGTTGAGAAAACCTAAAGGCTTTAGGGAAATAGTCATAAAATGTCCCCAAAAATAAAGTTGAATCACACTTATGCCCCTGGGATACTAGAAACCCTAATTGGAACCCTGGAAAACCCTAAAACCAAACCCTAGGGACTTATGTGCAAAATTAGTCCACTTTTGGACTAAAGTGCAAAAACCAAGTTAAATAAGTGTCTTAAGTCATTTGGGTCACAAATATGTGCATTTGCAAGTTAAACCCTAAGTTTTGGGTTTATTTGCAAAACACACCTCTTAAGTCCTTAATAGTCTAAGTTTGATTTCAGTGATATTGGCTCAACTTTGGAGCCTTGTAACTTTTAAAATATAGGATCTTTGCCCTAGGTCACCACATCAAAATTATAGCCCAATCATAGGAGAACAACTTTGCTTAAGAATGTAAGCTTAGTTGTTAAGAAGAATTTAGAGATAATTAAGCCTAAAGTTGGACTTTCAGGCTGTTTGAAATCTGAAGTTGGATTACCAGTGGCCTTGAGCCATCTTTGGAGCTCTACAGATCATGATCTTCAAAGAATTTGCCTATGGCTGCTATAACAAAGATGGAGATGGTACATTGGTCTACAATTTTGTTGCAGAACCTCGGATCAGTTGCTATATGAATCTGAGAGAAAATGGAGCCCAAACATTGACTGTCAGGTGCACTGATGGCAGCTCGCAATGGTACAGTGCCTGAACAGGATCAGAACGCCAGCGCATTTCACCGCCGACGACCTCCGTCGCGATTCGTGCCACCGCCGTTTCGATTCGTGCTCGGGTTGATCGGATAGCACTCAGTGACCCGCCGCCGTGGATAAGCCCAATCAGTAAACTATTCCGGCTAGCCGCCGTACCTCCCTTCCCTTGCTCATCGGTCGCTCGGATAGATTTCAGCCGCCGTTGAGCCATCACTGTCGCCCGCCGCGTGTCCAGACACTTTACCACGTCGTGGCTAACCGTACTACGCATATCCGGTGATCGCCGGAGGTGCCGCCACGGTAAAAGCCACGTTGCGCGGCCACCAGTGACTCACCCTTCGTCTCGGCCGCCGGTCTCTCTGCGCAAAATTGGACGCCACCGCTTAACTTCTCTATAAATTGAAGCCACCACAAGCTCCATAGGGTAGTCAAGTACCCCGACACCCAGTATTGCCCCCAGTTGATCGCCAGCGAGCTTGAATTTCACAGTTTCCCCAAATTCGGTTTGCGCCACCGCAAGAACACCCTCACCGCAGCCAGCCTAACTCAGGTTAGTCCAAGGCTCTCCGTCTCTTGTTCTAGCGTCCCAAGGCCCTTCTCATGCTCCTTGACTCGCCCATTTGAACCGAGCTGCCTTAGATAATCGGGAACATGCTATTCCTTTAGTCAGCCGCACTGTCGCCGTGGCCACAGCTAACCAGTTGACTATTCTTGAAATTTAATTGGGAGAAACATTCATACGGACTCGGATTTGGTTTCGGCCGAAGTTAGGAACCAGTCATTGCCCCGTTTGGCCGGTCTTGGTGCTCGCCGGAGCTCGGCCGCGCGCGTCGCCGTCGTGGACCTCCCACTGTAAAGAAATAGAACTTCAAGGGCCTCTGTGCAAAGCGTCAGTGACTTGAGAAAATAGTGAATGAACCCGTTCTAGTTAGCCAAAACAACGGGGGCTTTTCTGTAAAGCCACCAGCGTGGGCGTGGGCGCGCCCTGGTTTCCTGTGTGGTTGGGCCGGTTCGGGCCAGAATCAGCCCAATACTGTTCCACATTTTCTTTTTCTTTTTCTGTCCAGCTTTAGAAATATGTAGAAAATTGTAGAAAAATACTAAAATTGTGAAACCAATTTTTCTAGGCTTGTTATTTTCCCTAGAATTTAATAAAAATAGTTTCATGATTTTTAGTTTAAACAGGGAATTTTAGGGCATTTAAAATAGCTTAAAGAAATAGTTCTGGATTTTTAAAAGATAAATGGTAATCCCAAAAATGTTCAAAATTTTTATATGAACTCCCCACATTATTTAGAAGCCATGGGTAGAAATTGAATTGATTTGGACCATGTGTGATAACTAGAACCCAAAACCCCCACCCCTGCCCTTTGAACTCCTTTACCGACTCCGGAAACCCTAAGTTCTCGGAGTTCCGTGAAGGAAAGTTATATTCAAGACTTAGATAATAAATATTTATTATCTTCGCACTCTCATGAGCATTACATGGCATTCATTCTTATATATGTATATATATGGTTATGTTAGAACGTGAAGAAGAAGTGGAAGTCACTGAAGAAAGGACACCACCACCCTCGGATTCTCAGGCAGGCAACTGCTTCTACTTTGATATTTGTGGATCCGAGCCAGACTCACCTGTGAACGAAGGCAAGCCCCGGTGCATTTGCCACCTCCCTTGATGTTTTTAAAATCTTTCTCACTTGCTTGCTGCATTAGGTGATAGGAGTTGCTTGATAAAACAATTCTTGCATTACCTTCCTTGAACTTGATTACCTTCCTTGAAACCCTGTTTTTACAAAAAGGTTTTACTATGCTTAGTATTGCTCTAGAAAAACAAAAGGATTTGTTTTACAAAAGATGTTTGGCAAAGTGGGAGGGTTGTTTTCAAAAATAAAACTTGATGGTGAATCCATCACGGCCGTGATGGATTCAACATCGGAAAAGATGTACCTCTGCCAGGTACCAAGTTTTTGGGTTGAAAAGATTAAGCTGAGACCGGGCGGGTGACTTGCACGAGAAGAGAGTCTCGGTGTAGTGTCTCCGTCTGAGTCGATTAAGGACCTTGTCGATGTAGGCTTGATGATCGAGGACCCTTAAACTGGTCACATGCCTCGTCATGGGTAAGCCTTGCCTCGGGCAGACTAAGGCCAGAATAAGATAACACGAAATGGGCATGGAGCGGTGGCGAGAGTAGCGTGTACCCTCCGTGGCAAGAGGCTGGACGGTGGTGTATCTGTGCTCTCGGTTTGCATGAACCTGATCTGGTCTTAAGAACCCCGGTGGTGGGTTGACATATGCAAGGGTTAAGTGCTACATATGTCGTGTGATTGGAGATCCTCAGCTGAGTATAATCGATTCGGATCGCCGTACCTTCGCGGTTATGAAGACTTGGTCACTGCCCTACACGTAGCATTCCACTAAAGATGATGGGTTTTTGTTAAGAAATTGTCTAGTGCAGGACCAGTGATTGAACTAGGGTAGAAAGAACTCTAGTTGTAGGTAATTGTACTTAACTTGACAAATAAAATTGGATTTTTAAGGATCCACTTTAGTAAGCATTTCTGCAAAACAGAGTCTTTGATTATTGAAAAGCCTTACCTTGACTCCCTTAAGCCAGCATACCCTTGAGAGTCTTTTCTTTAGTCGGGTAAGACTTGCTGAGTAATTCCATACTCAGGGTTTATCCCTTCGTTGTTTTTAGGTGAGGAAGTAGTAGATTTCTGTTGCTTCTGTACCAAGGTGGTTCCTAAGGAGGAGAAACAAGAGTGAAGATGCGGGAGGACTTGGTCCTCCATATAGAACTTTTGCTTAAAACTATCGGGAGGGGTTTTTATCTCCCTTGGTATGTGTAATAATACTACTCAGCACTCGCTTTATATTTCTGGTCTGTAATAACCAACTTGATCTTACTTCTTAAATAAATGTAAGTTATGTAATCGCTTCCGCATTTCTTTATCTCCGATGTTCTATAATGTCTGCAAGACGGGTGAAACGTTCCTGGAAAGGTAAGGAAGATACCGAACGTGTCAAGTGACTTAGGAACATCTACAGGGTGTCTGATGTCTGTTAGACAAGGACAACTGTAGGTGGGCCTAATTACTTGGGAGGTTCCATCACAGTGATGGCCGCGATTTTCTTCGGGTTGGCCTCGATGCCCCGCTTGGAGACGATGAACCCCAGGAGCATGCCTCGGGGGACTCCAAAGACACACTTCTCGGGATTGAGTTTCAAGGTCAGAGAGGAGGTCGAAGGCTTTCCTCGTCTTGACAACGATGTCATCGACGTAAGCCTCGACCGTTCGGCTGATGTGCTCTCCGAACACGTGGTTCATGCACCTTTGGTATGTTGCACCTGCATTCCTCAAGCCAAATGGCATAGTAGTATAGTAGTACATGCCAAAAGGTGTGATGAAAGAAGTCGCGAGCTGGTCAGACTCTTTCATCTTGATTTGGTGATACCCTGAGTAGGCGTCGAGGAATGACAGGGTTTCGCACCCAGCAGTGGAGTCCACAATCTAATCGATGCGAGGGAGAGGGTAGGGAACCTTCGGACATGCTTTGTTTAGACCAGTGTAGTCTACACACATCCTCCATTTCCCACCTTTCTTTTTCACAAGCACAGGGTTGGTAACCATTCAGGATGGAATACCTCTTTGATGAACCCTGCAGCCATCAGCTTGTGGATTTCCTCGCCTATGGCTCTGCGCTTTTCTTCGTCGAAACAGCGCAGAGGCTGCTTCACGGGTCGGGCACCGGCTCGGATATCCAGTGATTGCTCGGCGACATCCCTCGGTATGCCGGGCATGTCCGAGGGACTCCACGCAAACACCTCGACGTTCGCGCGGAGAAAGTCGACGAGCACTGCCTCTTATTTGGGGTCGAGCTCGGAGCCGATCCGGACTTGCTTGCAGGCGTCGTTGCTGGGGTCGAGAGGGACGGACTTAACCGCCTCAGCTGGTTCGAAGTTGCCGGTGTGGCGCTTCGCATCTGGCACCTCCTTGGAGAGGCACTCCAGGTTGGCGATGAGGGCCTCAGACTCGGCGAGGGCCTCAGCGTACTCCACGCACTCCATGTCGCAGTCGTACGCGTGTCGGTACGTGGATCCGACGGTGATGACCCCGTTGGGGCCCGGCATCTTGAGCTTGAGGTAGGTGTAGTTGGGGACGACCATGAACTTGGCGTAGCACGGTCTCCCCAGCACCACGTGGTAGGTTCCTCGGAACCCGACCACCTCGAACGTGAGGGTTTCCCTGCGGAAGTTGGAGGGAGTTCTGAAGCAGACGACCAGATCGAGTTGTCCAAGGGGCTGGACGCGCTTCCCGGGGATGATCCCGTGAAAGGGCGCCGCACCGGCCCGGATCGTGGACAGATCGATTTCCAAGAGCCTGAGGGTCTCAGCATAGATGATGTTGAGGCTAGTGCCTCCGTCCATGAGGACCTTGGTGAGCCTGGTGTTGCCGATGACGGGGTCGACAACACGAGCGGGTACTTTCTTGGGCTCGGCACGCAGTCGGGGTGGTCGCCTTGGTCGAAGGTGATGGGCTTGTCGAACCAGTCTAGGTAGACTGGTACCGCCACCTTTACCGAGCAGACCTCCCGGCGCTCCTGCTTGCGGTGCCGAGCCGAGGCGTTCGCCACTTGCCCACCGTAGATCATGAAACAACCGTGGACCTCGGGGAACTCCTCTGCCTTGTCGCCCTCCTTCTTGTCGTTGTCCTGGCCTTTGCCACCTTCCGCCGGGGGCCCGGTCTTATGGAAGTAGCGCCGAAGCATGACGCATTCCTCAAGGGTGTGCTTGACGGGACCCTGGTGATAGGGGCACGACTCCTTGAGCATCTTGTCGAACAGGTTGGCCCCCCGGGAGGCTTCCGAGGGTTCCTGTGCTCGGCGGCAGCGACAAGATCTGCATCGGCGACGTCGCGCTTCGCTTGCGACTTCTTCTTGGCCTTCTTCTTCGTGCCACGCTGGGCGGACGCCTCGGGGACATCTTCCTGCTGGCGCCCCTGAGGCTGCTTGTCCTTCCGAAAGATAGCTTCGACCGCCTCCTACCCAGAGGCGAACTTGGTGGCGATGTCCATCAACTCGCTCGCCTTGGTGGGAGTCTTGCGGCCCATTTTGCTCACCAGGTCGCGACAAGTGGTGCCGGCGAGGAACACCCCGATGACATCCGAGTCGGTGATGTTGGGCAGTGTTGGGACCATGCTTCGTCGCCGAAGGTCCTGCAGGAAGAAACAGCTTCGGCTGAAGCTGTCTGTACGTGATGCCGAAGGGTGCCGTTCATGAAGCTTCGGAATTACAAACCGACTTAAAGATAGAATGACTTTTTAGTCCATAAGAGTCTGAGTCGTTGTTGTAAACTTTTATGAGGGGTATGATTGTAATTGCTCACAGGCTGTGTCCTGTGCCTATAAATAGTGAACAATATTCCTTTACTGTTCACGGATTTCTGTAATTGCAATCACATCACTCGGAAATTATTCTTTGCCAAGGCAGAGGTATAAATGTACCAAAACATCATATTTGAATATCTTAAATTTATATGATATGTAAATCATGTTGTTTACTTCTAATTTACTTGTCTTTAATACTTTATGTCTCATGTTATTTTGTATTATCTTTGAGAATTCAATTACGAAGATATAACCTTCGTAATTGTGTCGTTATAACCTTCGTCCGAAGTTCATTAAATCCTTGGGGAAATAATGCTTCAGCGGACGAAGGACATTAATATTTAACATTTTATGTTGCCTTGTTCTTAATTCATAGCATTTGAGAACAAGTCCCCAACATTGGCGCCCACCTCCGGTGAACTCACTTCCACTTTTTTTTGAGCTGATGGCTTCGTTCAACATTCAAGCTGGAGTTGCTTCGGCTCCGAAGCTGGTACTCCCGATAACAGGTGGTTCATGCTCAGAGCCAGCCAACAAGAAGCAGAAGAAGGAGGCACAGAGAAGGGTACAGCATGTCGGGGTGCAAGGACCCTTCATCAAGTCAAGATGGTCTCACATTCCAATCACCTTATCTCAAGAGGATCTTCAACTCAAGGATTACCCACACAACGATGCTATGGTTATCTCTTGTGTGATCAAAGGATTTCTGGTCCACAATATTTTGGTTGATACAGGCAGTGCAGCTGATATCATATTTGCTAAGGCCTTCAGACAGATGCAAGAGCCCGAAGATAAAATTCTTGATGCCACACATCCCCTTTGCGGCTTCGGAGGAAGGCAGATTGTAGCACTCAGCAAAATCTCAATGCCAATAACCTTCGGATTTATCAACAACACAAGGACTGAACAAGTTGTGTTTGATATTGTTGACATGGAATACCCTTACAATGCAATTATTGGTCGTGGTACTCTCAATGCCTTCGAAGCAATTCTTCATCCAGCTTATCTTTGCATGAAGATACCTTCGGACCAAGGGCCCATTGCTATTCATGGA
This sequence comes from Zea mays, assembly GCF_902167145.1. Taxonomy (NCBI): domain Eukaryota; kingdom Viridiplantae; phylum Streptophyta; class Magnoliopsida; order Poales; family Poaceae; genus Zea; species Zea mays. Next base: position 103,681,714 of record NC_050104.1, on the reverse strand, counting down.
AGTCAGGAAGCTGCCAGAAGGGCCGAAAGAAATTGGACAGACTCAAAAGCAATCCATAATATAGATGGAACTGAAGCTTGTGAGCAATACAAGTTCAGAAGGGAAAAGGCTGCTTCGGCTGATCAGCCGAAGCCCATGCTCTTATGTGAGGATATAGCAGAGCAGAAGGTGCTATTGGGATCTCAATTGTCTGAAGAGCAGGAGAAAACCTTGATAAGGTTTTTGTTCAACAATAAAGATGTTTTTGCTTGGTCAGCTAATGATCTTTGTGGAGTTAACAGGGATGTTATTGAGCACTCGCTCAATGTTGATCCATCCTTTAGACCCAGAAAGCAGAGGCTTAGGAAGATGTCTGATGACAAGGCCGAAGGTGCTCGGAATGAAGTGAAAAGACTCCTCAGTGCTGGAGTTATTAGAGAGGTAAAATACCCAGAATGGTTGGCTAACACTGTTATGGTGAAGAAGGCCAATGGTAAATGGAGAATGTGTATCGATTTTACTGATCTCAATAAGGCTTTTCCGAAAGACGAGTTTCCATTGCCAAGGATAGATTCCTTAGTCGATGCAACAGCTTCATCAGAGCTTATGAGTCTGTTGGATTGCTATTCAGGCTATCATCAAATCTGGATGAAGAAGGAGGATGAACCGAAAACCAGCTTCATAACCCCTAGTGGGACATATTGTTACCTTCGGATGCCTGAGGGGCTTAAGAATGCCGAAGGAAGTTTCAGCAGAATGACAGCGAAGGTCCTCCATTCTCAGATAGGCAGGAATGTGCTAACTTATGTTGATGATATCATTGTAAAAAGCACGAAGCAAGATAACCACATTGCTGATTTACAGGAGACCTTCGCTAATTTTAGAAAGGCTGGTTTAAAGCTGAATCCAGAAAAATGTGTCTTCGGAGTAAAGAAGGGGAAATTTCTTGGTTGCCTAGTTTCAACAAAGGGAATTGAGGCTAATCCAAGCAAAATCGAAGCTATACTTCGAATGGAACCACCAAGTACAAAAAAGGGGGCTCAAAGATTGACAGGAAGGCTGGCATCTCTCAACAGATTCATATCCAGATCAGCAGAGAGAAACTTACCATTCTTCGAAGTGCTGAAGTCAGCCGAAGTCTTTCAATGGGGACCAATCCAGCAGAAAGCCTTCGAAGAGCTGAAGCAATATTTGATAAATCTAACAACATTAAGTCCACCAACGCCAGGGGCTCCTTTGTTATTATATGTGGCAGCTTCGCACTCAGCGGTAAGTGCAGCACTTGTCCAGAAGAAGCTTGAAGGCCAAGTCAAGAAACATGCTCCAATATATTTCGTATCCGAAGTTCTTAGTTTATCAAAGAAAAATTATACAGAATTGGAGAAAGTACTGTATGCTATTTTGATGGCCTCCAGGAAGCTTCGGCACTATTTTCAAGCTTATAACATAATTGTTCCTTCTTCACAACCTTTGAAGGATATTATGAGAAATCGAGAAGCTACTGGAAGGATTGGAAAATGGGCTGCAGAGCTCAATGAATTTTGTATTGATTATGTTCATAGATCTTCGATCCAGTCTCAAGCGTTGGCAGACTTCATTGCTGACTGGACGCCAGGGGCTCAGGAGGAAGAAACGAATAAAGATCTTGAAACATGGACAGTGTTTTGCGATGGGTCTTGGGGAACCTTCGGAGCAGGAGCAGATGCTGTGTTGGTTTCACCTTCTAAAGTTAAAACCTGTTATGCGGCAAAACTCAATTTCAGTTGCACAAATAATATTGCTGAGTACGAAGCTCTCCTCTTGGGTCTTCAGAAGTTAAAAGCAATGGGAATCAGAAGGGCTATTCTTAAAACTGATTCCCAAGTTATTTCTGGTCATGATGACAAGAGCTATAAAGCAAGAGACCCGAAGCTTGAAAAATATCTAGATACAGTCCGAAGGATTGAGGCTTCCTTCGAAGGTTTCTCTGTCAAAAATATTCCTCGTGGAGAAAATGAATATGCTGATCTATTGGCCAAGTCAGCAGCCCAGAGGCTGCCTATACCTTCGGAAGTATTTTTCGAAACAATAAAAGCACCTTCGGTCGAGCTTCTTGAAAGAGCAATCCTTAACATATCCCCTGTTTATAGCGAAGATTGGAGAACTGAGATCATCTCTTTTCTTCAGGGTAATTTTCTTTCAGACAACGGAGCTTATAACAGGAGAATGGAAGCAAGAGCTCGACCATATGTCATAATAGAAGGGGAGTTTTACAAGCGTGGGGTCTGTTCCCCATTGCTCAAGTGTTTATCCAGATCCGAAGGTATAGAATTAATGAAGGAAATACATGCAGGCCTGTGTGGATCTCACATTGGATCTAGGCCCTTGCTTGGGAAAGTTTTTCGCCAAGGTTTTTATTGGCCAAAGGCAGCTTCGGATGCAGCGGATCTGGTCCAAAAGTGCGAAGGTTGTCAGAAATGTGCAAAAGATCAAAAACAACCTTCGTCTTTAACCCAATTAATACAACCCACTTGGTCGTTGCAAAGGTGGGGCCTCGATTTACTAGGCCCATTACCACCAGCACAGGGGAACCTAAGATATGTAGTAGTGGCAGTGGAATATTTTTCCAAGTGGATTGAGGCAAAGCCCTTAGCCACAATAACTTCATTTACTATTCAAAAGTTTTTCTGGCAAAACATTGTTTGTCGCTTCGGAGTGCCAAAGGCTATTACTGTGGACAATGGGACACAGTTTGATTCTGAAGCCTTCAGAGAATTTTGTGATCAAATTGGCACGAAGATCCATTTTGCATCAGTCCGACACCCAGAGTCAAATGGACTTGTCGAAAGAGCTAATGGGATCATAATGACAGGAATAATGAAGTCAATCTTCAATCAGCCCAGGGGAAAGTGGCCAGACGAGTTAATCAAAGTGGTGTGGAGCCATAACACAACCATGTCAAGGTCAACAAGCTTTACGCCCTTTAAACTATTGTTCGGTGACGAAGCAATAACCCCGGAGGAGGCCAAAGCAGGATCAATAAGAACAGTAGCTTCGGTAGAAGGCGAAGACGAAGCTGATTCCTCTATAGAGAAAGATGCTATAGAAGGGATCAGACTTCAAGCTGTGGAAAACATCAATAAATATCAAGCTGAAACAATAAAATGGCATGACAGAAAGGTCAAGCTGAAGAACATTGAACCAGGACACTTGGTACTTCGAAGAGTAGCTAACCCTGAGACAGTAGGCAAATTACAGCTAAAGTGGGAAGGCCCCTTTTTGGTAGTATCTTCGTCAAGACCCGGTTCCTACAGATTGAAGGATATGGACGGCAACGACATTCCTAGATCATGGAATGCGGATGAGCTTCGGCGATATTATGTTTAGCTTGATGTAATTTTTTCTATTCTTTTTTGTGGCACCCTTTTCCTTTCCAAAGGGGGAGAAAGGTTTTTAATGGGGCCACAACATGTAATTTTCCTTATTTCAATTCTATGAGAGTGATATCCCACAAAAAATGTAAATGTAAATGCAAAGGAAAAAAGAAAAGGAAACAGGGAGAAGCTCAAAAGTCGTTCCTAAGGGAATGCAGAGCTTACAGCGAAAAATAAGCGTTGATTCCGCCGAAAGTAAAAGGCGAAGAAGCTCCTAAGGGAGGCTTACAGCGAAAAATAAGCGCTGATTCCGCTGAAAGTAAAAGGCGAAGAAGCTCCTAAGGGAGGCTTACAGCGAAAAATAAGCGCTGATTCCGCTGAAAGTAAAAGGCGAAGAAGCTCCTAAGGGAGGCTTACAGCGAAAAGTCAACGCTGAAGGGCTATGATTATGGTTTTTTGAATATGTGTTTTGATATTCATTTGCACAATACATCTCATCATGTCATTTGCATTCATAAACATGCATTTAGACATACATAGAATCATCATTATACCGCACAAAAAACACAGATGCTTCGGCAATGAGGAAAAACTTCGAAGGAAAAAAATTTTATGCTTCGTTGTGTACGAAAAGAAGGGAAGGTGTTTTTTGCCTTCGGCTCAAAAGAGAAGTTTCGTCCACAGCAAAGGAGATTGTACACAGATAGCAGAAACAAAATATATTACAAGGTATGTACAAATTTACATGAGTTGTTCCATAACTATATTACAAGAGTTTCTCCAGAATTTTTGCAGGAAAGTATATTGTAAGCAACTATCAAGCTTCAGGCTAGGCTTCGTCAAACTTCAGCTTCGTCATTCTTCAGCTTCGTCATCCTGCGCATATCAAACAGCAGAATAAGAAAAGTGCAAATTTCAAGGAGAAGGTAAAAGTAACAAACATAAGTTTCTTACCGGCTTAAGATGACTTCGAGCTTCGTCACCTGCCATTTTTCGCCCGCCACTTACCCAGATCTGGGTCATGAATCTATTTCCAATGCTTCGGGCTAGGCTTGGGATATCTATCAGATCTGATGCTGACAAGCTGAAGTTTGGTCTGTTCACAATATTTCCATGCGTGCAGCCAGCCTTCAGAAAAGCAGTAGCTGTGCCCCGAGAAGCTACCAGGGCGCAGAAGTCGGCGTGCCCACCAATAACTTCGTCAAGGGCATCAACCTCGCCTTCAATATATTCTAATGTGCTAGGCAGATTTTCAGCTGAAGGTGTAAATTTTGCAGAGCTGGCTCCGACAGAATGAAACACATCCTTCAGCCGCTGCACGCATCGGCTGCTGAAGCTTAGGCATTTCTCTTGAAGTTCTTTAAAGGATTTCTGCAAATTTGAATTTTTATCCACCTCAGTTTTCAGGCTTGCTTCAAGATGTTTCTTTTCTTGCTCAAATTTTTCTGATTGTTGGAGCAATTCATTCTTTAAGCTGTTGTTCTCAGTTTGGACTTCAGCCAAAGAACCCTCCATAGTCTGAATAACAAAATCTTTCTTTTCTAATGCACCCTCGTGCTCTTTAACCATGATTTCAAGGTCCTGGATGGTGAAGTCTTTCTTTTTCAGATTAGCTTCATAATTTTCAACTTTTTCAGCCAAATCTTGAATGACGGCTTTGTTCTTCTCTTCTTCGAGATCTTGTTGCATTTTTAGAACCTTACTTAATAATATGCTCTGTCGAAACAATCTTCGTTAGAAAACAACCTAAAAGATAATAATAATAATAATAAAATAACAAAAATATTTGTTACCTTGAAGTTAGCATAAAGCAAGCTTCCGGCGAAATGGTGTCGTTGATAACAGCAGAGGTCCGCTTCTAGCTTCGGCAAGCCAATGTTTTTGCAGAGAGTTCTAACAATTTTAGCTTCGCTGCGGCTTCGAAGGCACCTCAGCTTTCCTTCGTTAACCCCACCGAACAGTGTAGCCCCTGGCTTATATCCGCAGGCTATGGCACATCTTTTAAGCTCTGCTTTCTCAGCGTCTGTCAGTTCTTGCCCAAGTAAATCTTGAAATTCAAAATCTTCTTCCTCCAAAATGTCTTCAGCTTGCTTTTTCCCCTTTTCAGTAGCTGTGCTCGCCGCGGCCACAACAGATTCTTCTTCAGTCATTTTTAGAAGTATGTTATCAATAACTTCAAGTGTGTCTTCCAGGTTCGGATCTTCTGTGGCCCAGGTTTCAGCCCCGGCAACTTCGGCTGCGCCAGTTTCAGCTTCGAAGGTTTCCGCTCTGGTGGCTTTGGCTGCGGCACCTTTAGCTTCGGCAGTTTCGGCAGTCTGGTCAATAGCAATTCTTGATGCCGGTGTAGGTGACGGTGTCCCATGAATTACATCTGCTATTTGAATAATCCTTCGTTTTTTCGACAGTGCAGGACCTTCTTCTGCCGAAGCTGCCTTGTCCTTCTGAAAAAACTTCGTCAGTTCCATCGCCAGCGGACTTAGCTTGACAGGCAAGGGTTCAGTCATTACCTTCATAATCTCTTCTACTTCAACAGCAGAAGGCGTTGCAGGAGTACCTTCTTCTCGAACCAACGTTTTTGGTTCTGGAGATGCAGTTTTCCTCTTTCTTGCAGTGGCCACCTTCGGCTCAGGGTTCAACTCTTTAGGGCTAAGTTTTTCAGAATCTTCTCTTTTCTTTTTGGCTACCTTGGCGACCTCTTCGTCAGCAGCGCTGGCAATTCTTTTTCGCTTCGGGCCTCCAGCATCTCCGCCCAGTCGACCATAATCAGCATATTCAAATCCTATAGCATCAAGCACCCTGTTCAGCCTTCGCTTCGGCCGAGTGCCGAAGGCTGCTGTCATCAGCTGGTCCTCTTTTTTGGAGTAATTTCCAAGAATTTCATTACTCATTACTTCGATTGTATCGAGCCATTCTTGGCAGGGTGCTTTAAAATATTTCTTAAACTTATAATAATAGGGTAGTCGGACAAGCTCCCCCTCTTTCTTTTCTCCTTTAAGCTTCGGCATAGTCCACTCCTTCATAGTCGAAAATACTCTGAAGGCCAGAAATTCCTGCACTAAATCTCTAGTGCCAATGTGTTCTGCGAGAATTTTGAATTCAGCCAGTGCGGTCCAAGTTGGACCTTCTGCTGCCATATTGCATCGGGGTCTGGTTTCTCCGAAGATCAGTTCAAGAGGGCTCTGTACCAGCTTCTCTTTGTCATCATCAACTTTGACATAAAACCATTCTGACTTCCAGCCTGCCAGCCATTTGCTTCGGTAGCTAATCACAGGAAATTTTGTGGTTTTTCGATAGGCAAAATTATAACAACCAAAATTTTCATGCAACCCATCCTTTCTGGCCTTAGTCTGGTAATGCAGCTCATGTACTCGATAGAAGCTGTCGGCAAACGGCTCCACCGCCTGGCTTCGGAGAGCCCAAATATAAAGCTAAGCCTGACAATGGCGTTAGGAGTCAGTTGGTGAAAATAGATCCCAAACTTTTGCAGCACATCAGAAATCATTCTATTTAAAGGAAATCTCAACCCAGCTTTTAGAAAACTCTTGAAAATAACTATTTCATCCTTTTCTGGCTTCGGGGTAGTTTCCTCTCCCCCGAAGCGAATCAGCTTCTTCTCATCTTCACTGAAATAGCCCGACTTCACCATCTTGGAAAAATCAGCCTTGGAGATAGTTGACTTTCCGAAGTCCAAATGGCTAGGCTTGCTCGGTACTGCGATATGGTAATCACCGTCAGAATCAGCTTCCTCAATATCTCCTTGTTCCGCTTCGGCAGCAGCTTGTTCTGTTTCGGCAGTGGGGATTCTTTCCGAGGTCACCAATCCGGATCGCTGCATTGCTTCGGAGATAGGAACAGTCTCCGCACCTTCAGCTTCGTCTCCCTCACGCTCAACTCTAGCAGTAGAGCGCACTCTGGCCATTTAATTTTGAATTTCTTGAAAGATTTCTTGGGAATTAAATAATCGTTTCTCCCGAAGCTTTTCTTCTGACGAAGTAGGCACCAAACTGAAGCTTCGTCTGAATGCGAGAGTCAAGCTTCGGCTATGGTTAAAATTTTTGGCAGCAAAACAGTGCAATAGCAATGAATGCTGTGGTAACTTCACACCTACCTGTCTGTTTATATAGTGCTGCAGGTAAGAAGGTGAATCGTCATGATTTTTACACCAGGCAAACAGCTGCTCGCACCCGCTGCGCGGTGGGCCGCAAAGACCAAAATAGTGAACCTGCATGGTGGGACCGCTACGCGCTCGGAAACTGTATCGTTTCTCGACAACGAGCTCAGGGAAGGTGTTTTTCGGACCTTCGGCTTCCTGAAGCCTAAGAGACTTTTTTCACGGATCAAGCTCGTTACGAAAAACGATCTAGCACCGCGAAGGGGCTACTGTTGGGACCATGCTTCGTCGCCGAAGGTCCTGCAGGAAGAAACAACTTCGGCTGAAGCTGTCTGTACGTGATGCCGAAGGGTGCCGTTCATGAAGCTTCGGAATTACAAACCGACTTAAAGATAGAATGACTTTTTAGTCCATAAGAGTCTGAGTCGTTGTTGTAAACTTTTATGAGGGGTATGGTTGTAATTGCTCGCAGGCTGTGTCCTGTCACTACAGGAATTCACTTAATTCCCGTCGGCCTGAAACCGACGGGAATAAGCCCTAAACCGACGGGAATAAGTAATTCCCGTCGGTTTAAGGCTTATTCCCGTCGGTTTCAGGCCGACGGGTGTCCCTTGTCGGGGATAAGGTTATCCCCGTCGGCGGCTGACGGGAATAATTAATTCCCGTCGGCTAGATAGTGGCCGACGGGAATTACGGCTAATGCCCGTCGGTTCTGCAGGCCGACGGGAGTTATTAATTAATTCCCGTCGGTTCTGCTGGCCGACGGGAATTATTAATTAATTCCCGTCGGCCCTGCGTGGCCGACGGGAATTAACTGGGCCGACGGGAGTTATTTATTAATTCCCGTCGGTTCGACCATAGCCGACGGGAATTAACTGGGCCGACGGGAATTACTCTATACTGCTACAAAACAGCACTAAATTATGTCACTATTTCTGCACACATAACATATATCAAACATAATCACATATAACAGCCACATTACAAACACATATTGAGATACGACATCCACAAACACATGCATTTAGACATAAACACTTGCATTTATAATTAAAACATCCACCAACGTGTACGACATAGTATTCAAACATAGCATCGACCAACATCAAACAACGAGTACGACATAGTATTGAAACATAACATCCACCAACGAGTACGACATTTCAAACATAAGTTTAAGTGTTTAGAGATAACCACCACTTGGGTGGTTAGAGCTTTGACCGCTGCCGCCTTCACCACCAGGAGGAGGGAACGCGAAGAGCGAGTCAACAAATCCAGTCCCTACTGCTGGATCAGATCCACTGCCACCCGCTTCAGGCGTAACCTATGCAAGTTAGCAAATATCAACACGTTAAATGCAAATATCAAAAAGTATACAAGTGTATAAATTAATGGAGAGTTATCAAACGTACCCTATCTCCAGGTGCAGGTATATGTGTCGGAGGGGTGGTGAACTGTGGTGGTGGAACTGATGTGTTTGCAAATTGGCTCCATTGTGGTGGCGGTGGAAAATTTGATGTCATGCCATGTTGCTGCATTAACTGTTAAACACATATGTGTTACTACTAAAGATGTTGTATTGAAATATAATAATTTAGAGTTCGGATTATGTGTACTCACTTGATACATCGCTTGATTATGAGCATTGCAAGCCTCCATAAATTCGCGTTATTGTCTCATCTCTTCACGCATCCTCATAATCTCCAACTCCTGCTCGTTCGGTCGACGAGAGCATGAGCTACGGGAAGATGAACCCGTCCTCTGAGATCTCACCGACGATGAGTCAATGAATCCGTCGAAGAGTGCGTATCTATAAGTGATTCAAAAAATGTTATTACTGCATAATCAATTTAGTGTCAACAATATAATTTCATAAGTTAGAGCTTACCGTCCATGCGCTTTGCCACCACCACTTGCGTACACCACCGAGGGATCCACCGGTTCATGGCGCCAGTCATAGTCAGGGCCATGGCGACGAACCATCTCCTCCCCATATGCCGCCTATACATCATTCACAACCTTACAAATGCAGGAATTTATATACTTTGAATGTTTGAACTTTTGAGCCAAAACTCACCAAGCGATCCGTGGCTGTCTGGCTGCAGAGCTGGTCAGGGTTGTTCGGGTCTGGTCCTTTGTGGCCCTCCTGGTACACCTCAATGTCACTAGGCTTTTGGCCACTCGTAGCTTCCTGTATAAACAAAAAACATTCATAAGCAATCGTATTATTTGTTGATCGACATAGAAAGATCAAACTTACCATTCTTTTAGCTTTTCGTATCATGTCGTCACCGCCAAACTTGTGGTTAGGATTGGTTCCTCGACATTGTCTGTGATGCGCTGATGCTTTCTGGAAGCCTTCGGAAGCCCAATATCGACACCAAGCATAGTACGCATCAGGCACGGGCGCCATCCATGGAACCATCACCTGCACACACACAATGTTACATATTATATCAATCACAACAATAAATATAAAGGGTAAAACAAATTTAATACTAACCTCACGATATTGATCCTCAGTCAAATATATCTTTGAGGACCCTTCCTTTTTATTCAAGGGGCCTGCTTCTTCCGGATGCTTTTGAAAATACAGGTTTGTAGCCTGAATTCTCGCATAGTATATGGCATCCTTCACCAGCTTCTTTGCATTGTTTTGCAAGACACGTTCAGCGTGCCCCATGTAATCCTCTCCGTCAGGCAACCGATATCGAAGCTACAACATAAAGAATACAAATACAATGGTATAAGTCATAGATTTACAATATTAAGAAACATAACAAAAATAATAAAGAATTCATACCCAAAAGTCATTACGCACAAGTCCCTGTCTGTCGGTGTGGTTTCGTTCCTTTTTAAACTTGTACTCATCCCAGGTACTGACGAGCACCTCATCCTCGGTATCACCGTTTGACACCTTCACTATACCAGGGTAGTGAAGGCGGCAAAGAGAACCCAACGTAAGGTTAACCTGAGTGTGGTGTCCCTTGCCGTCAAAGGACAGGTCCTCCCAATTCCTGCATTACACAAAAACATTAACAATACACATAATAGTTATATTAGATAAGTTAATATATTACACTCACCGATCTCCATGTGGCATGATTAAAGTCCTATCAGCCTCTCGCTCTATCGCGTGACGAGGCTTTACTGAGTGGCTTTTTCTTGAGCGACGTGTGCGTGTCGCTGAAGAGCCTCCCGAGCCATCATCCATCGGGTTGTCAGCCGGTTTGCCCTGTTGGCCCCACTGGTCCCACGCCTGTTGCTGCTCTCTCTGGTGGTCCCACTGGTCCCATGGCTGGTGATGCTGTGCGGCCTGGTCCCATGTCACGTGGTCCACCTCCTCATTGTGCTCCACCTCCTCATTGTGCTGCTCAGCCTCATTGTGCTCCTCCTCCTCAATGTGCTGCTCCTCAGTGTGCTGCTCATCCTGGTACATACAACTCAAGATTTATTTGTAAATATGTAAACAAATTTATTTGTACAAGATATGTTACCTCATCTCCATGTACCGCGCTCAACAGCTCTCGACGTCTGCTGCTGCTCGAAGAACTGCCCTGAAAAAGGCCCAGGCCCTTGAACAACCCCTTCACTGACTTCTTTGATTTTGGCGGCATCCTGCATAAAAAATAAGAAATTATTCATTAGTGCATCAAAAATGACATAATACTTAAAATATAAACAAATGAAATAACAAAACAACTTTACTTGTTAAATATCATCAAAATCAGGATCTATTTGTTCTCTTCTATGCAGAGGTCGCCATGTAACTTTTCTCCTAACAGGTTGTCTTCTCCTTTTCTCGGGAAAAGTTAAGTCGTTAACGTCTGCAACTAGTGAATCTAATGCCGGTGCAGGATCAATATGAAAACTAGTTGGCAACTCTTCTTCTTGAAACACCTCATCAACCTGCTCAAGGTGACCAATTTGATATTCGTCCTCACCAGGAGTGTATAGGCGTTCGCGGGGATTTACATTGTACACAACCCTCCATTTAGACAACTTTTTGCATGGATATGTCGAGAAATAAACTTGGTCTGCTTGATGGGCAAGGATATACGTGTCGTGTCCTTGAAGCAATTTTTCAGGTTGGATCTGTGTCATCCCAAATTCGGTCCTATAATACTTCGGGTCATACCATTTACACTCAAAGAAAACTAGCGCTAAAGGCTTATTTCCAGCAAATGTAATCTCGATTATATTTTTGATTTTCCCGTAATAGCAGGCTTCGTGTCCTTCCATGTCGGTTGCCCTAGTAACGACTCCACTATTTTGAGTGGCGGCCATAGGATGACTTGATTCGAAAATGCTTGAACGAAAGCGATATCCATTGACGTCGTAACGTCCATAGCTTTTGGCAGTTACACTTCCAATAGATAACTGACGTAAGTCATCATTCAAATTCATTTCCTCCCCAAACTGTCAATCATGCCACAAAGCATTAGCAAATTCTGTAATATTAGTTAAATTAAATTAGCTCTCGGAGCCACATAATTAAGACTTACACGGTCCCGAAGCCACATAATGAAATTAGGTCGCCCATGCATACCATCGCGTCGCAATTTGTCTATGTCTCTCGCTGTTGGCCTACCGAGACACCTCATGTTTTGTTCATCAAACTCGCTGTCAAATATTATTGTATGACATGAGATATTTGATAACATAAACTAATTCACATATGAACAGTTTAAGAAAACAAGTCTTACACAAAGTATTTCTCCACCTCAGGCATATTCGTGAACATGTACAGTAAAGCAGACTTCCGTTCTTCCATACTTAGGTGATATGCCTTGGGTGGACCAACGGCTTTGCCGTTTGTCTGAAAAATCGAAAGATCACTACACGGAGGCATCTCTCGTTCATCATCATGGTACCTTTTCTTTCGAGCAAATACATTATGTTCTTCTGCAAAGTAACAACTTGTGAAGTGTGCTACCTCCTTTAGTTTAAATTGTTCCGCAATACATCCTTCAACTCTTGCCTTATTGCCCACCATTGCTCTAAGCTTCTTTAATGCTCTTTCTATATGAAACATCCACCTATACTGAACAGGACCACCGACCTTAGCCTCATATGGAAGATGTATAAAGAGATGCTGCATAGGATTGAAGAAACCCGGTGGAAATATTTTTTCCAATTTGCACAAAAGCACCGGTGCCTCTTTCTCCAGCTGTTCCATCACATCTCTTCTGATTTCTTTAGCACACAACTGTCTGTAGAAATAGCTAACTTTAGCTAACGTTTTCCACACAGCTTCGGAAATGTACCCACGAAACATTACAGGCATGAGCCTCTCCATAATTATGTGGAAGTCATGGCTCTTCAGTCCATTCATCTTCATTGTCTTCAAGTTCACAGATCTTCTAAAACCAGCGGCATAACCATCGGGGAATTTAATATCCTTCATCCACTTCATCACTTCTCTCCGTTGCTTAGATTTCAGACAATAGTCAGCTTTTGGTTTGCCTCCGTTTTCTCTAAGCACTTGGGTTGGACGATCACATATCACTGCTAAGTCCATGCGTGCCTTGTCATTGTCTTTCGTTTTATCAGGGAAATCCATGCATGTATTTATGAGGGCTTGGCAAAAGTTACTCTCTTGATGCATGACGTCGATGTTGTGCATCAAAATCAATGACTTAGCATAAGGAAGCTCCCACAAGCCACATATGTGAGTCCAGTTATGCTCCTCACCAAAACCTTGATACCTTTTACCACTCTCGTCTAGGACAAGTTTCATATGCTCTTCTGTAATTTCTATCCCACTACGTCGCTTGGGCGGTCCCTTCGTGACAATGGTGCCCTTCCTAAATTCCTTTCTCTGCCTTCTGAAGGGGTGATTGAAGGGTAGAAAACATCTTTGGCAATCAAAGTAACATATCTTGCCACCAGCACTAAGACGAAAACAATCTGTATCTTTAGCACAATAAGGACACGTCAATCTACCATGCACGCTCCATCCAGAGAAAATACCATACGCCATAAAATCATGAACCGAGAACAGATATGCAACACGAAGATTGAATTTCTGCTTCTTGAAGCAGTCATAGGCTTCCACACCATGCCATAGCTTCTTCAACTCTTCAATCAGTGGTTGAAGCATCACATTGAGGCGTACGCCAGGATGCTCAGGCCCAGGTATAACAAGACATAGGAACATAAACTCATATTTCATGCAAAGAGCAGGTGGAAGGTTGTACGGTATGGCAATGACAGGCCAACATGAATACGACGCAGCGGTCATATTGAACGGCGTGAAACCATCAGTTGCCAAGCCGATACGAACGTTTCTTGCATCGCTGGCAAAATCTGGATCAAATTTGTCAAGAGCCTTCCATGCATCACCATCTGACGGGTGCACCATTAACCCATCTTGTCTGTCCATACAATCTTTATGCCACCTCATGTGCATAGCGGTCTTCCTCGAGAGAAACAAACGTTTCACTCTAGGAGTGAGAGGCATGTACCGAAGCTGTTTATGTGCAACCTTTGTCACCACCTTCTCCCCATCTTCATTTACAAGCTCCACGTACCTTGACTTCCCACATTTTAAGCATTTTTGTTCTCTGCCATGTTCCTTCCAAAAAAGCATACAGTTGTCTTGGCAAACATCAATCTTCTCATACTCCATACCAAGACCTTCAAGCAATTTTTTGGACTGGTACATGTCTTTGGGCATCTTGTGACCCGTAGGAAGAACCTCGCTAATCAAATCCACAAGCTCCTTGTAACAATTAATTGAAAATGCAAATTTTGACTTGATTGACATCAGTCGGGTCACGAATTCGAGGACGGTCACGTCAGTGTGCCCGTGAAGAGGCTCTTCTGATGCTTTGAGTAGGTCGAAGAACTTCTGAACCTCCGGTGTAGGTGAATCATGATGATCTGGTGCCAGTTCAGGCTGCAGATCCTCAAGCATCTGGTCCATCCTATCAACATCATCTTCACCGTCATCAACTTCTACTTCTGCTGCTCGTTCAGCATCTTCACCGTGGAGATACCAGACCTTATAGCCTGGCACGAAACCATGCGAGCACAGGTGTAGTGTGACCTGCCTCTTGGTGTGGCTCGTCATATTTCTACATTTATTGCATGGACACCTAATATTATCTATTTGTGACAAAGCAGCTGCATGGTCCAGAAATTTTTGCGTCTTGGCAAACCATTCACTAGTGTGACACCCACCCTTCTTGAAACCTTCATACATCCAATCACGTCTATCACCCATTATTGCGGCTGTGTACGAGTAAAGAGTGTGTGTGAGACAATCACGTTTCTACATGTCACACACATATATACATACATATATACATCTATAGGTAAGTAGTAAAACTATATATATACATAAATAATTATATATACACATAAATAACATCAAATTAATCAATATCGAAACATTCATACATCCTAATATTATAAGTTAAATCTAATCAATAAATAACATCAAATTTAACAATTCAATAGTATAAGTTAAATCTACTATAAGAATACAATAAATAATTACCTAACATGAAGCCACACATGTGATATTAAATTAACTATAGTCACACTCTAATCACAAGTGTTATTAAATTAATACTAATCACATGAAAGGTAACTCCCGTCGGCCATAAAAAACCGACGAAAATAAACATGTACACATATAATTAAAATTCACAATCCAATGCATTAACATGTACACACATAATTAACTCACGTGGCGGTCGGGGGCGGAGACGGCGCTTGGACACGGCGGCGGCGCTCGAGGAGGCAGCGACGACGCTCCGAGAGACCCGGCGGCGATGTGGGCGGTGTGGGGCACGGCGGAGACGAGCGAGGGCGGGCACGGCCGCGACGGACGGGCGCGCGCGCAGCGGGGACGGGCGGCCGGGCTCGCGGCGGCGCTGACGGGCGCGCGGCGGTGGGGCGGCTGGGCGCTCGGCGCCGCGAGAGGATGGGCGGTGGACGGGCGACACCGGGGCGCCCGGGTGCGCGGCGTCGGGCGAGGGGCGGCGACGGGCGGCGAGGACGGGCGGCGCTCCGAGAACGGCGCGCCGAGGACGGGCGGCGAGGACGGGTGCGCGGCGGTGGGGCGAGGGCGGCGCTCCGGCGGGGATGGGCGGCGGCACGGCGGCGGTTGGAGGCGGCGGCGAGGAGAGAAGGGCAGCAGCGGCGCTAAGACAGAGAGCGGAGAAATGAGCCCGCGCGGGCGAATCCCGCGCTCATAAAAGCCTAATCCCCGTCGGCCTGCGCTCTGGCCGACGGGAGTTAAGTTATCCCCGTCGGCCTATTTTCTGGCTGACGGGAGTTAAGTTAACTCCCGTCGGCCTACTCTCTGGCCGACGGGCGTTATGTTATTCTCGTCGGCTTCAGTGTAGCCGACGGGAGTTACGTTATCCACGTCGGCTTTTTCCCTGGCCGACGGGAATTATGCTGGCCGACGGGAATCATTAGGATTCCTGTAGTGTGTGCCTATAAATAGTGAACAATATTCCTTTACTGTTCACAGATTTCTGTAATTGCAATCACATCACTCGGAAATTATTCTTTGCCAAGGTAGAGGTATAAATGTACCAAAACATCATATTTGAATATCTTAAATTTATATGATATGTAAATCATGTTGTTTACTTCTAATTTACTTGTCTTTAATACTTTATGTCTCATGTTATTTTGTATTATCTTTGAGAATTCAATTACGAAGATATAACCTTCGTAATTGTGTCGTTATAACCTTCGTCCGAAGTTCATTAAATCCTTGGGGAAATAATGCTTCAGCGGACGAAGGACATTAATATTTAACATTTTATGTTGCCTTGTTCTTAATTCATAGCATTTGAGAACAAGTCCCCAACAGGCAGCTCGGTGCGCTGCTTAGAAAACCGTCGGATGTACTCTCGCAGGGATTCCCCTGGCTACTGGCGGCAGCTTCGGAGATCCCAGGAGTTCCCAGGGCGCACGTATGTGCCCTGGAAGTTTCCAGCGAAGGCCCTGACCAGGTCGTCCCAGTTGGAGATCTGCGCAGGAGGCAGATGCTCCAGCGAGGCTCGGGCGGCGTCGGAGAGGAACAGGGGGAGGTTGCGGATGATGAGGTTGTCATCGTCCGTTCCACCCAGCTGGCAGGCCAGCCGGTAGTCCGCAAGCCACAACTCCGGCCTTGTTTCCCCCGAGTACTTAGTGATGGTGGTCGGGGCTCGGAACCGGGTCGGGAACGACGCTCGTCGTATGGCCCGGCTGAAGGCTTGCGGACCTGGTGGTTCGGGCGAGGGGCTCCGATCCTCCTCACTGTCGTAGCGTCCCCCACGCCTGGGGTGGTAGCCTCGGTGCACCTTCTCGTCGAGGCGGGCTCGACGGTCGTGGGGATGGTGCTCGTTGCCGAGGCGACCCGGGGCTGCAGGCGTCGCGTCCCGCATGTGTCCGGTGTGGACCGAGGCCTCCCACATGAGTCGGGAAGTTGCTGCGCGATGCTCCGGGGGGTACCCTTGCCTTCGGGAGGCAGAGCTCTCGGCCCGTCGGACCGCGGCATCCTCCAGGAGATTCTTGATTTCTCCCTAGATACGCCGCCCCTCGGTGGTGGATGGCTCCGGCATTGCTCGGAGCAGCATTGCCGCTGCAGCCAGATTCTGGCCGACCCCGCTGGAGGTCGGGGGCAGTCTTGCCCTGGCATCGTCAACGATACGGCGCTGGTCGTCCCGGGCCTAATGACGCCCTTCTCCGGCGAGTGCTCGGCCTGCCCACTCCTGCTCGATGTTCTGCCAGAGCTGCACAAGTTGCCCTACTTCCTCGTCGAGCTTGGCCTGCATCTCGCGGATTTGCTCGAGCTGTGTGTCCTGACCCCCGCAGGGACTAGGACCACAGCTAGCTCCCGCAGGATGTCAATGCGAGGCGCAGGCCCAGGGGGATCGTCATCCTCCAACATACAGAGGTGGTTGCCTTCATCGTGACCCCCTAGATCGACGTGGAAACATTCGCGACTTGGGCCACAACCCTCATCGTCAAGGCTGTGGCCATCATTGGAGCAATCGGAGAGGCGTAGTCACATGCGGTCATGAAGTCTCGCATGGCACTGGGATTACCGAGCCTGGAGAAATCCCAACCAGAGTCGGGCTCGTCTTCTTCCTCGGAACCCGGGGGCCCGTAGGTTGAGACGGCCGTCAGTCGGTCCCAGGTTGACCACATATGGTACCCCGGAAGGTTAGGATACACCTTAACGAAAGCGCTCACCGAAACGGGGTCGCTTGGTGGATCAAAGCTGAATCTAAAAGGCACAGGGTGGAAAACGGCGGTACCTCTCGATCGATGGACGGTGACAAAGTCGCGTCAGGGACGGACTGCACCGTTATCTCAGGTACAAGGCTAACGCCCACCAAGTCCTCCGCGACAGTGCTGGCGTTATCTGTCCGCTTGGGGCTGGCATGTTGCGGGGAAACGACACTCGTCGTTGTCTCAGGCGCGAGGACAACGCCCGACATGTCCCCCGCTGGGGTGTCGACGGGGTGCCGCCTCCTGCCTGGCCATGATTGCCCCGTCTCCTCCTCCTGCGGCGAGGAAGGTGGCGGGACAAACCCGGATGCTGCTCTTCCGCCACGAGGGGAAGACGTCGTCGAGTTGGCCGCCACCGGGCGAGCTGTCGGCCGTCGTTGTCGCTATCGCGCTGCGGAGGATGGAGTACCATGTCGTAGCTGCCGTCGAGGGACATGAACTCGAGGCTCCCGAAGCGGAGCAGCGTCCTGGGCTTGAGAGGTTGCTGGAGGCTACCCATCTGGAACTCAACGGGAAGTTGTTCGTCAACACGCAGCAGGCCCCTACCTGGCGCGCCAACTGTCGGCGTTTCGACCCCGGGGGGTCCCTGGACCGACGAGTAAAATTGTCGCTGCGTGTCCCAGCCCAGATGGGTTGGCGCGAGATGGAACACAAGGGGGAACACGCGGCTCGTGTTATCCTACGCCAGGGGGATGCACTCGTAGTAGGGGTTACAAGCGTTCGCGAGGGAGAGAGAGCGAGCCTGTTCGTCAGCCCGTCCTCCTGCGCAACCCTCTCGCATGAAGGCCCTGTACCTTCTTTTATAGATGCAAGGAGAGCGTCCAGGTGTATAATGGGGGTGTAGCTATGTGCTAACATGTCCGGCAGAGAGGTGCATGAGTCCTGTGTACATGCCAACATGGCTGTCGGAGGGATGCTAGAGCCCTGTGTACGCGGTAACGTGGCCGTCGGAGGAGCGCCTGAGCCCTGTAGAAGCACAGCTGTCGGGGCTGCTGGGATCTTGCTGACGTCTCCTTGCTTCCGTAGGGGGATGAGAACCACCGTCGTCATGGACGCATGCGGGGAGCCATCATTACTTGTTACCGGGGCGAGCCTGGATGGGACGCCGGTCTTGTTCCCCCGTAGCCTGAGCTAGCTAGGGGTAGGGTAATGATGTATCCCCCGTGGCGCGGTCGGTCCGAGCCCAAGGTCGGGCGAGGCGGAGACTCCTCCTGAGGCCGAGGCCGAGGTCGGGCGAGGACGTGATTCCTCCCGAGGTCGAGGTTGAGGCCGAGCCCTGGGGTCGGGCGAGGCGGAGACCACCTTCCGAGGCCGAGGGTGAGGCCGAGCCCTGGGGTCGGGCGAGGCGGAGACCTCCTCCTGAGGCCGAGGCCCAAGGTCGGGCAAGGCGGAACTTCCTGTTGCGCGTGAGGCTGGACTTGGATGTTGTCAGCCTCACTCTGGTGGGTGGCACAGCAGTCGGAGCGGAGCGGGCGGCGCTGTTTTCCTGCCAGGCCGGTCAGTGGAAGGGCGAAGTGACCTTGCCGACTGAGGCACGTGTGTCAGGATAAGGCGTCAGGCGATCCTCGCATTGAATGCGCCTGCGATACGGTCGGTTGGTGAGGCGATTTGGCCAAGGTTGCTTCACAATGAAGCCTGCCCGAGCTGGGCTTCGGGCGAGTCGAGGTGCGCCCGTTGCTTGAGGAGGCCCTCGGGCGAGGCGTGAATTCACCTGGGACTACTATTCCCGCCTGAGGCTGGGTCAGGCGAGGCGAGATCGCGTCCCTTGAGTAGACGAAGCCTTGACCTGAATTGCGCCCATCAGTCTCTGCAGCTTGTGCTGATGGTGGTTACCAGCCGTGTTTAGGAGTGTTGGGGATACCCCTAATTACGCTACCCGACAGATGTGCAACCTCTATAGAGTGTAAAACTGATATATTAGTCGTGCTCACGATTACGAGCGGTTCGGATCCTCACATGATTAAATTATGGAATTAAATTAAATCGGATATACATTTTATTATTGGTATTACATTAGGTGATCATTTATTTAATTGGGATGATATATACTTATACTTAATAATTGCTAATAATACTTTGATCCACAAAATTAAAAGCCAAATGCCTAGCCTCAGCCATATTGTTGGTAAGCCTTACAGTACACTTTTTTCGTACACACTTGCTGAGTACCAGCCATAAGTGTACTCACGCTTACGAGTTTTGTTGCTCAGAGTCAGGTCTTCAAGAGGAAGACTACTATGAAGAGTTTGATGAGTTCTAGCCTATCGTCACTCTAGTTAACATGTGGCATGTGATCGAGATCGTTGCTGTCATCGTTATCATCGTTTAGTTTCTTTTATTCAGTTATTTTTGTAAAGACATTATACTTATGTAATATTTTTTTGTGATACTAGTTTCTATACACCGAGTCATCATATGTGTGAAATTTGATCCCAACACATATATGAGATGCATCTGGATTGTCCTCAAATCCGTGTGTGACATGTAAAGAAGGGTAATAGATGGGTAACTTGACCTAGGCATGTCTAGCATAGTATGGTGGTGTACACTTGTATAAAACTAGTGCTAGGTAACTTATGAGAGTGCACAAAAAGTTTAGAGAGAAAACCGAATAAAAATACACTTTGCTAAAACCTAGGGTTTCTGCGTGCATCGGATTGTCTATTGGCACCAGACCTGTCATCGGACTTGGCAGATAGAAACCTTGTTTATGTGCACAAATCGGCACAACATGCACCAGATCAGTCTAGTGTTCACTGGATCTAGCTTCGAACTCGGCACCTAGAGAAGGAGTTTTTGTGCATAATTGTCGTATTGGTCACTGAACTGGTCAGGTGTGCACCTATGGCACACCGAACCTTTATGAAGTAACGTCTAGTTGGTCAGAACTATCCGTTAGTGACATCACCAAGAGGTCGAGTGCACACATTTTCTAAGTGGAACAGTAACGACTATATTTGAGTTAGATATTTATACCCCCTCCCACTAGCCATATTCAATGTCTTGCCTTCTCCAATAGCCATAACATTCATTGAGAGAGTTTGGGGGACCCATTTCATGGTGAGGTGATTAGCGAAGCCATAATAGGAACCTCATTAGTGCAAAGAGAACCATCATGTGCATCCACCACCCATATTAGACTTGTCATGGTCAAGTGAGAGTCTATTGCCTATTACTCTTGGTGATCAACATCACCAAGATGGCTCGATGGCGATCAGAGCACAGTAATCACCCCTAGGAACGTGTTGGTGACCCAGCTTGGAGTTATACACGATTGTGAGCGGTTCACCATGTCAGAGTGGCAAAGAATCAACTCGTAATGAGCACTTAGTTCTTTCGAGGACTAAGGGAGGCTAACCCTTGTGCGGGTGCTCCAACGAGGACTAGTGAAGAGTGTTGAGGCTTCGATACCTCGAGAAAAAAAATAGATGATTCATTTTAACCATTGCTTTACATTCTGCATTTACTTTGAGCATTTATGTTTCAAACAATTGCCATGGTAGCTTGGGGTTTATTTTAGTGTTCTAGTGTGCTTAGTTTATCTGAATCATGCTAGAATGTGTATTTAGCTCAACCATGAATGTATCAAGGGAATAGAAGTTTTTCACAAGTAGAAAGAGAAAGCCCTTCTTTGAGATGGATTGCTACAATTGGTGTGAGCTTGACTATCTTAGTCATAAATGCACCAAGCCCAAGAAGAACAAGTTCAAGGGCAATAAAATGAAGGTAGTGGTGACAGAAGGTACATGATGATGATGTCTCTACCGATATTGATAGTGATGAAGAATATGTTTTAGCTTCATGTGATGAACTTACTGATTTGCTTAAAGAATATATTCAAGTCGTTAGAAAAACAAAAGCTAAAATGTGACAAGTTACAAAATGAGAACATGTCTTTGATTGATAAGTATGACATAGTTGTTAAAGCTAGTGATGAAATGAAAAAATAAAGTAAAACTATATCATTCACTAATAAAGAGTTCAAGATCTCTCTAAAAGAAATGAAAAAACATGATAAATTAAGTGAAAAAATATGGAGATCAATGATAGACTTGTCTCATTAAAAGGAGATTACACAAAAACTAAAATTGATCATGATAATCTTCTTGCTTCATGTGAGGTTTTATCTCTTGATACACATGAGGCTATTAACCATGTTGTTAATATTGATGTAGAATCTTCATGTGATGATTTGAGTATGATTCATGAACAATAAACTAGTCATATTTGCTATCAAGAGGATGAGAAGTTTGAGCTAATCACACTTGAGAATGAGAAGTTAAAGAAATATTTGAAAGACGGAACCACTAGGGAAAACATTCTCATATAGAGGGAATATATTGATAAAGAGATGGCTCATGACAATGAAAGTCCTAGGGAAGAAAATAGGAAACTCAAGTTAGAAAAGAATCAATTTGACACTGGCTTGCAAAAAATTAACAAATGCCAATACCTACAATATGATCTTCTAATGAACATGGTCATGAAAGTGGATAGAAGTGGAATTGGATATATGTATTTTGTTGCAAAGAAGGCACAAGTTCAAAATAAGCCAAAAACAAGTCCCTAAGCCTAAAAATGCTTTTAGTGTAGAAAAGAAGGACATTTTGCTCATAACTGCAAAGCCACACCACCAACCATTTGCCTAAGCACTCAAGACCTTTTGCATTCAATGCTCATTATTTGATTAGAAAAAATACAAGTGGAAAAGTCAAGGTCACGTTCTTAGGTCCACCTAACAAGAGTAGGCCTAGAAAGATTTAGGTTGCTAAGTCCTTCGTTGATAAATTGGTGGGCCCCCATCAAGTTTGGGTGGCAAAACATCAAGGTTGATCCTCCTTGCATGTAGGTGAACTACAGGATGATGGAAGTCATTCGGTAATAGATAGTGTTTGAACTCAAAATATGACTTGTGACTCATAGATGTTCACCTCACTAGATGAAGAAGTTGATAATCAAGACAAGGTAATATTTGGAGACAATTCCAAAGGCAACGTAAAAGGGTTGGTAAAAGTAACCATATCAAATGTCCTCTTAGTTGCATCTTTGAGCTTCAATTTCTTGTTAGTTGGTCAGTTGTGTGATCTTGGCTGTTAGTATTTGTTCACCGAGAAAGATGTTGTTGTGTCTAAAGTGTAGAGGTGTAATTAGATCGAATACAGACGGATATCAATGAAATCATATTTGTTTTTATATTTTTATTCGGATTCGAATTCGAATACGGATAGCTTCGAATATGAATACAAATACGGATGTTCTTGAATACAAATACTGATAGTCGTGGGTTGAATACGGAACTAGTCGGACATGGATATCGTCGATAACAAATATTTTTGTCGGATATCGTGTAAGACACCATTCCACACATATCATAGTTGTCATCATTTAGCCCCTCCTTTAGTCCAAACATTTTGAGGATTATATGTGGACATACGCTACGCCTCCATAGAATTCCATGAATTTCTAAGGCTATTTTGGGTAATGTTAATTTCTTTGTGTAGAAAATCGTTAAAATGCAATTAAATTCATAAAATATTCTAGCGTCGACCGAAAATTACAAATAAGTTATGAAGACTAATAAATATTCTACAAGAATATAACATCAAGTACCCACATGAAAATGATAAAAGTGAAGTATTGTTTATGTTGAAACTTAAATGTTTATGGTGGTTTCACATGTAATTCACACAAATAAGTGGAAATGAAATGAAATAATTGCTGACATATTGTGGAATTTATGGATCAAACATTTTTGAGGATGTTATATGGTCATATGTTGCCCCTACGCCAAATTTCATGATTTTCTGAGATTATTTGTGTGTTATTAATTTCTTTCTGCAAAAAATTATCAAAATGCATTTAAATCTATAAAATATTCTAGTAACAACCGAAAATTGCAAATAAGTTACCAAGACTAATAAACATTCCATAAGAAGATAACCTCAAGTCCCTACATGAAAACGATAAAGTGAACTAAAGATTATGTTGAAACTTAGATACATAAGCTCATTTCATATGTAACTCACGCAACAAGTGAAAGTGAAATGAAAAGAATCACCGACATCTTATGGACTTTATGGCCCAAACATTTTTTTAGAATTTTATGTGGACAAATGTTAACCCTCAGTCAAATTTTATGAATTTATGAGGCTATTTGTGTAGTATTAATTTCTTTCTACTGAAAATCATCAAAATGCAATTAAATTTATAAAATAATCTAGTGTCTAGTGAAAATTGCAAATAAGTTACCAGGACCAATAAACGTTCTATTAAAGATAATATTAAGTCTTAATGTGAAAATGATAGGTGAAGTATTGATTATATTGAAACTTGGATACTTATGGTGATTTCACTTTCACATGTAACTCACGTAATATGTGGAAGTGAAATAAAAGAATCCCCGGAACATTATGAAATTTATGGTCCAAACATTTTTTAGAATCATATGTGGACATATGTTACCCCTTCATCAAATTTCATGAATTTTTAGGCTATTTGTGTATTATTATTTTCTTTCTGTAGAAAATCATCAAAATGCAATTAAATCCATAAAATATTCTAATGTCAACCGAAAATGGCAAATAAGTTACCAAAACTAATAACACATCATGTGAGAAGATAACCTCAAGTCCCCATGTGAAATTGATAAAGTGAAGTATTGATTATGTTAAAATTTGGATACTTAAGGTGATTTTACCTGTAACTCACGCAACAAGTGAAAGTGAATTGAAAGAAACATTGGCAATCTTTAGATTTTATGGCCCAAACATTTTTGAGGATGCTATATGGGCATCTATTGCCCCTCCATAAAATTTCATGAATTTCCCAGACTATTTGTGTATTATTATTATTTTTTCTATAGAAAATTATCAAAATGCAATTAAATTCATAAAATATTCCACTGTCGATCGAAAATTGCAAATAGGTTAACAGGACCAATAAACATTATATAAGAACATAACCTCAAGTCCCCATATGAAAATGATAAATTGAAGTATTGATTGTGTTGAAACTTGGATATTTAAGGCGATTCCACATGTAACTATTCGAATATCCGAAATATGAAATCTGGTAAGATATCTAGGAAGATGTCCAGATATCCAAAATCTGAAATCTGGATAGGTATCCGAGAAGATATCTGGATATCCGAAATCCGATGGATATCACTCATCTCATATCCGTATTCGATATTCAAGTTGTACTATCCGAGTCCAAATCCGAAATTCAAAAATTATACGAATATCCGAAAAAACTATCCAGTCGAATAATTAGCCTCTTCGGATGGTCGAATGCTTGGATAATATACGTACCATTTACACCCCTACTAAAGTGGATGATCGACATGTCATATTCAAGGGTTTAGATACAATAATTATATTTAGTGGATTTCACTTCTAAGGATGCTAATCTAAGGACTTGCCTCTTCACAAAAACATTACTTGGATAGTTATGGCATAAGAGGTTAGCACATGTTGGAATGGGGACACTCAAAAAGCTTCTAAAGAAGGAAATGGTTAGAGGTTTGAAGGATGTTGTGTTTGAAAAGGATAAGCTTCGTAGTGCATGTCAAGCCGAAAAACAAGTTGTCAATACACATTCTACAGAAGCTTTTATGCCAACATGAAGACCCAGAGTTGCTTCATATGGAGTTATTTGGTCCTACATCTCATGCTAGTGTTGGTGGAAACCTCTATTGTTTGGTCATTGTGGACGATTTCTCTAGACACATTTGGGTGTTCTTTATTCAAGAAAGTTGCATTTATCTTCAAAAGATTTGCTAAGAAAGTTCAAAATAAATTTGACTGCAAGATCAAGAAACACTAGTAGAAAAGACCTCAAAGCATGCGGTGGAATTTAATTTTTACAAGCAGTTTTAGTTATCAACCGACAATGCTATTTCTAGTGGCAGTTTCTTAAGAAAACTGCCCGTAGAAATCATATTTCTACAGGCGGTTCCTTAAGAATACCGCCACTAGAAATCCATGATTTCTATAGGTGGTTTTCTTAAGGAACCACCAGTGCAAATGAGTTCATAACCGCCTGTATAAAGCTTCTCTATACTAGTGAATATAAGAAGTGATAACAACAAAGAATTTGACAACACACATATTCATGAGTATTGTGATGAAGTTG
Organism: Zea mays; assembly: GCF_902167145.1. Classification (NCBI taxonomy): domain Eukaryota; kingdom Viridiplantae; phylum Streptophyta; class Magnoliopsida; order Poales; family Poaceae; genus Zea; species Zea mays. The sequence goes on along the minus strand of NC_050104.1, from coordinate 103,655,896 downwards.
GGATCAAACATGAAGTTTAAGCAACTTACACACCTCATCAAAATGGAGTAGTTGAGAGGAAGAACAGAACCTTGATCGCTCTTGCAAGAACTATCATTGATGAGTATAACACATCGGAGAGGTTTTGGGACGAAGCTATCAACACAACCTGTTATGCATCAAATCGGTTATTTTCTCATCGGTTGCTTGAGAAGACTTCATGTGAATTGCTCAATAGGAAAAGCCAGATATCTCCGTCTTCCGAGTGTTTTGGTGCATATGCTACAATTACAATAGACGTCTACACCTAGAGAAGTTTCAAAGAAGATGCATGTGATATTGGTTTCTTACTTAGCTACTCATCAAAGTCCAAAGCATATCTAGTATTCAACCGTGCATGCCACGGTTTGGTAGAAGAAACATATCGAGTATTCAACTTGCACTTTGCAGTGATGGGATTATTAGCGGCAGCTTTTTTCAGGAAGTTTTGTTCTTCTTTTGACCGGTCCTACTACCAAACTGCTGTACATCGTCCATGATCATCGTTCTTAATTCTTATCTTCGTTGTTAATCCTTATCTCACTTGCATTGACCTAAATGCGTCTAGCTTGTTGCTGTGGGAGACATGTGCGATAATTACGCGTGCTGAAAGGTAAGAAGAACAAGCACCAATTCGCTGCGACGACTATATATACCGTCCCTAAACGGTAAGGAATAAGAGAGTTAAGTGAATGGTGTTCTTTGTCTCTCTTTCAGGCAATAGGTTTGCTCAATACAAGCCGTACACTCTAACGAGGTAGCCTAAGCTGCGAAGGAAAGTCGTGCAAATCTGTCTACACTTGTAAATACTAACCGCTTTACAGAAAAGGTCGATCGATAATATCACAAACAGTGAATAGTAGTGCGATCTCTCACCACAAGTAGTAGGTAGACCAAATCTTGATGAACGTATATTTACTAATTATTTTTACTCCGGTTTTTTATTTGTCACGTTTTAGTTTAAAATGAACTAGCGAGTGTGAGAAATATTCGAGAACGAAGGTAGTATAAAAAAATGCTGAAATGACCGCACGTATTAGTGACTCCGAGATGCCGGCTTATCGTCGCCACAAACTTTTATTTGCTATCTGAGCACTCGTCTAGCTATTCCTTATCTCAACTGCATGATGTCATAAAAGATTAACAAATGCTCTATGCAGTACCTTAAAACCAGTAGCTATAGCTAGCTAGCTAGCTTGGGTGATCGTGTGAATATATGGAAAGCCCATTTGCCTTCAATTATTACCATAATATATTCATGACAATTAAGCCATCTAGCACTCGGTTCAATGTTCGCAGAGCAAAACTACCTGTTGCAGCGGTTCATCCACGAAGATAGCTGCAGTGCAGGAGTCTGAAGAAAGAATCTGCAGTCAGCTCAGGTCACCGTGTGAAGACTGAAGAGTCTATTCGTCGTCTCGTCCCGACGTGCACAACGCGTGGCCCGCTCGATGAGCCGTCGGATGCCGCCGCAGAAATGATCTCCTGGCCCCGCTGCGCGCACCCTCCGCTATAAATTGGGGAGGACCCGGCGGCCCTCGGAACACAACTACTGAACTAGCTAGCAGCAGCAGCAGTTTCCTAGTGAGCTTAGTGCGTCCAGTGCCTGACAACTGTCGTCTGTGCTGTGCTCCGAGAGAAGCTTAGAGCGCCAGCAGGCAAGAAGAAGCTTCGGGGTCATCGGTCGCCGCCGGAATGGGAGCCAGCCTGTCTTGCTTCGGCGGGTCAGAAGGCGGGTACTACGCCGACGAGCCGGGGTACGAGCAGCCGCGGCGGTCGTCCAGGAAGGTGCGGCCGAGCGACGAGGACGGCCTGTGGTACGTAGGCGAGCGCGACGTCGACATGAAGGCGTCGGCGTTCATCGCCAGGTTCCATGCCACCGCCTCGAGCTAGGCCCTGCAGGAGTGTCCATGTGCACGGCGCCGATCATATACCACCATGTGAAATCTTTAGTCTATCTGTGTCTCTCGAGCCTGCTCATGCCTCTGCTCGAGATAATCTCTCTAGTCACTAGCGCTTCCTTCTTCCTTCTTCCCCGACTGATGGTTAGCTTAGTTCGCTTCATTTTCCGTTAATTACTACTGTACGTGCTTGACACTATACTTAAGCCCCATGCATGTCAATATATCCATCTACTTACTCTCTCAAATATCGTCTGTAACTATGTAAGGATGTGTACATCTGTTCCTCCGTCCTAAATAAAGGCAATGCTGGACGAGCTTTTAGGTGTATATATATATGCATGTGGACAAGAAGTTTGGTTTTCAAAACGAAATGCTTAGCTAGTTTTCTTTTTGGCGAATTCAGAAAGATTTGTTGAAAATTGAGGAACTATCGCAACGCTAAGAGGGTGTTTGATTTTTATGGACTAATTTTTAGTCACCTCATTTTATTCCATTTTTTGTCACTCCGCAAATCTAATCTGCTGTCTCCCAGCAGTTTTGCCGAAGCAAATGTTTACCCATTTTTGTGCTTTGTTTTTTTCCCCATTTTTTTCTCCTAAATGATGAGGGGATACTTATACAGTGATGGGCTGATCAAGAAACTGGCAATCTTATATGAAGAGATGGACTGTTGATTATACTCGTGTACCTACTTGTTTTGATCAACGAAAAACTACAGTCTCCTAGTCTTCAACAGTTTGACTTGTATATATGCTGGATAAATCAATCATATCCAGTTTAAATTTGCAGATAGTATCGTCTATAACTTGATCATTCAAGGCTTCATCGGTCACAACATGATGTTTGTTTTTAACTGAACTAATTTTTAATTTGCACTTCACCATTAAAACCTAGAATGATCACAACAGCATGATGTTTGTTTAACTGAAGTAATAAAAAAATCGATTACCACTAGTGTGAACAAAATAAAACGGTTTCTTGCTTGGCTATCCAATTACACTCAAGAATCCGAGAGATGGAAAATAAATAAGTTTGCAGGGAACTACAAATCAACTTGTGTGCAAACATATTTCTATATATGAGTTTGAATGCAGTGGTGTATCCATCTTCCAGCATTCCATAATATTTAGGATACAGTGGAAGAGGGCATAAATTGGAATTTAAACCGGAATCTTTTTATTTAACGTAAGTTGAGCAGTTTATTAACCTATTTAATAATTGCCATATGTATTCTTCCAAAGTGAGACTCACAAATAAAAATGTTCGGCTTCTCATCATTTCTTTAGATTTATTGTTTTTAATCATCAATTTCTTTTGCTACTATTAAATTTGGGGTTCAATTAACTTTGCAGAATATTTATGCAATTTTTCTGAAGAAAACGGGCTAGTGATCATTTCCCAAAGCTCAGATAATATATATATAGTTTATATATTAAGAGCCCTGTGCTTCCAATAACTAGAGGAACCCCAGGTCGGACGGTGCAATCCGGTCGAGCCAGATCAGATCCGGACGTCTATAAAACAGGACCCGGAGTGCTAGGTTTAGTTTTTTACGCTCCACCCCGATTCATTAGCGACGCCGCGTGCGACGACGGCGGTTGCCCCAGAGCGTGCGCGGCGGTGGACCCCCAGCCGGTGGCCGCAGCTCCATGACCTCGACGCGCGGTGGCGGAGGTTCCTCGATCCGGAGTAGTGGCGGCGGTCCCCAGGTCGGTGGCGGCGGGTTCCCGGTCGAGAGGGCGAGCGACAGCGGGGCCCTTGTGCGGGCAAGCGGCGGTGTCCCCGAGGCCTCGAGGAGGTGGCACTTCCAAGGCCGATGAGCAAGCGATGCCTGTCGACGTGCGAGTAGCGACGGCGATGCATGAGGCGCGATGTTCGAGCGAGCTGCGTCACGGAAGGCGCGAGATGCGCGCAGCGATGATCACGCGTGACATCCTTCGATCCGGCACAGTTTGGGCGGCCCGAGTGACGACCTACATTTATGCTTGTGTCATCGACGACGTCCTCCGGCCACTATCTCCTTTGATTCGTGTTTTCTTTTCGATTATTGTGTTTTATGCCTACCACATGTATTATTTATGCTAAAAACTATACGATTTTATGCTTTAACACGGAGTTCGTATATCAGTTTACTGCATGCACATTGGAAATGCAATTCCTTGATTTATGTTGTTCGTAATTTGCGCCAGTGCAATGAAAACTCCCACGATTTTACCATAATTTTTAGATCTGTATAAAAATAGAAACCGCATGCATGCGGCTGCCATATTTTTCGGATGTGTCATAAAAATAGGATCATAACAACAACCTACTAGAGCTATCAACCTCTCACATTGACTCGGTATTTACGCTTATAATTGAGGGATTTTATGCTCAAAACTTAAGGTTTTTACCCTCCACTCAGAGATGCGTCCACCAATGAACAATATGCCAGATTTTTTACACAGTGTAAGGAATTGCATAAATACCTACACCGTGTAGTATAATTTGTATAAGTATATATCATAAACTAGTTCTAATGCATTTAGCTGCATGACTGTTGGAGGGATCCTATATTTATGAAGGAAATAAAATATTAAATACGATTTTTTGTTTCTATACATGCAATTCATTTCCTTTCATTGCATATTATTTTCATCATAAATTCATGTGAATACAGCTGGTAACAGATTTTTACGCAGTATACCGAATTGCATAATTATCTACACAGTGTAGCATATTTTGCAGCGATCCTAAATTTATGGAGAAAATAAAGCATTTAAAAATAGAAACCGTCACACATATGTTTCCTAAATTTACGTGCATGCAAGGGAACGTGTTTAACTCATGCATGCATTCCTTTTTTGCGCGCATGGGGTAGGTGGCGCACCCAACAGCCTGATTGAGTCGACGCGTTGGGTTGAACCACGTTGCAGGGTGGTCGGCCTAGACTTTCTTTAACTATTGGAAACCCAGAATTCCCGTTATAACTGTCATATATATATATATATATATATATATATATATATATATATATATATATATATATATATATATATATATATATATTGACTTGAGATTGGCTTGCTGAGATTTCTGCAAAATTGAAAAAAAATGCATGTTCATTGACTGTTCTTTCCCTAGTAATCCCGAAACATCCGTGCTGCAAAACGGAAAGCAAATTTCACCCACAAATGGATCGGGTGGCATTCTGGTTGTCGACGGTATAGTGTTTTCGACCAAGTGAACATATTCTACAGCTACATACCCCCTCAGCTCTCGGCCGTTTAAAACTCTTAGCCGCACAATGGACCATTAATTGGAGAATTTATAAAAACTCGGAGAAGGCTATTATTTTCTCCGACAAAAGTTTGATCAGGAACACGTTTGTCCCGTGAACTTGTCCCCATTTCATGCATAGTGGTATCTCGTAGCCCAGAACCGTGTTCCAGCCTAGCAATGTAACCTAACCATGTCCCGATGTCCCTGGGCCTGGGTCTCCTCTCGACCGATCACGATGTCGCGTTAGATGACCAATCAATCTTGCATTAGTCACCTCTTGTGCACGCTGCAATGACATGTCCTCCATGCCTTCACAATGCAAGTTGGCAATCAGATTCTGGATTCTGATGGGCACGATTTTGTTTTGTTTTGTTTTTTGACGTGTAGTTTGATGTGTTGCCTGCAATTTATTTCATTCTGCGTGCATATGTTCGACTGCTATCTAAGTCCATCAAAATACAAATCAGACTTGACATATTTTAATTAATTTCGCTTAAACTGCAATTTAATTACACCTGAATCACCAGCTTCCAAGCTCTTAAGAACATGTGATGCAAGCTTTACCCGGCAAAAGGTTCGATCCAACTTAGATGGATCACAAGGATTTGTCTGTGAGCTCTCATCCTTTCTTTCCCTTAACGTTCGAATTCCCCCTCTAGCCATCATCACTTTAGGGGTATCAAGCTTCTCGACAGAAGAACTTTAGGGGTATCAAATCCTCTCAGGACAAATGTCCTCCAGTTAGATAAGAACGAGCCAATGATTTGTGACAATTCATTGGACCTCTTGTTGGAAAATGATCCCAAAAAGATCATCTCTTTAGACCAACGGTGCCGAATCAACTGTCCTCGGGGGCACTTTGTACCACTTACATTCTCCAGTGCGGTGCAATTACAAATTACCGTGTCTTTGACTGTCAATCCACTGATTTTTGTGAACAAGACAGGTGAACCTGAATATTCTCAAGAGATGGTGGAGATGTCGTTCTGAGAAAGTAAAAAAATTCCCAAGGCATATACTTCACTTTCAATTGTGCAAATTGTGGGAGATCTACAAGATTTCATGTATGCAACTGTACCAAGATACTAGAATTTATATATGCAGATACCATGTATAATTCATGATCAGATCAAGCCAATTTGTGGAGAACAGTTATGAATTATTGAATCCGTTTTTTAAGTAGTTCTGAAAAGCAAAAAAAATCATGCAGATGTGTATATCACACACACTTCAAGTGGAATATGGCAATATATGTCTCCATAGTCCATATTCAAATGGACACTTTGTGAAACTTCTAAGCTTCAAACGGCCTCTGCGACTTCTTTTGTGTTTTCTGTTGTTGGAGGATAAAAGGTGATAGAGAATTGAGTTGTCACTTTAGACAACATTGGATGGAGGAGAACCATCTTCAGACCGTGTGGTACAGCTAAGAGGAGTTGGCGCAAGGGACTTTTCTGTACTTGGGGTGTACCAGTTTTCTCTGAAAAAGCACACCAGGTTTCTCGAGGGTTAACCATTGTTAATGCTGTTTTACTGACCTAGTTGTTCTGGTAGTTATCAAGTACGATTTTTAACAAACCTTTTCACCTAATAAACGTTCCTGTTTTCTGCTTTTGAGTGATTATTTCAGCACCCTGAAGCTAATAATGTATCCTTCCAGATTTTGACATCATAGGAATTCTATTGTTCAGTGAACCTGACTTAAGAACCTAATTCTCACCTGGTTGAGGTAGCTCCTCGGTGGCACAATCTTTACTCCAATCTTCAATTTAATACTGCCATATGGCAAGTGACTGCAACTTGACTGTTGGTTCTAAACAACATTTATGCTGATCTCAACAAGGTGTAAACCAAAGAATCTGGAAAAAAAATAAAAGGAAAAGAAAAGGTGAGCTGTTCTGTGAGGTAACTATCAGAACTGGTAGGTTTTGTCAGACCTGAACAGTCGCGAGCTGTTCTGAAAAGAGTGTAATTCCATCACCTTAGTGAGAAATTTAGAGGACAAAGCTTGCATTGGGTCATGAAGAACCACTTCCGTATTGAAGCCATTTTGTTTTGAACCAGCAAAAAAACTGCGGGGAGCATCAATTCCCTGCTACAAAACAAGCACAAGTATCATGTGCTCTGATCCTCTGAACATCTGGGTTTTATTGTGCATTCTGCTTCTTAAACAGAATTGAGCATGTATGTACAACTGGTAAGTGACCAACTTAGAATTAGCAGGTGCGGAATGTGGACATGGCAAGAAATGAGATTAAAAATCTACCATTGTACACCAAGTAATCTGCCAACATTATAAATAAGTATATTGGTGCTTCAAACTTAGTAGCCCAGTATTCCTTAGACTAACAGATTTTCGAGTTATATATTCTTAGACTAACAGAGACTAACATCCACACGAAAATAACTAACCAAGAGCTGACCACCTGACCTGTCACAAACCACAAGTAGACTTGGCAAGAAAAATATTGTGACGGACTCCTAGCCTCACACTAGCTGGACACAACTGTGACAACCAAGACAATTGTTTTGATTACTCTGAAGGTGCAGCAGTCACCTTCTTTTACGTTGTTTTCCCTGCAAAACCTTTTCAAGCTTGGTCAACTTAAGTAGCCATAGTTGATGGCGTTTTTTAAGCATATGTTAGGGTATTCTCTGCAACAGAATGAGTCCAATACACAACAATAAAACGATATAGTTCCGACGGCTATGTTATGTCTGACGGCCTCAGGCAACCGTCGAACATAATATCCTACGTCCGACGGCTGTCAGACGGACCGCCGGACATAACGTTATGTGTGACGGTCCCCTAGGAGGTCGTCGAACATAAGGGATTTTAACCCCGTCAGACTCCGCCCGCGCCGTTTCATTCCATTCGTCTTCAACAAAACGCTTCAGTTGTATGATGTAAGTTACTTGTTTCATAGGATGCTGAAATCGAGCGACAGTGAAGAGAAGATGCTGCAATTGGGGCAGTGGTAGAGGACCATGCGAGAGATGATGATGAAGATGATGGTGGAGATGATGTGGGAGATGATGTTGGAGACGATGCTGGTGGATATTCTGCAGGCGTGGATTCTGGTGTTGGTGGAGATTCCACAGCTGGATCTGGAACTTCTCGAGTTACGAGAACGAGGAAGTTGCATTTTGTTGGACCACCTCCAAAGCTTCCACCCGAATCTCGAGTTTTAATAAAGCCAAGTGGAAAGTGAGTGACATATCTTTGCTTAATTGTTATCGAAAGTTATGTTTTTATTTCTACATTGTTTTCTGCTTGCAGGACTTAGATCAACGACTCGTTCACACGCACAGGACACTACATGCAGGTGAACATGGTCCTTGGTAATCTTGTTCGTCTCCACTGGCCTGGTCTTGTGACTTTGCCTAGTGGCAAGTCTGTCCCCTCCACCACTTGGGAGCATTATCGCTATGGTGTCTGTAGAATGTTTGGCAACACACATGCACTAGTTTGGGATGCATTATGGGTATGAATTATTTTTACTAATTCAGTTATCCCATATATGGTTGCTTGTATGATAACACTATTTTTTGCAGAAACGGTACAAGTTGCCGGAAGATGGGTCTTATGATATGAACGTTCATTACGTGTTTGAGTATAACGCGAACGATGTCGTTGCAGATGCAATGTACTATACACGAATTTAGGCTATAAAGGCATGGTACAGAGCAAGTGCTGATGATCGGCCGATGTCGAATGCCAAGACGGAGTGGTCATCAATTTACCTTACAGAGGAGCAATACCTTGAGGTAAATAATTTGTTGCATCTCATATTGTTTTTTGCTGATTCTTGTTTTGGGTACATGTTAATCCATCTATTTGCTTGATTGAAAAACATTTCATGTAGGTGTCTATGCCGTGGATGGCCACCCGATCAGAGGGTTATCGGGCCTTGTGCAGGTGGTGGGCTTCCCCTGAGTGTCGTGCCATTTCCGAAAGGAACTGAGGAAACCGTGGTACTGAGTCGTTCCACAACTACGGCGGCGATGGACATGTGCGCTTGGCTAAGAGAATGGTATGTCACAGTATGTTGTAACTTCGAATTACATAGAAATGTGTCACTCTAACTTGTATGTATAGGAAGTCAAATCTGGCCATACGCCCACAGATGTGGAGGTCTATATGCAAGGGCATAGGGGTTCTGATCCTCATAATCCTGATGTTTTATGCACTCAGACAACCACCGACCGTTTAGTGAATTTTTGGTACTCTATTATGTGTTTGTGCGTCAACTTGGTGATGCACTTATATTTGGTATGTTTGCCTCCAGGCTTCGTATGGGCAGGAGATGGTTCAGTGCCATGGACAGGACTACGATTGGAGGAGCCAGCCAATCGACCCTCAGGCGACATATGCTAGCGCAGGAGGACAAGCCGATGGACAGTGAGAGTATTTGATTTGGATTTCAAATTTATTATCATATGCTTGTGATTGAACTGAGTCCATGGTTTACTCTACTAAGTGCATGGTTCACTCTTATAGGTTGGGTATTTTTGATTCTACGATTGATTCTAGGGAGCTGAGACGCCGTGGACGACAGACCACATCCTCGTCTTCGCAGTCGTCCCGTTCTCGATCATCTGCCTAAGAGATAGAGATTGCAGTGTTGCGTCAGCAGACAGAGTATTATCAATCAGTTTTGAGGGAACAAATGGAGTACCAGAGGCAACAAGCTCAGTACCAGAAGAAGAAGAAGGGCGGATATTATTCAAACCTCCAGACCCATAATCAAGCTCTGCTCTCGGTAAGTTGAAGTAACATTTTGTTCGTAACAAATAAAAACACATGATGTGTACCTTATTTTCTCAACAATGGCTTGTATCTAATTTGTAGCAACTGGCACAACAAGCGGGCCTCCCGATGCCGACATATGGGATGCCGCCTCCGGACTTTGCACTGCCGATGCCAATGCTGTCGCCTCCACCTCCGCCTCAGCCACAATTTCCTGTGGTATGTACACATTTGCGTGTGTGACATGTTCATAGATGCCTTATATGTTAAAATGAAAAACTTAGTGGTTAATATTTCATGTGCGCGTGTTATAGGGATTTCAGACACCTCCCGCTTCAGCTGCCGCACTCGGAGATGTGTCTGGTCAAAACGACGTATCGCATTCTTAGGTGAACAACCTTTTCAACACCCAGAGTCCAGCCAGAGGAAGTGGCTATAACTCGAACCAACCAGGTGATGGATATGAGTGAGAGTTCATCAAACGTGTCTGATTTGGAACTATGTCACTGTTTATGTCAAAGACTATGTGTCGAACTATGTCATTTTTTAATTTGGAACTATATGTTGATGTAAAAGACTTGTTGCAACTATTTGGTACTATATGTTTGTGAATGTGAGGTGATGTTTGTGAATGTGAATACTTATGTGAATTGATGTTTGTGAATGTAATTGTGAATGTGAATATGTGGTTGTACATGAAATATGCGTATATGTATATGAAATCTGTGATTTTTTCTGTAAATGTCAGAAATTTACAAAAAACAGGATTTTTTTGCAATTGCTGAAATTCATTATGTCTGACGTCCTAAGTTAAGTCGTCGAACATAAGGATGTATTATGTCCGACGGCTTAACTTAGACCGCCGGACATAATACTTCCTTATGTCCGACAGACTAAGTTAAGCCATCGAACATAAGCGTTGTGGACCCCGCCGACGGCCGTTAAAACTGTTAACGAGGATAATCGATGACGGCCGCCGTCGGAAATAAGACTATTTCCGACGCTTTATGGCCGAGGGACGGGTACCGTTGGACATAAGCCTTCGGCCGTCGGATATAGCTTATTTCCGATGGCTTAGGGCTTATCTCCGACGACTTTAGCCGTCGGAAATGTCCTATTTTATTGTAGTAATAGGCACCAGTTTTCGCTAATGTGCACAGACTAACATGCCCTGGTCGGGGCCTCAATTCGTTCCATCCGTTGTAGCCCCAGTCACGGTGGGCACTATATAAACATGGACTAGATTAGCATGGACGCCAAGCCTTCCACGCCCGTAAACCCTAGCCATCACATTCCACTCAGGTGCTGATCACCTCGCTCGACTAGTGATCGGACTCGCCGCCGCCATGGCCTATGTCGTCCATGGATCTCCCATGGTCCGAGGAACGATGAGATCCCCATCAACGACACTAACCGTCACACCCAGGTTTAAAGGATAAAGTCGGGTGCGTCTCATATGTGCGCCAAGGAAGAATATCACATATAATGACAAAGTATATAGAGATAAATGTCATAAATATCATAAATGTCATTATTACATAGCGGAAGTCTTACAAAAATAAATGATAATAATAATGCGAACTAAATATTATTTCCCTGGCGCCACAGAGCTGACTGGGAGACGCCACCTAGATCAACTTGTATACTTCATTGTAGGGCGGCTCCTCTTGGACCACCTGCTCGTCACCTATGGGGGGTTATATATCGCAAGAGTAAGCTCACAAAAGATCATAGCTCAACAAGTTGTTGGAATAATGTGTATGAACTCACCAAAGGTGTGAGTTCATGTGAAGTGTAAGGCTGATCAACAAATAAGGGGTTAAAGCTGAGCATTGCTTTTAATAAGTTGGTCAAAATTTTATTAGCAGTTACTAAATGTAAGTAAATACCAAACCAGAGTAATAGTAGATCAAAATAATAATAAATCTCAATGCGATGCAAATGATAAATTAAATTTAATTCCATAAATTAATCATGTGAGTGTCCGAGCCGCTCATGACCGTGAGCACGGCTAGTATACCAGTTTTACATTCTGCAAAGGTTGCACATCTTTACCCACAAGTCATATTACACATCTTCCAAGGGATCGTGAATCTCATACACCTCTACCAAGGAAGCGAGGCAGGGTAACACTACGAGGCCTTTACAAAGTTCCACTAGCTTCAGAAAACCCGCTACAACTTCTAGGAAGCTCCAATGCTGGGATCCCTCGCCTGACCGCCATCGCGGCAAAATCAACCCAAGGACCTCCCTCACTAACCACTCCCCTAATGCCCTTGCCCTATCAGGTAAGGTAGTCCTCCACTAACTTTCCTAGTTAGTCATCCAAGAGCGTCCCATACCACCCTTGTGGTAGCACTGTTTTCCCGGGTGGTTCTCCATGTTCCAATTAACATAACGATCTTATCATGAACAGTAAATAACAAACTGATAATAAAAGTATGATCATGAATAATGTGTATCTCCATACCCAAAAACCACATAAAGCAATAGCAGGTACTACCCAAAAATTCAATGGTAAAACAAGGTATAAAGATAGCCAAACTAGGGTAACCTATTGGGTCCCATCAAAATTAACCTATGCAAATCATTATGATTAATAAGAACATGATTGGGTAAAAAGAAGTGACCAAGAGCACAACTTGCCTTCAACGAGCTCCTACTCAGCAGTCTCCACCTGCTGAACTCCCGGATCCTTAGTGGCTGGCTCGCCTACTCGCAACAATACAAAAAAATAGTACAACAGAAATTAACATCACACCAAACAATAGAACATATTGCATGATAATATTCTACGCGTCGTAACGAGATTGTAGGAACAAGAATCACTAAATTCGGAGATACAATTATTAAGTTATAAATTTCTGAAGTTATTTAGTAACTAGAATAGAATAATTCAAGTGAATAATTTTAATTCAAGTTTCATAGCTAAACAGAGGTATTAGGTGATGAACAATATTACAACAAAATTAATGCCACTGGAATGGATCAATTTGTAATTAAAATGAATTAAATATGAATTATACTAGTTTCTGGAATTATTTTTTGTACAAAAATCAATTTTATATAATTAATTATCTGTTTTCTTTGCCTCTGGACTACGCGCCAAATACTAAAGAAGTGCAGGGCTAACTCGCAAAATTCCAGCAGACTCATACTACAGCTAGATGTACTGCGGGCTGATTTGTTGTTTTTCCGCGGTCTCTTTTATAAAATGCCCCTAGTGAAGAGGTATCCAGGCACACAACACGTTGGATCTGAATTCTACGGTGCCGATTAGATTTCTACAACCCTGAACCGGTACTCTTTCATGACCCTTGGATCCAAAATCAACGGAGCGGCTGATAATCAACCGAAAACCTATCGGCACCACTTGATCCCGATCCAAGGGCTAAGGTTGATCGCAGTGAAGCGTTACATAGCCGATAGATCACATTCGTTTGATTACGCTCCTACGGACCAGATCACCCCTGCGAGTGGTTATTCACAGACCAATCTGGACCGTCCTTCTAACAGGTGACGGCGGCCACGGCGTCACCCACCTCCAGACCACGGCCGGCGGGGAAAACAGGCCACCGCGGCGGAGCGCCACCGGAGCTAAGCCCGTTGTGGAGATTCCTCGCAAACGGGAGAAAGTATAAGAAAGGAAAACACCGTGGTATTCAAGCTGATCATTGGATCACTTGAAAGGGGTTGAGTGCAACCCTCGTCCATTGGGACGCCACAACGTGGAGTAGGCAAGTGTTATACTTGGCTGAACCACGGGATAAATCACCGTGTCTTTTGTGTTGTTTTTCTTTGTGATCATTGCGGTTCACAAAAGCTCAGTCCTTAGCCACTTGGTCCTATTGCACTAACCATTAATCAAGTTTTGTGGCTACAAGTATTTGATTTTTACAGGATCACCAATTCACCCCCCCTCTAGGTGCTCTCAATTGGTATCGGAGTCGTTCTCTTCACGTAAGGGACTAATCGCCCAAAGAGATGGATCCTAAGGGAAAGGGGATGGTGGTCAACAATAAGGAGAAGGAGTCCATCTTCAACGAGCCAAGAGATGACAAGCCCGCTGACTCTAGCTCGAGTTACAAGAAGCAGGACGAGAAGAAGAAGAGGCGCATCAAGAAGATTGTCTACTGCGACAGTGACGAGTTTTCTTCTTCACCAAGAGATGATGACTACGACGAGAAAAAGAAACCGGTTAACTCAAACTTTTCATTTGATTATTCTCGTATTCCATATAATTCCAATGTCCATTTGCTTTCTATTCCTCTTGGTAAACCTCCACACTTTGATGGAGAGGACTATGCTTTTTGGAGTCACAAAATGCGTAGTCACCTTTTCTCTCTTCATCCTAGTATTTGGGAGGTAGTTGAGAACGGGATGCATTTTGATAGTACTTGTCGGTGTTTCGACCCCGGGGGGTCCCTGGACCGACGAGTAAATTGTCGCTGCGTGTCCCAGCCCAGATGGGTCGGCGCGAGACGGGACACAAAGGGGGGAGAACAGTAAGGGGAACCCGCGGCCTTCGTGTTGTCCTGCGCCCAGAGCAGATGGATGCGCTTGCAGTAGGGGGTTACAAGCCTTCGTGTGGGAGAGAGAGAGAGCGAGAGCCTTATGTGTCGGCCCGTTCTCCCGCGCGGCCAACCCTCTCATACGAGAGCCCTGGACCTTCCTTTTATAGGCGTAAGTAGAGGGTCCAGGTGTACAATGGGGGGTGTAGCAGTGTGCTAACGTGTCTAGCAGAGAGGAGCTAGAGCCCTAAGTACATGCCGTCGTGGCAGTTGGAGAGGTTTTGGCACCCTGTTCATGTGATGTCGTGGCCGTCGGAGGAGCGCTTGGGCCCTGTGGAAGGACAGCTGTCGGGGCTATCGAGTCCTTGCTGACGTCTCCTTGCTTCCGTAAGGGGCTCAGAGTCGCCGTCGTCATGGAGCACGCGGGGCGCCATCATTATTTGTTTACCGGGGCGAGCCAGATGGGACGCCGGTCTTGTTCCCCGTAGCCTGAGCTAGCTAGGGGTAGGGTAATGATGGCCCCACTGTGACATGGTCGGTCCGAGCCCTAGGTCGGACGAGGCGGAGGCTCCTCCGAGGTCGAGGTCAAGTCCGTCTTCCGAGGTCGAGGTTGAGTCCGAGCCCTGGGGTCGGGCGAGGCGGAGTCCGTCTTCCGAGGTCGAGGTTGAGTCCGAGCCCTGGGTCGGGCGAGGCGGAGACCGTCCTCCAAGGCCGAGGCTGTGTCCGAGCCCTGGGGTCGGGCGAGGCGGAGTCCGTCTTTCGAGGTCGAGGTTGAGTCCGAGCCCTGGGTCGGGCGAGGCGGAGTCCGTCGTCCGGTGTCGAGGTTGAGCCCGAGCCCTAGGGTCAGGCGAGGCGGAGCTTCCTATGGCGCCCGAGGCTGGACTTAGCTGCTGTCAGCCTCACTCTGTCGAGTGGCACAGCAGTCGAAGCGACGCAGACGACGCTGTTTTCTTGTCAGGTCGGTCAGTGGAGCGGCGAAGTGACTGCGGTCACTTCGGCTCTGTCGACTGAAGAGCGCACGTCAGGATAAGGTGTCAGGCGATCCTTGCATTAAATGCTCCTGCGATACGGTCGGTTGGCATGGCGATCTGGCCAAGGTTGCTTCTCTGCGAAGACTAGGCCTCGGGCGAGCCGAAGGTGTGTCCGTTGCTTGAGGGGGCCCTCAGGCGAGACGTGAATCCTCCAGGGTCGGCTGCCTTTGCCCGAGGCTGGGCTCGGGCGAGGCGAGATCGTGTCCCTTGAGTGGACTGAGCCTTGACCTTAATCGTGCCCATCAGGCCTTTGCAGCTTTGTGCTGATGGGGGTTACCGACTGAGATTAGGAGTCTTGGGGGTACCCCTAATTATGGTCCCCGACAGTAGCCCTCGAGCCTCGAAGGGAGTGTTGATACTTGCTTGGAGGCTTTTGTCGCAGTTTTTTGCAAGGGGACCAGCCTTTCTCGGTTGCGTTTCGTTCCGGTGGGTGCGCGCGAGCGCACCCGACGGGTGTAGCCCCCGAGGCCTCGGAGGAGTGGTTTGATTCCTTCGAGGTCTTAGCGCATTTCGTGATGCTTTGGCCGGTCTGGTTGTTCCCTCATGCGAACTGGCCGTAGCCCGGGTGCATAGTCGAGTCCCAAGTTCTCGGGCTGGTATGTTGACGCTGTCAACGGTTTGGCCGGAGCCGAGTTTGCGAGAGCAGCCCCCGAGCCTCCGCATAGAGCGAGAGGACGGTCAAGGACAGACTCGGCTTTTTTCATACGCCCCTGCGTCGCCTTTCCGCAAGGAGGAGGGGGGAAGCGCCATGTTGCCCTCGGAGGGCGCCGAACATGGTGTCTCCAGTGAGTTGCTAACGGGTAATCCGAGTGGACGCCCGTGTCCCATTCGTTAGGGGTCGCCTAGTGGCCCAGAGGCGCGCTCCAAAAGTACCTGCGGGTGATTCGCCGGACCCGGTCCCCTTTTGACGGGGTCCGAGGGATCGATGCCTCCCTCTGGTGGGATTCCATTACAAAATCGTTCCCGTCGGTCTCGGAAATGTCCTGGGGTACCTCGGGAGCGTAGCCCGAGCCTTGGTTATGTATCGAACGTACCCAGGGTCATCCCTCGCTCTGCGTGCTCTGAGGCGGCTGCCGAACCCTTCGGGGGCCAGCCTACGAACCCTTGATCAGTAGTGGGCGCGGAGCCTGAGTGGCCTGAGGCGGCCGTTGAACCCTTCCGAGGGGCCAGCCTTCGAACCTCTGACCAGTAGTGGGCGCGGAGCACGAGTGCTCTGAGGCGGCTGTTGAACCCTTCTGAGGGGCCAGCCTTCGAACCTCTGATTAGTAGGGGGGCTCGGGGCCCGCTTCCTTCGCGGAGAAGGATCCCTTTCGGAGTGTCCCCTTTCCCGGTCCCTGTGGCAAGAGAGAGAGAGAGAGGAAGAGGAAAAGGATACGAAATCGAACAACGTGGCGCACCTTTTTTGACGCGGCCATTATTGTGGAGGTGAAGCGTCGCCTGCTTCGCCTGCCAAAGTTGCCGCCTGTCCTGCCGCAGAGTTAATGCGACGGGACGAGTGGTTCGCGGGGCAGCCGTTGTGCGTGCGCAAGCCGTTCGAGGAACGGAACACGGGCGCGTCGTCTTCACGCCGTGGGAGAGGGTTCTCTCGCTGTCCCAGGAGGGGACGTGAGTTTGCTGACGACTTGACTGCTGCTTCCGCCCGCCTGCCACCGCTATTACTGTCGGCCCATTTCTGGCCGTATCGACCGTCGCGCCTTCTCCCGTGGCTGACCGACCCATGACCGATGTGCTCGGTTGGCACTGTCGGGTCATGCGCAGGGTCGCCTCGAGTCACGGCACCGGTTCCGCAGTCAAGGAGGCACGGTACTGACGCGAGTGGCGGTGCAGTTTCTCGCACGTAGTAACCGGCGCGCCGGTTACATGACGTGTGGGCCTGGGCCTCCATGCTGGACGCATCGAAGTCGAAAGGTTGCGCCCCCTTGGTGCGGTTGCATGCTGCCTACATGGCGGTCCGCCCTTTTACCCGCTGGTCCGGGCGATAGTGGAGGAATGCTTGTAACCGCTGGGCTGTTGTGCGCTCCGCGCGCGGCGGTTTGGCTTCTTCTATCTTGGGCCAGCTTGCATGACGCGTGGGACCCAGCCCCCGTGTCGTAGGGGAGGACCTTGGAGCGTGTTGGTGAAGACTCAGTCTGCGACGGCTGAGGACGCAAGTGGGGAGAGTCGCCTTCAAAAGGAGGGTGACCCCCTTGGATGGCAACCATGTCTTCGCACTCCCTTCATGCATAGCGCCCTTCCACCTTCCGAGCCCCCGGATGGGGAGCGCCCGCGGTTCTTCCGTCTTGTCGTCGTTGGAGGAACGCAACTTCGCGGAAGTTGGTACCTTTCAGCCATCGCTCGGCTTCAAGGATTTTCGTCATGCAGCCCAGCTGCATCCCCTCGCCGGTGGTCACCCAAGACAGTGACCACCAGTTTGATGGTGGGGAGAAGCAAGCCGGGCTGCGACCTCTGCCCCGCCCTCAGCTTCAAGGATCTTCATCATCCTGGCTGGGGCGGGGAGTGCGCCGAGTTGGGGCCTGTCTCCGCGCGGGCAGCGGCTCGGTCCTTCCCTTAGTGATGGGGGGGGGGGAAGGGTGTTCGCCGTTCGTGGCGCTGGCAGCTGCCGCGTGTCTGGCTCTCCGGCCTGAGCGGCTTCGGCGCTGCTTCCGGTGCCACCTCCCACCGAGGCAGCCAGAAGAGGTTTCTTCGCCGACGAGATAGTCGGTGCCACCCGCGGACTAACCTCCAGCTCTACGGCCTTGGTAGCTTGTCCTCGCCCCTCGAGTGGGGACGTGGGCGAGGGCCTTGTCGCAGCAGCGTCTGCCCTGAGGTCATCGCTGCTGCTGTTCGGTCTCCCGGAGCGGAGGTCGTTGTCGCTGCTGCCGGAGCGGGCGTCGGCGAGCCATCTGGGGTTTTGTCGCCCCGCAGGCCCTCCAATGTGGGGGGTTGTTCGTACCTGCAGGGGTGGAACCGGAGTTCCGTTTGTAATGGCACCTTGAGTGCCGGTGTTTGTTCATTGTGGCTGTCGGGGCCTAAACATGTAGGTATTTTTGGGTGTAATACCATGTTTTTTCCTCATTTTCGAGCACTGGAACTCGCCTGTTGGCTAGCCGAACCGCTTAACCAAATGTGAGTTGCTCTGTGTGGAAGGTGACGAGTGAGGTATCCGTATCCCGGAGGCGTAGGAATCTCTCGGCTCGGTCGGCCTTGCCGCCCGAGGCTTCTCTTGCTTAGTTACAGGAACCCTCGACCGCTCTGCGATGAGCCGGAGCCGGAGGCAGCGGTGTCAGCATGGACAGAGGCAGAGTTGGCTCGAAAAGAAGACTTCGTCGGTCGGAGCCTGGCCGGGCCGTCCACTGGCGGGACCAGCGCCAGAGTCGGGTTGCCGAGGCCATGAGCCGGGCTGGTGTCCTCGGGGGACAGCTGGCTGAGGCTTCGGGGCGGCCGGCCGAGCCGTCTGCTCGGGCCGGGTTCCTGGAGGAGACCCTGGCGGCGATGGCCCAGGCGTGGTGCTGACGTCGTCCTTCGGAGCGGAGATCCTTCGCCCGTGTTGCCGTCCGAGGCTCGGTCGGACTTCGCCGAAGGTGGAGTTGACGCCGAGGGTGCTGCTGCTCCCCTGCTGATGTCTGATCCTGCAGGAACAGTTTTGTCGGGGACCATAATTAGGGGTACCCCCAAGACTCCTAATCTCAGCTGGTAACCCCCATCAGCACAAAGCTGCAAAGGCCTTATGGGCGCGATTAAGGTCAAGGCTCAGTCCACTCAAGGGACATGATCTCGCCTCGCCCGAGCCCAGCCTCGGGCAAAGGCAGCCGACCCCGGAGGATTCACGTCTCGCCCGAGGGCCCCCTCAACCAACGGACACACCTTCGGCTCGCCCAAGGCCCAGTCTTCGCAGAGAAGCAACCTTGGCCAGATCGCCACGCCAACCGACCGTATCGCAGGAGCATTTAATGCAAGGATTGCCTGACACCTTATCCTGACGCGCGCTCTTCAGTCGACAGAGCCGAAGTGACCGCAGTCACTTCGCCGCTCCACTGACCGACCTGACAAGAAAACAGTGCCGCCAGCGTCGCTCCGACTGCTGTGCCACTCGACAGAGTGAGGCTAACAACAGCTAAGTCTAGCCTTGGGCGCCATAGGAAGCTCCGCCTCGCCTGACCCCAAGGCTCGGACACAGCCTCGGCCTCAGAAGACGGTCTCCGCCTCGCCCGACCCCAGGGCTCGGGCTCAACCTCGACGCTGGACGACGGACTCTGCCTCGCCCGACCCCAGGGCTCGGACACAGCCTCGGCCTCAGAAGACGGTCTCCGCCTCACCCAACCCAGGGCTCGGACTCAACCTCGACCTCGGAAGATGAACTCCGCCTCGCCTGACCCCAGGGCTCAGACTCAGCCTCGACCTCGGAGGAGCCTCCGCCTCGCCCGACCTCGGGCTCGGATCCGCCACGTCACAAGGAAGGCCATATTACCCTACCCCTAGCTAGCTCAGGCTACGGGGAACAAGACTGGCGTCCCATCCGGCTCGCCCCAGTAAATAAATAATGATGGCGCCCCGCGTGCTCCATGACGACGGCGGCTCTCAGCCCCTTACGGAAGCAAGGAGACGTCAGCAAGGATTCGACAGCCCCGACAGCTGTCCTTCCGCAGGGCTCCAGCTCTCCTCCGACGGCCACGACATCACATGAACAGGGTGCCAAAACCTCTCCGACTGCCACGACGGCATGTACTTAAGGCTCTAGCTCCTCTCTGCTAGACACGTTAGCACACTGCTACACCCCCCATTGTACACCTGGACGCTCTCCTTACGCCTATAAAAGGAAGGTCCAGGGCTCTCGTATGAGAAGGTTGGCCGCGCGGGGGAACGGGCCGACGCATAAGGCTCTCACTCTCTCTCTCTCTCCCACGCAGACGCTTGTAACCCCCTACTGCAAGCGCATCCATCCACCCTAGGCGCAAGACAACACGAAGGCCGCGGTTTCCCCTTACTGTTCTCCCCCCTTTGTGTCCCGTCTCACGCCGACCCATCAGGGCTGGGACACGCAGCGACAATTTACTCGTCGGTCCAGGGACCCCCCGGGGTCGAAACGCCGACAGTTGGCGCTCTAGGTAGGGGCCTGCTGCGTGTTGACGAACAGCTTCCCGTCAAGCTCCATATGGGTAGTCTCCAGCAACCTTTCCAACCCGGGATGATGCTCCGTTTCGGGAGTCTTGAGTTCATGTCCCTCGACGGCAGCTACTGTGACGGAACCTCCCAAGTAATTAGGCCCACCTACAGTTGTCCTTGTCCAACAGACATCAGACAACCCTGTAGATGTTCCTAAATCACTTGACAAGTTCGGTATCTTCTTTCTTGCCTTTCCAGGAACGTTTCACCCGTCTTGCAGACATTACAGAACATCGGAGATATAGAAATGCGGAAGCTATTACATAAACTTACATTTATTTAGAAAGTAAGATCAAGTTACTTATTACAGACCAGAAATATAAAACGAGTGCTGAGTAGTATTATTACACATATCAAGGGAGGCACCAACTCCTCCCGATAAGTTTTCATAAAAGTTCTATATGGAGGACCACGTCCTCCCGCATCTTCACTTTTGTTTTTCTTCATTTGACACCACCTTGGAGCAAAAGCAACAAAAATTTGTCGCTTCCTCACCTAAAAACAACGGAGGGATAAACCCTGAGTTTGGAATTACTCAGCAAGTCTTACCCGACTAAGGAAAAGACTCTCAAGGGTATGCTGGATAAATAGGAATCAAGGAGAGGCTTTAGCAAGAATCAACTTAGATACTTTTGCAGAAATAGCTTACTAAAGTGAGTCCTTACTTTCAATATTTTAAAGCCAGATTGAATATTAATAGACACTGTTTGCATCTAGTCTAATTTCATCATCTCATCAATACAACATCCTTTCTATTCATAATGTTCACATCCTGACTTAGGTTGTAGGGAAGTGACCAAGTCTTCATAACCGCGAAGGTACGACGATCCGAATCGATTATTCTCAACTGAGGATCTCCAATCACACGACATATGTAGCACTTAACCCTTGCATATGTCAACCCGCCACCGGGGTTCTTAAGACCAGATCAGGTTCACGCAAACCGAGAGCACAGATACACCACCGTCCAGCCTCTTGCCACGGAGGGTACACGCTACTCTCGCCACCGCTCCACGCCCATTTCGTGTTATCTTATTCTGGCCTTAGTCTGCCTGAGGCAAGGTTTACCCATGACGAGGCATGTGACCAGTTAAAGGGTCCTCGGTCAGCACGCCTACATACACGTTCAATCCTTAATCAACCTGGGTAGAACATCACCTGTTCCTAACCCAAGTCTCAATTTACGTATTCCCATCCTTAGGATTGTTTCTGTTCCTTAGGATGAAAGAGCATCACAGGGAACTTTGCAGTAAGATCCCACCATTGCTCCAAATGAAAATATTCTTGCAGGTAGAAGCCATCCTTTCTCGAGCTAGGCTAAGGACAACCTCTATCCACAAGATCTAAGCAAGGCTAAGCATTTTTGTAAATCATATTTTGATACTTCACAGAAGTATCTATAAAGGTATGGATATCAAGGAAAGCAATGCATCAAAGGGTTTCAAGCAATTCCTATAAATCTAATGCACATTTCACTAGACTTAAAGTGTGCGAAAGTTATTTAATAACACAAGGAGAGGGTTGCATGCACCGGGGCTTGCCTTCGTTCGTAGGTGAGTCTGGGTCGGATCCACAAATATCAAAGTAGAAGCAGTTTCCTGCCTGAGAATCCGAGGGTGGTGATGTCTTCTCTTCAGTGACTTCCACTTCTTCTTCGCGTTCTAATATAACCATATATAGACATATATAAGAATGAATGCCATGTAATGCTCATGAGAGTGCGAAGATAATAAAGATTTATTATCTAAGTCTTGAATACAACTTTCCTTCACGGAACTTCGAGAACTTAGGGTTTCCGGAGTTAGTAAAGGAGTTCAAAGGGCAGGGGGTGGGGGTTTTGGGGTTTAGTGATCAAACAGGGTCCAAATCAATTCATACTCTACCCAAGGCTTCTAAATAATATGGGGAGTTCATATAAAAATTTTGAACATTTTTGGCATTACTATTAATTCTCTAAAATTCCAGAACTATTTCTTTAAGCTATTTTAAATGCCTTAAAATTCCCTGTTTAAACTAAAAATCATGAAACTATTTTTATTAAATTCTAGGGAAAATAATAAGTCTAGGAAAATTGATTTCTCAATTTTAGGATTTTTCTACCATTTTCTATAATTGTTTTGGCTCTCGAATAAAAAGAAAAGGAAAAACCGGAGAATAGTACTGGGCTGATTTCAGCTCAGTCGGCCCAACTACAGCAGAAATGCGCCCCCGCGCGCGCCCGTGGTGACTTTGCATGGAGGCCCCCGCGGTTTTGAATATCTTGAACCAAGTTCATCGCACTGTTGTAATAGGTCATTCACAGATTACAAAGAAACCCCTGAGGTTCTATTCCTTTACACCGCCCGATCCTCGACGGCGAGCAGCATGACAGAGCTCCGGTGAGCCCGCGTACCGGCCGATTCACGCGAGGAACGGCGTCCTTCTTCGGCCTAAACCAGATTCAGGACCTAGTGAATGTTTCCCCTAAGTTAATTTCAGGAACGGCTAACCAAATGTTTCTGGCCACGGTGACAGCGAGCTGCGAGGACATTTTCTCGCGTTTCCGGTGATTCATGGCGGTCCAGTTCAATTAAAGAGGTCGAGGAGCTTGAGGAGAGCTTAGGGACGCTAGAACAAGCGACGGAGAGACTTGAACTGACCTGAATCGCGCTGGCCGCGGGGAGGCTAAACTGCGCAGTGTTCATGAGCAGATTGGGGGAAATCCAAAATTCGAGTTCTCTGGTGGGGGGTTTGGGATGCAGGCGGGTGCAGTAGCTGTGTGAATACTTGACGGAGTTGAGGACGCGCTCAATTTATAGATCAAGTGAGCGGTGGCCGGGAATTTGGGGTTGAATGCGGTGGCGGTCAGAGAAGAAGCGAGTCACCGGCGGGATGATTCGTGGCAGTTCACGGGATGAGAAGCCACGACAGTCACTGGGTAATGATCATAGTTCACGGCGACGTGGTCACTGACCGGAAGCGTGGCACAATCACGATGGAGGATGCAAACTACGGCGACGGCCGCACGGCCACGTTGTCGATGCACGTGGTCGGGATACCGCGAGGCCACGACAACCCGAAAATATCCACGACGCGATCCTATCCCTTCCTCGCCATGAGATCTTTTCTTTGCCGTAGCTATCCAACCGCCAGTGAACACGAATCACGGCGGCGGCGTGAACCTTCGCGCAGGGAGGTCGCCGTCGACGAGCAAGCCGCGCTGGCAACCTGATCCACTTTGGTCTACTGTACCAAGGCGAGACCTCATCAGAGCACCTAACAGATCATGTTTAGGTCACATTTTCTCTAAAATTTGCATGTGAACTTCATCAAACCTCTGTACCAAAGTTGTAGAGCTATAGTTAATCTTCAACTTTGCCACAATGCTTACCATCAAATAGTCACTGAATCCCATTCAAAATCGAGCTCAAAGTTCATCCCATCACACTGTTACTGAAAATTCAGTCCAGGGATTGACTGACAGCCCGACTTTGAGCTTAATTATCTCTAAATTCTTCTTAACAACTAGGCTTACATTCTTAAGCAAAGTTGTTCTCCTATGATTGGGCTATAATTTTGATGTGGTGACCTAATGTGAATTTTCACTATTTTGAAAGCTACACAGCTCTAAAGTTGAGCCTATAACCCTGATTTCAGACTTAGCATAGGAATCACAATTGGGGTCCTTTTTGCAAACGAGTCCAAAACTTAGGGTTTGGCTTCCAAATTCACACCTTAGTGAACCAAGTGACTTAAGATACTTTATTAACTTGGTTTTTGCACTTTAGTCCAAATGTGCATCAATTTTGCACATAAGCCCCTAGGTTTTAGTTTTAGGGTTTTCCAGGGTTCCAATTAGGGTTTGTGGTACCTTAGGGGTATAAAGGTGATTCAAGTTCATTTTTGGGAACATTTTATACTATTTCCCCTAAAGCTTTTAGGTTTTCTCAACTTGGGTTATGTTTTACCCCCTTTAATCCCTATTTAGGGTTAAGTTCTCTGTCCGGGGTTCTATTTGCAAAACACTAAAACAATACAACTTGTTTGAAATTTTTGCCTAGTGAATGCACTCTAGGTGTGTAAAACATATGCAATGCCAATGCTTATGATGCCATGCTCAAGTTTTAGTTGCAGTAACACCAGAGGTGTTACAGCTACGACATGATACTCCTTCCTCCGCCGCGCGACAGCGACAATGGCGGCCATCAGCCCGCCCGCCGGCGGCGGAATCAACGACGTCTTCCCCACATGGCAGACGAACAACATACGAGTTTGTCCCGTCACCTCCCCCACCGACGGAGGAGGAGGCGGGGCAACCATGGCCAAGCAGGAGGTGGCACCTCGTCGGATGTCGAGCAAGTCGACGATGCCGGCGCCCCAGCGGGGGACACGTCGGGCTTCGACCTTGCGTCTGAGACGAAGACGAGCGCCGTTTCCCCGCAACACGCCAACCCCAAGCAGACGAACGACGCCAGCACGCTCGCGTAGGACTTGCTGGGCGTCGCCCTCGTACCTGAGACAACGGTTAAGTCCGCCCCTGACGCGACTTCGTCACCGCCCGTCGACCAAGAGGTACCGACCAATTCCCATCTCGTGCCTTTTGGATTCAGCTTCGACCCACCAAGCGACCTCGCTTCGGTGGAAGCCTTCATAGAGGCATGTACCAACCCTCCGGGGTACCATATGCGGTCGCCCTAGGACAGACTGACGGCCGTCTCGACCTACGGACCCTCGGGTTCCGAGGAAGATGACGATCCCAACTTTTGTTGGGATTTCTCCGGGCTCGGTAACCCCAGTGCCATGCGGGACTTCATGATCGCATGCGACTACTGCCTCTCCGATTGTTCCGATGGTAGCCGCAGCTTCGGCGACGAGGACTGCGGCCTAAGTCGTGAATGTTTCCACGTCGATCTAGGGGGTCCCGGCGAAGGCAACCATCTTGGTATACCAGAAAACGGCGATCCCCCTAGGCCCGCCCCTCGCGTTGACATCCTTCGGGAGCTAGCTGTGGTCCCAGTCCCTGCGGGGGGTCAGGACGCATAGCTCGAGGAAATCCGCGAGATGCATGCCAGGCTCGACGAGGGAGCAGGAACACTTGAGCAGTTCCGGCGGAGCATCAGGTAGGAATGGGCAGACCAAGCTCCGGACGGAGAAGCGCGTCATCTACCCCAGGGCATCCAGCACCGCATTGCCGACAATGTCAGGGCAAGGCCGCCACCGGCTTCCAGTGGGGTCGGCCAGAACCTGGCTGCAGCAGCAATACTACTCCGCGCGATGTCGGAACCATCGACCACCGAAGGGCGGCGTATCCAGAGAGAGCTCAAGAATCTCCTGGAGGATGCCGCGGTCCGATGGGCCGAAAGCTCTGCCTCCCGAAGGCAGGGGTACCCCTCGGAGCATTGCGCCGCGACTTCCTGATTCGTGCGGGAAGCCTCGGTCCACACCGGGCGCATGCGCAACACGGCGCCTGCGGCCCCGGGTCGCCTCGGCAACGAGCACCACCACCGTACCTGTCAAGCCCACCTCGACGAGAGGGTGCGCCGAGGCTACCACCCCAGGCGTGGGGGACACTACGACAGCGGGGAGGATCGGAGCCCCTCGCCCGAACCACCCGGTCCGCAGGCTTTCAGCCGGGCCATACGACGGGCGCCATTCCCGACCCGGTTCCGAACCCCGACTACCATCACAAAGTACTCAGGGGAGACGAGGCCGGGACTGTGGCTCGCGGACTACCGACTGGCCTACCAGCTGGGTGGAACGGACGATGACAACCTCATCATCCGCAACCTCCCCCTGTTCCTCTCCGACACCGCTCGAGCCTGGCTGGAGCATCTGCCTCCGGGGCAGATCTCCAACTGGGACGACCTGGTCCAAGCCTTCGCCGGCAACTTCCAGGGCACGTACGTGCGCCCTGGGAACTCCTGGGATCTCCAAAGCTACCGCCAGCAGCCGGGAGAGTCTCTCCGGGACTACATCCGGCGATTCTCGAAGCAGCGCACCGAGCTGCCCAACGTCACTTACTCGGACGTCATCGGCGCGTTCCTCGCCGGCACCACCTGCCGCGACCTGGTGAGCAAGCTGGGTCGCAAGACCCCCACCAGGGCGAGCGAGCTGATGGACATCGCCACCAAGTTCTCCTCTGGCCAGGACGCGTTGAGGCCATCTTTCGGAAGGACAAGCAGCCCCAGGGTCGCCAGCCGGAAGACGTCCCCGAGGCGTCCACTCAGCGCGGCACCAAGAAGAAGAACAAGAAGAAGTCGCAAGCGAAACACGACGCCATCGACGCGGACCTTGTCGCCGCCGCTGAGTACAAGAACCATCGGAAGCCTCCCGGAGGCGCCAACCTATTCGACAAGATGCTCAAGGAGCCATGCCCCTATCATTAGGGGCCCGTCAAGCACACCCTTGAGGAGTGCGTCATGCTTCGGCGCCACTTTCACAAGGCCGGGCCACCGGCAGAAGGTGGCAAGAAGCCCTCGGGAACCTGAAGGCGCTCCTTACGAACGCACCCATCCTGGTGCCTCCCGCTGCCGGAGAAGCCCTCTTGATCTACGTCGCCGCTACCACTCAGGTGGTCAGCGCCGCGATCGTGGTTGAGAGACAAGAAGAAGGGCATGCATTGCCCATCCAGAGGCCGGTCTACTTCATCAGTGAGGTACTGTCCGAGACCAAGATCCGCTACCCACAAATTCAGAAGCTGCTGTACGCGGTGATTCTGATGCGGCGGAAGTTACGACACTACTTCGAGTCTCATCCGGTGACTGTGGTGTCATCCTTCCCCCTGGGGGAGATCATCCAGTGCCGAGAGGCCTCGGGTAGGATTGCAAAGTGGGCGGTGGAAATCATGGGCGAGACAATCTCGTTCGCCCCTCGGAAGGCCATCAAGTCCCAAGTATTGGCGAACTTTGTGGCTGAATGGGTCGACACCCAGCTCCCGGCAGCTCCGATTCAACCGGAACTCTGGACCATGTTTTTCGACGGGTCGCTGATGAAAACAAGGGCAGGCGCGGGCCTGCTCTTCATCTCGCCCCTCGGGAAGCACCTCCGCTACATGCTACGCCTCCATTTCCCAGCGTCCAACAACGTGGCTGAGTACGAGGCTCTGGTCAACGGGTTGCACATCGACGCTCGCAGTGACTCGCAGCTTGTCATCGACCAAGTCATGAAGAACTCCCACTGCTGCGACCCGAAGATGGAAGCCTACTGCGACGAGGTTTGGCGCCTGGAGGACAAGTTCTACGGGCTCAAGGTCGACCACATCGCCCGGCGGTACAACGAGACTGCGGACGAGCTGGTGAAGATAGCTTCGGCGCGAGCAATGGTTCCCCCGAACGTCTTCTCCCAGGACCTACATCAACCCTCAGTCAAGACAAAGGACACGCCCGAGCCCGAGAAGGCCTCGGTCCAGCCCGAGGCACCCTCGGCCCCCGAGGGTGAGGCTCTGCGCATCGAGGAAGAGCGGAATGGGGTCACGCCTAATCGAAACTGGCAGACCCCATACCTGCAATATCTCCACCGAGGAGAGCTACCCCTCGACAGAGCCGAAGCTCGGCGACTGGCGCGGCGCGCCAAGTCATTCGTCTTGCTAGGTGACGGGAAGGAGCTCTACCACCGCAGCCCCTCCGGCATCCTCCAGCGATGCATATCCATCGCCGAAGGCCAGGAGCTCTTACAAGAAATACACTCGGGGGCTTGCGGTCATCACGCAGTGCCTCGAGCCCTTGTTGGAAACGCTTTCCGACAAGGTTTCTACTGGCCGACCGCGGTGGCCGACGCCACTAGAATTGTCCGCACCTGCCAAGGGTGTCAATTCTACGCAAGGCAGACGCACCTACCCGCTCAGGCTCTGCAAACAATACCCATCACCTGGTCGTTTGCTGTGTGGGGTCTAGACCTCGTCGGTCCCTTGCAGAAGGCACCCGGGGGCTTCACGCACCTGCTGGTCGCCATCGACAAATTCTCCAAGTGGATCGAGGTCCGACCCCTAAACAGCATCAGGTCCGAACAGACGGTGGCGTTCTTCACCAACATCATCCATCGCTTTGGGGTCCCGAACTCCATCATCACCGACAACGACACCCAGTTCACCGGCAGAAAGTTCCTGGACTTCTGCGAGGATCACCACATCCGGGTGGACTGGGCCGCCGTGGCTCACCCCATGACGAATGGGCAGGTAGAACGTGCCAACGGCATGATTCTGCAAGGACTCAAGCCGAGGATCTACAACGACCTCCACAAGTTCGGCAGGCAATGGATGAAGGAACTCCCCTTGGTGGTCTGGAGCCTGAGGATGACGCCAAGTCGAGCCACGGGTTTCAGGCCGTTCTTTCTAGTCTATGGAGCCGATGCCATCTTGCCCACAGACTTAGAATACGGTTCCCCAAGGACGAGGGCCTACGACGACCGACGCAACTAGACCAACTGAGAAGACTCACTGGACCAGCTGGAAGAGGCTCGGGACATGGCCTTACTACACTCGGCGCGGTATCAGCAGTCCCTGCGACGCTACCACGCCCGAGGGGTTCGGTCCGGAGACCTCCAGGTGGGCGACTTGGTGCTTCGGCTGCGACAAGACGCCCGAGGGCTACACAAGCTCACGCCTCCCTGGGAAGGGCCATTCGTCATCGCCAAGGTTTTGAAGCCCGGGACGTACAAGCTGGCCAACAGTCAAGGCGAGGTCTACAGCAACGCTTGGAACATCCGACAGCTACGTCGCTTCTACCCTTAAGATGTTTTCAAGCCGTTCATATACCTCGTTTACATATAAAGTCTAACCATCAAGGAAGGGTCAGCCTTGCCTCGGCAAAGCCCAACCCTCCCTCGGGGGCTAGAAGGGGGGAACCCCCTCCGCGTCAAAATTTTCCTCGGAAAAAGTCTTTCTGCCAGAATATCTTTCGTGCTTTTCGACTACTTCGGTAGTGGGATCATGAAAACTACAGAGTACACGTAAGCAGGCAAGGCCGACCGAGCCGAGGGACTCCTACGCCTCTGGGATACGGATACCTCACTCATCGCCTTCTGCGAGAAGTAACTCGTGTTCGGATGAGTGATCCTGCTGACCGAACAGGCCTTAACGCTCAAAAGACTTTCTGCCGAAATGGTTTTTCAGGTTTTCTCGGCTACGTCGATAATAGAATCCCACAGACGAGCGAGAGTACACGTAAGTGGCAAGGCCGACCGAGCCGAGGGATTCCTACGCCTCCGGGATACGGATACCTCACTCATCACCTTCCGTGAGAAGTAACTCTAGCTCGGATAAACGATTCTGCTACCGACGAGCAAGCCCTGATACTCGAAACAAGAGGAAAAGAAACGCAGCTTTACAATGCGACGACAATATGTTTGGGCCTCGGCGGGCGCAAAAAACATATGCATACTACGGGCGAACCGATCCTGCAGGCTCAGACGTCGATGAAGGGGGAGCAGCAGCACCCTCGGCGTCAACTCCACCTTCGGCGAAGTCCGACCGAGCCTCGGACGGCAACACGGTCGGAGGATCTCCGCTCCGAAGGACGACGTCAGCACCATGCCCGGGCCATCGCTGCCAGGGTCTCCTCCAGGAACCCGGCCCGAGCAGACGGCTCGACCGGCCGCCCCGAAGCCTCAGCCAGCTGTCCCCCGAGGACACCAGCCCGGCTCATGGCCTCGGCAACCCGACACCGGCGCTGGTCCCGCCAGTGGACGGCCCGGCCAGGCTCCGGCCGACGAAGTCTTCTTTTCGAGCCAACTCTGCCTCTGTCCATGCTGACACCGCTACCTCCGGCTCTGGCTCATCACAGAGCGGCCGAGGGTTCCTTTGACTAAGCAAGTGAAGCCTCGGGCGGCAAGGCCGATTGAGCCGAGGGATTCCTACGCCTCCGGGATACGGATACCTCACTCATCACCTTCCGCACAGAGCAACTCACACTTGGTTAAGCGGTTCAGCTAGCCGACAGGCGAGTCCTAGTGCTCGAAATGAGGAAAAAAACACGGCTTCACGCCAAAAATACATACATGTTCAGGCCCCGACAGCCACAATGAACAGACTCCGGCACTCAAGGTGCCATTACAAACGGAACAACGGTTCCGCCCCCGTGGGTACGAACAACCTCCACATCGGAGAGCCTGCGGGGCGACAAACTCCTGGTGACTCGCCAGCGACCTCTGCAGCAGCAGCGACGGTCCCAGGACGAACGCTGCCACCGGAAGGCTCTCGTTCGCGTCCCAACTCAAGGGACGAGAACCAGACATTAAAGCCAAAGAGCCGGAGGTCGGTCCGCAGGTGGCACTGACGGGCTTGTCGGCGGAGAAGCTTTCTCCAGCTGCCACCACGTCAGCACCGACGGCGGCGTCCACCAACAACGCACCAGCGAGCGCCGGCCGCCCCAAAGCGCACCGACAGGTCCTCACTCCCGTCCTCGCCACGAAAGCGAGAACAGAGGACGAAATGTTGCATCCTAGCTGGGCAGCAACAGTTCGCCTTCCCCGGCATGGCTGGAGGGCACCTCCTCCGCCGAGCTGGGGGATGGTTTCCACCCCCAGAAGCTGGAAGAAGAGGTGGTCCACCGACCCGTGCGGGAGGTAGAGCTCCGACTCGCCTCGCCCTCCGCCCCAGCCAGGATGATGAAGATCCTTGAAGCTGAGGGCGGGGCAGAGGTCGCAGCCCGGCTTGCTTCTCCCCACCATAAAACTGGTGGTCACCGTCTTGGGTGACCACCGGCGAGGGAATGCAGCCGGGCTGCCTGATGAAAATCCTTGAAGCCGAACGATGGCTGAAAGGTACCAACTTCCTTGAAGTTGCGTTCCTCCAACGACAGCAAGACGAAAGCGACGCGAGTGCTCCCCATCCGAGGGCTCGGAAGGTGGAAGGACGCGATGCATGAAGGGAGTGTGAAGACATGGTTGCCATCCAAGGGGGTCACCCTCCTTTTAAAGGCGGCTCTCCCCACTTGCGTCCTCAGCCGTCGCGGACTGAGTCTTCTCCAACACGCTCCAAGGTCCTCCCCCTACGACACGGGGGCTGGGTCCCACGCGTCATGCAAGCTGGCCCAGGACAGAAGGAGCCAAAACCACCGCGCGCGATGCACGCAACTGCCCAGCGGTTACAAGCTTTCCTCCACTATCGCCCAGACCAGCGGGTGAAAGGGCGGACCGCCATGCAGGCGGCATGCAATCGCACCAAGGGGGCGCACCCTTTCGACTTCGACGCGTCCAGCATGGAGGCCCAGGCCCACACGTCATGTAACCGGCATGCCGGTTACTACGTGCGAGAAACTGCACCGCCACTCGCGCCAGTACCGCGCCTCCTCGACTGTGGAACCGGTGCCGCGACTCGAGGCGACCCTGCGCATGACCCGATAGTGCCAACCGAGCAGATTGGTCATGGGTCAGTCAGCCGCGGGATAAGGCGCGACGGTCGATATGGCCAGAAATGGGCCGTCAGTAATGGCGGTGGCAGGCAGGCGGAAGTAGCAGTCAAGTCGTCAGCAAGCTCACGCCCCCTCCTGGGACAGCGAGAGAACCCTCTCCCACGGCGTGAAGACGACGTGCCTGTGTTCCGTTCCTCGAATGGCTCGCGCACGCACAACGGCTGCCCCGTGAACCACTCGTCTCGTCGCATTAACTCTGCGGCAGGACAGGCGGCACCTTTGGCAGGCGAAGCAGGCGACGCTTCACCTCCGCCATAATGACCGCGTCAAAAAAGGTGCGCCACATCGTTCGATTTTGTATCCTTTTCCACTTCCTCTTTCTCTCTCTTGCTACAGGGACTGGGAAAGGGGATACTCCGAAAGGGATCCTTCTCCACGAAGGAAGCGGGCCCCGAGCCCCCCTACTGATCAGAGGTTCGAAGGTTGGCCCCTCGGAAGGGTTCAACAGCCGCCTCAGAGCACTCGGGCTCCGCGCCCACTACTGGTCAGAGGTTCGAAGGCTGGCCCCTCGAAAGGGTTCAACGGCCGCCTCAGGCCACTCGGGCTCCGCGCCCACTACTGATCAGGGGTTCGTAGGCTGGCCCCAGAAGGGTTCGACAGCCGCCTCAGAGCACGTAGAGCGAGGGATGACCCTGGGTACGTTCGATACATAACCAAGGCTCGGGCTACGCTCCCGAGGTACCCTAGGACATTTCCAAGACCGACGGGAACGATTTTGTAACGGAATCCCACCAGAGGGAGGCATCGAGCCCTCAGACCCCATCAAAAGGGGACCGGGTCCGCCGAATCACCCGCAGGTACTTTTGGAGCGCGCCTCCGGGCCACTAGCCGACCCCTAACGAATGGGGCACGGGCATCCACTTGGATTACCCGTTAGCAACTCACTGAAGACACCATGTTCGGCGCCCTCCGAGGGCAACATGGCGCTTTTCCCCCCTCCTCCTTGCGGAAAGGCGACGCAGGGGCGTATGAAAAAAGCCGAGTCTGTCCTTGACCGTCCTCTCGCTCTGTGCGGAGGCTCGGGGGCTGCTCTCGCAAACCCGGCTTCGGCCAAACCGTTGACAGCGTCAACATACCAGCCCGAGAACTTGGGACTCGACTATGCACCCGGGCTACGGTCAGTTCGCAAGAGGGAACAACCAGACCGGCCGAAGCATCACGAAACGCGCTAAGACCTCGAAGGAGTCAAAGCACTCCTCCGAGGCCTCGGGGGGCTAGACCTGGCGGGTGCGCTCGCGTGCACCCACCCACCGGAACGAAACGCAACCGAGAAAGGTCGGTTCCCTTGCAAAAAAGTGCGACAAAAGCCTCCAAGCGAGTATCAACACTCCCTTCGAGGCTCGGGGGCTACTGTCGGGGACCATAATTAGGGGTACCCCCAAGACTCCTAATCTGAGCTAGTAACCCCCATCAGCACAAAGCTGCAAAGGCCTGATGGGCGCGATTAAGGTCAAGGCTCAGTCCACTCAAGGGACACGATCTCGCCTCGCCCGAGCCCAGCCTCGGGCAAAGGCAGCCGACTCCGGAGGATTCACGTCTCGCCCGAGGGCCCCCTCAAGCAACGGACACACCTTCGGCTCGCCCGAGGTCCAGTCTTCGCAGAGAAGCAACCTTGGTCAGATCGCCACGCCATCCGACCGTATCGCAGGAGCATTTAATGCAAGGATCGCCTGACACCTTATCCTGACACGCGCTCTTCAGTCGACAGAGCCGAAGTGACCGCAGTCACTTCGCCGCTCCACTGACCGACCTGACAAGAAAACAGCGTCGCCTGTGTCGCTCCGACTGCTGTACCACTCGACATAGTGAGGCTGACAGCAGCAAAGTCCAGCCTCGGGCGCCATAGGAAGCTCTGCCTCGCCCGACCCTAGGACTCGGACACAGCCTCGGCCTCGGAAGATGGTCTCCGCCTCGCCCGACCCCAGGGCTCGGGCTCAACCTCGACGCTGGACGACGGACTCCGCCTCGCCCGACCCCAGGGCTCGGACACAGCCTTGGCCTCGGAAGACGGTCTCCGCCTCGCCTGACCCAGGGCTCGGACTCAACCTCGACCTCGGAAGACGAACTCCGCATCGCCCGACCCCAGGGCTCGGACTCAGCCTCGACCTCGGAGGAGCATCCGCCTCGCCCGACCTCGGGCTCGGACCCGCCATGTCACAAGGAAGGCCATCATTACCCTACCCCTAGCTAGCTCAGGCTACGGGGAACAAGACCGGCGTCCCATCTGGCTCGCCCCAGTAAACAAATAATGATGGCGCCCCGCGTGCTCCATGATGACGGCGTCTCTCAGCCCCTTACGGAAGCAAGGAGACGTCAGCAAGGATTCGACAGCCCCGACAGCCGTCCTTCCGCAGGGCTCCAGCTCTACTCCGACGGCCACAACATCACATGAACAGGGTGCCAAAACCTCTCCGACTGTCACGATGGCATGTACTTAGGGCTCTAGCTCCTCTCTGCTAGACACGTTAGCACACTGCTACACCCCCCATTGTACACCTGGACCCTCTCCTTACACCTATAAAAGGAAGGTCCAGGGCTCTCGTACGAGAAGGTTGGCCGCGCGGAGAACGGGCCGACGCATAAGGCTCTCGCTCTCTCTCTCTCTCCCACGCGGGCGCTTGTAACCCCCTACTGCAAGCGCATCCATCCGCCCTGGGCGCAAGACAACATGAAGGTCGCGGTTTCCCCTTACTGTTCTCCCCCCTTTGTGTCCCGTCTCACGCCGACCCATTTGGGCTGGGACACGCAACGACAATTTACTCGTCGGTCCAGGGACCCCCCGGGGTCGAAACGCCAACAAGTTTATCTGTAGTGTGCGTATGTTTTTTGCAGCCACCGAGGCCCAAACATATTGTCGTCGCGTTGTAAAGTTGTGTTTATTTTCCTCTTGTTTCGAGTATCAGGGCTTGCTCGTCGGTAGCAGAATCGTTTATCCGAGCTAGAGTTACTTCTCACGGAAGGCGATGAGTGAGGTATCCGTATCCCGGAGGCGTAGGAATCCCTCGGCTCGGTTGGCCTTGACGCTTACGTGTACTCTTGCTCGTCCGCGGGATTCTATTATTGACGTAGCCAAGAAAACCCGAAAAACCGTTTCGGCAGAAAGTCTTTTGAGCGTTAAGGCTTGTTCGGTCAGCAGGATCGCTCATCCGAACGCGAGTTACTTCTCGCACAAGGCGATGAGTGAGGTATTGTTATCCCAGAGGCATAGGAGTCCCTCGGCTCAGTCGGCCTTGCCTGCTTACGTGTACTCCGTCGTTTTCATGATCCCACTACCGAAGTAGTCGAAAAGCACAAAAGATATTCTGGCAGAAAGACTTTTTCCGAGGAAAATTTTGACGCGGAGGGGGTTCCCCCCTTCTAGCCCCCAAGGGAGGGTCGGGCTTTGCCAAGGCAAGGCTGACCCTTCCTTGATGGTTAGACTTCATATGTAAACGAGGTATATGAACAGCTTGAAAACATCTTAAGGGTAGAAGCGACGTAGTTGTCGGATGTTCCAAGCGTTGCTGTAGACCACGCCTTGACTGTTGGCCAGCTTGTACGTCCCGGGCTTCAAAACCTTGGCGATGACGAACGACCCTTCCCAGGGAGGCGTGAGCTTGTGCCGCCCTCGGGCGTCTTGTCGTAGTCGAAGCACCAAGTCGCCCACCTGGAGGTCTCGGGACCGAACCCCTCGGGCGTGGTAGCGTCGCAGGGACTGCTGATACCGCGCCGAGTGTAGCAAGGCCACGTCCCGAGCCTCTTCCAGCTGGTCCAGTGAGTCTTCTCAGTTGGTCTGGTTGCGTCGGTCGTCGTAGGCCCTCGTCCTTGGGGAACCGTATTCTAAGTCTATGGGCAAGATGGCCTTGGCTCCATAGACTAGAAAGAACGGCATGAAACCCGTGGCCTGACTTGGCGTCGTCCTCAGGCTCCAGACCACCAAGGGGAGTTCCTTCATCCATCTCCTGCCGAACTTGTGGAGGTCGTTGTAGATCCTCGGCTTGAGTCCTTGCAGAATCATGTCATTGGCACGTTCTACCTGAACATTCGTCATGGGGTGAGCCACGGTGGCCCAGTCCACTCGGATGTGGTGATCCTCGCAGAAGTCCAGGAACTTTCTGCCGGTGAACTGGGTACCGTTGTCGGTGATGATGGAGTTCGGGACCCCAAAGCGATGGATGATGTTGGTGAAGAACGCCACCGCCTGTTCGGACCTGATGTTGTTTAGGGGTCGGACCTCGATCCACTTGGAGAATTTGTCGATGACGACCAGCAGGTGCGTGTAGCCCCCGGGTGCCTTCTGCAAGGGACCGACGAGGTCCAGACCCCACACAGCAAACGACCAGGTGATGGGTATTGTTTGCAGAGCCTGAGCGGGTAGGTGCGTCTGCCTTGCGTAGAATTGACACCCTTGGCAGGTGCGGCCAATTCTAGTGGCGTCGGCCACCGCGGTCGGCCAGTAGAAACCTTGTCGGAAAGCGTTTCCAATAAGGGCTCGAGGCGCTGCGTGATGACCGCAAGCCCCCGAGTGTATTTCTTGTAAGAGCTCCTGGCCTTCGGCGATGGATATGCATCGCTGGAGGATGCCGGAGGGGCTGCGGTGGTAGAGCTCCTTCCCGTCACCCAGCAAGACGAATGACTTGGCGCGTTGCGCCAGTCGCCGAGCTTCGGCTCTGTCGAGGGGTAGCTCTCCTCGGTAGAGATATTGCAGGTATGGGGTCTGCCAGTTTCGATTAGGCGTGACCCTATTCCACTCTTCCTCGATGCGCAGAGCCTCACCCTCCGTAGCCGAGGGTGCCTCGGGCGGGGCCGAGGGTGCCTCGGGCCGGGCCGAGGCCTTCTCGGGCTCGGGCGTGTCGTTTGTCTTGAAAGAGGGTTGATGTAGGTCTCGGGAGAAGACGTTCGGGGGAACCATTGTTCGCGCTGAAGCTATCTTCGCCAACTCGTCCGCAGTCTCGTTGTACCGCCGGGCGACGTGGTTGACCTCGAGCCCGTAGAACTTTTCCTCTAGGCGCCGAACCTCGTCGCAGTAGGCTTCCATCTTTGGGTCGCGGCAGTGGGAGTTCTTCATGACTTGGTCGATGACAAGCTGCGAGTCACCGCGAGCGTCAAGACGTCAGACCCCTAGCTCGATGGCGATGCGCAACCCGTAGACCAGAGCCTCGTACTCAGCCACGTTGTTGGACGCCGGGAAATGGAGGCGCAGCACGTAGCGGAGGTGCTTCCCGAGGGGCAAGATGAAGAGCAGGCCCGTGCCTGCCCCTATTTTCATCAGCGACCCGTCGAAAAACATGGTCCAGAGTTCCGGTTGGATCGGAGCTGCTGGAAGCTGGGTGTCGACCCATTCAGCCACAAAGCCCGCCAAGACTTGGGACTTGATGGCCTTCCGAGGGGCGAACGAGATTGTCTCGCCCATGATCTCCACCGCCCATTTTGCAATCGTACCTGAGGCCTCTCGGCATTGGATGATCTCCCCCAGGGGGAAGGATGACACCATAGTCACCGGATGAGACTCGAAGTAGTGTCGCAACTTCCACCGCGTTAGAATCACCGCGTACAGCAGCTTCTGAATTTGTGGGTAGCAAATCTTGGTCTCGGACAGTACCTCACTGATGAAGTAGACCGGCCTCTGGACGGGCAATGCATGCCCCTCTTCTCGTCTCTCAACCACGATCGCGGCGCTGACCACCTGAGTGGTAGCGGCGACGTAGATCAAGAGGGCTTCTCCGACAGCGGGGGCACCAAGATGGGCGCGCTGGTAAGGAGCGCTTTTAGGTTCACGAGGGCTTCCTCGGCCTCGGGGGTCCAAGTGAAGCACTCGGTCTTTCTTAAGAGGCGGTACAGAGGTAGGCCTCTTTCGCCGAGGCACGAGATGAAGCGGCTCAGAGCCGCAAGGCATCCCATGACCCTCTGTACGCCTTTCAAATCCTTGATGGGCCCCATGTTGGTGATGACCGTGATTTTCTCCGGGTTGGCCTCGATGCCCCGCTCGGAGACAATGAACCCCAAGAGCATGCCTCAGGGGACTCCGAAGATGCACTTCTCGGGATTGAGTTTTACGCCCTTCGCCTTGAGACACCGGAATGTCGTTTCAAGGTCGGAGGGGTGGTCGGAGGCTTTCCTCGTCTTGACTACGATGTCATCGACGTAAGCCTCGACGGTCCGACCAATGTGTTCGCCAAACACGTGGTTCATGCACCTTTGGTATGTCGCACCCGCATTCCTCAAACCAAATGGCATAGTAACGTAGCAGTACATGCCAAAAGGTGTGATGAAAGAAGTCGCGAGCTGGTCGGACTCTTTCATCCTGATTTGGTGATACCCTGAGTAGGCATCGAGGAAAGACTGGGTTTCGCACCCAGCAGTGGAATCCACGATTTGATCGATGCGAGGCAGAGGGTAGGGAACCTTCGGACATGCTTTGTTTAGACCAGTGTAGTCTACACACATCCGCCATTTCCCTCCTTTCTTTCTCACAAGCACAGGGTTGGCAAGCCATTCGGGATGGAATACCTCTTTGATGAACCCTGCGGCCATCAGCTTATGGATCTCCTCGCATATGGCTCTGCGCTTTTCTTCGTCGAATCGGCGCAGAGGCTGCTTCACGGGTCGGGCTCCAGCTCGGATATCCAGCGAGTGCTCGACGACATCCCTCGGTATGCCAGGCATGTCCGAGGGGCTCCACGCAAAGACTTTGGCGTTCGCGCGGAGAAAGTCGACGAGCACTGCTTCCTATTTGGGGTCGAGCTCAGAGCCGATCCGTATCTGCTTGGAGGCGTCGTTGCTGGGGTCGAGAGGGACGGATTTGGCCGTCTTAGCTAGCTCAAAGTTGCCGGCGTGGCGGTTCGCATCTGGCGCCTCCTTGGAGAGGCTCTCCAGGTTGGCGATGAGGGCCTCGGATTCGGCGAGGGCCTCGGCGTACTCCACGCACTCCACGTCGCATTCGTACGCGTGTCGGTACGTGGGGCCGACGGTGATGACCCCGTTGGGGCCCGGCATTTTGAGCTTGAGGTAGGTGTAGTTGGGGACGGCCATGAACTTGGCGTAGCATGGCCTCCCCAGTACTGCGTGGTAGGTTCCTCGGAACCCGACCACCTCAAACGTGAGGGTTTCCCTTCGAAAGTTGGAGGGAGTCCCGAAGCAGACAGGCAGATCGAGTTGTCCGAGCGGTTGGACGCGTTTCCCAGGGATGATCCCATGAAAAGGCGCCGCGCTGGCCCAGATCGAGGACAGATCGACCTGCAGGAGCCCGAGGGTCTCGGCGTAGATGATGTTGAGGCTGTTGCCTCCGTCCATGAGGACCTTGGTGAGCCAGACGTTGCTGATGACGGGGTCGACAATGAGCGGATATTTCCCCGGGCTCGGCACGCGGTCGAAGTGGTCGCCTTGGTTGAAGGTGATGGGCTTGTCGGACCAGTCTAGGTAGACTGGCGCCGCCACCTTTACCGAGCAGACCTCCCGACGCTCTTGCTTGCGGTGTCGAGCCGAGGTGTTGGCCACTTGCCCACCGTAGATCATGAAGCAGTCGTGGACCTCGGGGAACTCCTCTGCCTTGTGATCCTCCTTCTTGTCGTTGTTGTGGGCCCTGCCACCTTCCGCCGGTGGCCCGGCCTTGTGAAAGTGGCGCCGAAGCATGACGCACTCCTCAAGGGTGTGCTTGACGGGCCCCTGATGATAGGGGCACGGCTCCTTGAGCATCTTATCGAAGAGATTGGCACCTCCAGGAGGTTTTCGAGGGTTCTTGTACTCAGCGGCGGCGACAAGGTCCGCGTCGGTGGCGTCACGTTTCGCTTGCGACTTCTTCTTGTTCTTCTTCTTGGTGCCGCGCTGAGTGGACGCCTCGGGGACGTCTTCCAGCTGGCGGCCCTGGGGCTGCTTGTCCTTCAGGAAGATGGCCTCAACCGCCTCCTAGCGAGAGGCAAACTTGGTGGCGATGTCCATCAGCTCGCTCGCCCTGGTGGGGGTCTTGCGACCCAGCTTGCTCACCAGGTCGCGGCAGGTGGTGCCAGCAAGGAACGCGCCGATGACGTCCGAGTCGGTGATGTTGGGCAGCTCGGTGCGCTGCTTCGAGAATCGCCGGATGTAGTCCCGGAGAGACTCTCCCGGCTGCTGGCGACAGCTTCGGATATCCCAGGAGTTCCCAGGGTGCACGTACGTGCCCTAGAAGTTGCCGGCGAAGGCTTGGACCAGGTCGTCCCAGTTGGAGATCTGCCCCGGAGGCAGATGCTCCAGCCAGGCTCGAGCGGTGTCGGAGAGAAACAGGG
Source organism: Zea mays (assembly GCF_902167145.1). NCBI lineage: Eukaryota > Viridiplantae > Streptophyta > Magnoliopsida > Poales > Poaceae > Zea > Zea mays. The sequence goes on along the minus strand of NC_050104.1, from coordinate 103,615,652 downwards.
GGAGGTTGCGGATGATGAGGTTGTCATCGTCCGTTCCACCCAGCTGGCAGGCCAGTCGGTAGTCCGCGAGCCACAGTTCCGGCCTCGTCTCCCCCGAGTACTTTGTGATGGTAGTCGGGGTTCGGAACCGGGTCGGGAACAGCGCCCGTCGTATGGCCCGGCTGAAAGCCTGCGGACCGGGTGGTTCGGGCGAGGGACTCCAATCCTCCCCGCTGTCGCAGCGTCCCCCACGCCTGGGGTGGTAGCCTCGGTGCACCCTCTCGTCGAGGTGGGCTCTACGGTTGCGGTGGTGGTGCTCGTTGCCGAGGCGACCCGGGGCCGCAGGCGTCGTGTTGCGCGTGCGCCCGGTGTGGACCGAGGCTTCCCACACGAATCGAGAAGTCGCGGCGCGATGCTCCGAGGGGTACCCCTGCCTTCGGGAGGCAGAGCTTTCGGCCCGTCGGACCGTGGCATCCTCCAGGAGATTCTTGAGCTCTCCCTGGATACGCCGCCCTTCGGTGGTCGATGGTTCCGGCATCGCGCGGAGTAGTATTGCTGCTGCAGCCAGGTTCTGGCCGACCCCACTGGAAGCCGGTGGCGGCCTTGCCCTGACGTCGTCGGCAATGCGGTGCTGGATGCCCTGGGGCAGATGACGCGCTTCTTCGGCCGGAGCTTGGCCTTCCCATTCCTGCCCGAGGTTCCACCGGAACTGCTCAAGTGTTCCTGCTCCCTCGTCGAGCCTGGCCTGCATCTCGCGGATTTGCTCGAGCTGTGCGTCCTGACCCCCCGCAGGGACTGGGACCACAGCTAGCTCCCGAAGGATGTCAACGCGAGGCGCAGGCCTAGGGGGATCGCCGTTTTCCGGCATACCAAGATGGTTGCCTTCGCCGGGAACCCCTAGATCGACGTGGAAACATTCACGACTGGGGCCGTAGTCCTCATCGCCGAAGCTGCGGCTACCATCGGAACAATCGGAGAGGCAGTAGTCGCATGTGGTCATGAAGTCCCACATGGCACTGGGGTTACCGAGCCCGGAGAAATCCCAACAAAAGTTGGGCTTGTCATCTTCCTCGAAACCCAAGGGTCCGTAGGTCGAGACGGCCGTCAGTCTATCCTAGGGCGACCGCATATGGTACCCCGGAGGGTTGGTACATGCCTCTATGAAGGCTTCCACCGAAGCGAGGTCGCTTGGTGGGTCGAAGCTGAATCCAAAAGGCACGAGATGGGAATCGGTCGGTACCTCTTGGTCGACGGGCGGTGACGAAGTCGCGTCAGGGGCGGACTGCACCGTCGTCTCAGGTACGAGGGCGATGCCCAGTAAGTCCTTCGCGAGCGTGCTGGCGTCGTTCGTCTGCTTGGGGTTGGCGTGTTGCGGGGAAACGACGCTCGTCTTCGTCTCAGACGCAATGTCGAAGCCTGACGTGTCCCCCACTGGGGCGCCAGCGTCGTCGACTTGCTCGACAGCCGACGAGGTGCCGCCTCATGCTTGGCCATGGTTGCCCCGCCTCCTCCTCCATCGGTGGGGGAGGTGACGGGACAAACCCGGATGTTGTTCTTCCGCCATGTGGGGAAGACGTCGTTGATTCTGTCGTCGGCGGGCGGGCTGACGGCCGCCATTGTCGCTGTCGCACGGCGGAGGAAGGAGTATCATGTCGTAGCTGCCGTCGAGGGACATGAACTCAAGACTCCCGAAACGGAGCATCGTCCCGGGTTGGAAAGGTTGCTGGAGACTACCCATCTAGAGCTTGACGGGAAGCTGTTCGTCAACATGCAGCAGGCCCCTACCTGGCGCGCCAACTGTCGGCGTTTCGACCTCGGGGGGTCCCTGGACCGATGAGTAAATTGTCGCTGCGTGTCCCAGCCCAGATGGGTCGGCGCGAGACGGGACACAAAGGGGGGAGAACAGTAAGGAGAACCCGCAACCTTCGTGTTGTCCTGCGCCCAGGGCGGATGGATGCGCTTGCAGTAGGGGGTTACAAGCGTTCGCGTGGGAGAGAGAGAGAGAGCGAGAGCCTTATGCGTCGGCCCGTTCTCCCGCGTGGCCAACCCTCTCGTATGAGAGCCCTGGACCTTCCTTTTATAGGCGTAAGGAGAGGGTCCAGGTGTACAATGGGGGGTGTAGCAGTGTGCTAACGTGTCTAGCAGAGAGGAGCTAGAGCCCTAAGTACATGCCGTCGTGGCAGTCGGAGAGGTTTTGGCACCCTGTTCATGTGATGTCGTGGCCATCGGAGGAGCGCTTGGGCCCTGTGGAAGGACAGCTGTCGGGGCTGTCGAGTCCTTGCTGACGTCTCCTTGCTTCCGTAAGGGGCTGAGAGCCGTCATCGTCATGGAGCACGCGGGGCGCCATCATTATTTGTTTACCGGGGCGAGCCAGATGGGACGCTGGTCTTGTTCCCCGTAGCCTAAGCTAGCTAGGGGTAGGGTAATGATGGCCCCCTGTGACATGGTTGGTCCGAGCCCTAGGTCGGGCGAGGCGGAGGCTCATCCGAGGTCGAGGTCGAGTCCGTCTTCCGAGGTCGAGGCTGAGTCCGAGCCCTGGGGTCGGGCGAGGCGGAGTCCGTCTTCCGAGGTCGAGGTTGAGTCCGAGCCCTGGGTCGGGCGAGGCGGAGACCGTCCTCCGAGGCCGAGGCTGTGTCCGAGCCCTGGGGTCGGGCGAGGCGGAGTCCGTCTTCCGAAGTCGAGGTTGAGTCCGTCGTCCGACGTCGAGGTTGAGCCCGAGCCCTGGGGTCGGGCGAGGCGGAGCTTCCTATGGCGCCCGAGGCTGGACTTAGCTGATGTCAGCCTCACTCTATCGAGTGGCACAGCAGTCGGAGTGACGCAGGCGGCGCTGTTTTCTTGTTAGGTCGGTCAGTGGAGCGGCGAAGTGACTGCGGTCACTTCGGCTCTGTCGACTGAAGAGCGCGCGTCAGGATAAGGTGTCAGGCGATCCTTGCATTAAATGCTCCTGCGATACGGTCGGTTGGTGTGGCGATCTGGCCAAGGTTGCTTCTCTGCGAAGACTGGGCCTCGGGCGAGCCGAAGGTGTGTCCGTTGCTTGACGGGGGCCCTCGGGCGAGACGTGAATCCTCTGGGGTCGGATGCCTTTGCCCGAGGCTGGGCTCGGGCAAGGCGAGATCGTGTCCCTTGAGTGGACTGAGCCTTGACCTTAATCGCGCCCATCAGGCCTTTGCAGCTTTGTGCTGATGGGGGTTACCGGCTGAGATTAGGAGTCTTGGGGGTACCCCTAATTATGGTCCCCGACAGTACTGACAACCCCGTTTTCATTAATGAGCAAATCCATAAAAATGCACAAGCTACCACTGTTTTGCTAGCATCCTTGTGCAGGGACGAGTACAATAAGGTGAGCGGCTTGGACAACGCCAAGCAAATCTGGGACACCCTCAAGATTTCTCATGCGGGGAACGACGCCACCATGATCACCAAGATGGAGTTGGTGGAAGGCAAGCTGGGAAGGTTCGCAATGATCAGGGGAGAAGAGCCAACACAAACGTACAACAGGCTCAAGACCCTAGTCAACAAAATCAGGAGCTATGGAAGCACGAGATGGATGGACCACGACATCGTCCGACTTATGCTTAGGTCCTTCACTGTTATTGATCCTCATCTTGTGAACCTCATCCGTGAAAATCCCAGGTACACAAAAATGACTCCCGAGGAGATTCTTGGGAAATTTGTGAGCGAGCGGATGATGGTGAAGGAAGCGCGATACGTTGATGATGCTCTCAATGGCCCTCTACCCGTCTACGAGCCTCAACTGGTTGCTCTCAAAGCAACAAGCAGCAGGGAGGCGCTACCTAGCAAGGTGGCACAAGTTGAGGTGGCCGAGCTAAACGAGGATGAGATGGCCCTAATCATAAAGCGCTTCAAGACCGCATTGAAAGGACGCAAGGAGTACCCTAACAAGAACAAAGCAAAGGGAAAGCGCTCCTGCTTCAAGTGCGGTAAGACTGGTCATTTTATAGCAAATTGTCCCGATAACTCTAGTGACCAGGAACAAGGAAAGGGCGGGAAGAAAGAGAATAAAGAGCTATAGGAAGGCAAAGGGCGAGGCACACATCGGAAAGGAGTGGGACTCGAACTGCTCGTCTTCCGATTCCGACGACGAAGGACTCGCTGCCTCAGCCTTCAACAAGTCCTCTCTCTTCCCCAACGAACGCCACACCTGTCTCATGGCAAAGGAGAGAAAGGTAAGCATTCATGAAACCCCTAAGTATACTACTTCAAGCGATGATGAATCTAGTGATGATGAAGTAGACTATACTAAATTATTTAAGGGTTTAGATAGATCAAAGGTAGATAAAATTAATGAATTAATTGATGCATTAAATGAAAAGGATAGACTTTTAGAGAAGCAACAAGACATATTGTATGAAGAGCATGACAAATTTGTTAGTGTACAAAAATCTCTTGCTTTAGAAACTAGAAGAAATGAAATTCTATCTTCTGAAATATCTGCCTGCAATGAGTCTATTTCTAGCTTAAAGAGTGTTAATGATGAATTAAATGCTAAGCTAGAGGTAACTAATAAATCTAGTTCATGAGTAGAACATGTTGTAATTTGCAATAGATGCAAGGATTTTAATGTTGATGCATGTGATGAACATTTAGTTTCCATTTCTAAATTAAATGATGAAGTAGCTAGTCTTAATGCTCAACTTAAGACTTGTAAAAGTGACTTTGATAAATTAAAATTTGCTAGGGATGCCTACACGGTTGGTAGACACCCCTCAATTAAGGATGGGCTTGGCTTTCGAAAGGAAGCCAAGAACTTAACAAGCCAAAGGGATCCCATTCCCGTCAAGGAGAAAGGGAAGGCCCCTATGGCTAATAGTGCTCAAAGGAATCATGCTTTCATCTATAGTGATAGAAAATTTTCTAGAAATGCTCATAGGAGTTATGCTTATGATTCATGCTATGATTGCTTCAAGTTCTTCTTTTGTGCATGGTAGAAATATGCCTAGAAAAAATGTTGTTCATCATATGCCTAGGAAAGTATGTAATGAACCCTCTACAATCTACCATGCGTGCAATACTTCTTTTGCAATTTGTTGTAAGAATAAGAAAGTGGTTGCTAGGAAGTTGGGGGCCAAGTGCAAGGGAGACAAGACTTGCATTTGGGTCCCAAATACTATTGTGACTAACCTTGTAGGACCCAACAAGAGTTGGGTACCTAAAACCCAAGCGTAAATTATCTTGCAGGTTTATGCATCCGGGGGCTCAAGCTGGATTATCGACTGCAGATGCACAAACCACATGACGGGGGAGAAGAAGATGTTCACCTCCTACGTCAAGAACAAGGATTCCCAGGATACGATTATCTTTGGAGATGGGAACCAAGGCAAGGTCAAAGGCTTGGGCAAGATAGCCATCACAAATGAGCACTCTATCTCTAATGTATTTTTAGTAGAGTCGCTAGGCTATAATCTCCTGTCTGTTAGTCAATTGTGCCACATGGGCTACAATTGTTTGTTTACAAATGTTGATGTATCTGTCTTTAGAAGGAGTGATGGTTCATTAGCATTTAAGGGTGTACTAGATGGCAAACTCTACTTAGTTGATTTTTCGAAAGAGGAGGCTGATCTAGATGCATGCTTAATTGCTAAGACTAGTATGGGCTGGTTGTGGCATCGCCGTGTAGCACATGTTGGGATGAAGAACCTTCACAAACTTCTAAAGGGAGAGCATGTGTTCGGACTAACCAATGTATGCTTCAAAAAGGATAGACCTTGTGCAGCTTGTCAGGCAGAAAAACAGGTGGGAAGCACTCATCACAACAAGAATGTGATGACTACATCAAGACCACTGGAGTTACTACATATGGACCTCTTCGGACCCATCGCCTACCTTAGCATCGGGGGAAGTAAGTATGGTCTTGTTATTGTTGATGATTTTTCCCGCTTCACTTGGGTATTCTTTTTGCAGGATAAATCAGAAACCCAAGGGACCCTCAAGCGCTTTCTAAGGCGAGCTCAAAACGAATTTGAGCTCAAGGTGAAAAAGATTAGAAGCGACGACGGGTCCGAGTTCAAGAATCTTCAAGTGGAGGAATACCTTGAGGAGGAAGGGATCAAGCACGAGTTCTCCGCTCCCTACACACCACAGCAAAATGGTGTGGTAGAGAGGAAGAACAGGACGCTTATTGACATGGCGAGGACAATGCTTGGAGAATTCAAGACGCCCGAGCGGTTTTGGTCGGAAGCTGTGAACACAGCTTGCCATGCCATAAACCGGCTCTATCTCCATCGCCTCCTCAAGAAGACCTCGTACGAACTACTGACTGGTAACAAACCCAACGTTTCATACTTTCGTGTATTTGGGAGTAAATGTTACATTCTAGTGAAGAAAGGTAGAAATTCTAAATTTGCTCCCAAAGCTGTAGAAGGGTTTTTACTAGGTTATGACTCAAATACAAAGGCGTATAGAGTCTTCAACAAATCATCGGGTTTGTTTGAAGTCTCTAGTGACGTTGTATTTGATGAGACTAATGGCTCTCCAAGAGAGCAAGTTGATCTTGATGATGTAGATGAAGATGATGTTCCAACGGCCGCAATACGCACCATGGCGATTGGAGATGTGCGACCACAGGAACAACAAGAACAAGATCAACCTTCTTCCTCAACCATGGTGCATTCCCCAACTCAAGATAATGGACAGGTTCCTCAAGAAGAGGCGTGTGATCAAGGGGAGCACAAGAAGAACAAGTTATGGAGGAAGAAGCACCACTGGCCCCTCCAACTCAAGTCCGAGCAACGATTAAAAGGAATCATCCCGTCGACCAGATTTTGGGTGATATAAGCAAGGGAGTAACCACTCGCTCTAGATTAGCTAATTTTTGTGAGCATTACTCGTTTATCTCTTCTATTGAGCCTTTCAGGGTAGAAGAGGCCTTGCTAGATCCGGACTGGGTGTTGGCCATGCAGGAAGAGCTCAACAATTTCAAGCGAAATGAAGTTTGGACCTTGGTGCCACATCCAAAGCAAAACGTTGTGGGCACCAAGTGGGTGTTCCGCAACAAGCAAGACAAGCACGGGGTGGTGACAAGAAATAAGGCTCGACTTGTGGCAAAAGGTTATGCCCAAGTCACAGGTTTGGATTTCGAGGAAACTTTTGCTCCTGTGGCTAGGCTAGAGTTGAAAGTCGCCTAGAGGGGAGGTGAATAGGGCGAAACTGAAATTTATAAACTTAAGCACAACTATAAGCCGGGTTAGCGTTAGAAATATAAACGAGTCCGAGAGAGAGGGTGCAAAACAAATCATGAGCAAATAAAGAGCGAGACACGATGATTTGTTTTTACCGAGGTTCGGTTCTTGCAAACCTACTCCCCGTTGAGGTGGTCACAAAGACCGGGTCTCTTTCAACCATTTCCCTCTCTCAAACGGTCACTTAGACCGAGTGAGCTTCTCTTCTCAATCAAACGGAACACAAAGTTCCCGCAAGGACCACCACACAATTGGTGTCTCTTGCCTTGGTTACAATTGAGTTTGATCACAAGAAGAATGAGAAAGAAAAGAAGCAATCCAAGCGCAAGAGCTCAAATGAACACAAATGTCGCTCTCTCTAGTCACTATTTGATGTGGAGTGATTCCGGACTTGGGAGAGGATTTGATCTCTTTGGTTGTGTCTAGAATTGATTGTTATAGCTCTTGTAATGTGTTGAAGATGGAAAACTTGGATGCAATTGAATGTGGGGTGGTTGGGGTATTTATAGCCTCAACCACCAAAATGTGGCCGTTGGAAGGCTACTGTCGCATGGCGCACCAGACTGTCCGGTGCGCCAGCCACGTCAGCCGGCCGTTGGGTTCTGACCGTTGGAGATCTGACTGGTGGGGCCTCTGGGCTGTCTGGTGGTGCACCGGACAGGTCCTGTAGACTGTCCGGTGCACCGTCTGGCGCTGCTCTGACTCTGGCGCGCACTGTAGCGCATTGAATGCATTTGTAGTCGACCGTTGCGTGCGAAGTAGCCATTGCTCCGCTGGCACACCGGACAGTCCGGTGAATTATAGCGGAGCGGCCTCCCATTTTCCCGAAGGTGGCAAGTTCAGCTTCGAGTTCCCTGGTGCACCGGACACTGTCCGGTGGCACACCGGACAGTCCGGTGCGCCAGACCAGGGTGCCTTTTGGGATGTCTTTAGCTCTCTTTATTTGAACCCATATTTGGTCTTTTTATTGGCTTGTTGTGAACCTTTGGCACCTGTAAAACTTATAGACTAGAGCAAACTAGTTAGTCCAATTATTTGTGTTGGGCAATTCAACCACCAAAATCAATTTAGGAAAAGGTGTAAGCCTATTTCCCTTTCAATCTCCCCCTTTTTGGTGATTGATGCCAACACAAACCAAAGCAAATATAGAAGTGCATAATTGAACTAGTTTGCAAAATGTAAGTGCAAAGGTTACTTAGAATTGAACCAATAAATATTCTCTTAAGATATGCATGGATTGTTTCTTTATATTTTTAACATTTTGGACCACGCTTGCACCACATGTTTTGTTTTTGCAAATTCTTTTGTAAATTCTTTTCAAAGTCCTTTTGCAAATGGTCAAAGGTAAATGAATAAGATTAGAAGCATTTTCAAGATTTGAAATTTTCTCCCCCGGTTTCAAATGCTTTTCCTTTGACTTAAACAAAACTCCCCCTCAATAAAATCCTCCTCTTAGTGTTCAAGAGGGTTTTAGATATTAGTTTTTGAAAAGGGTGATCCAATTTGAAATTCTATCAAAAATAAGATACCACTTGAAAAATTCATCATTTCAAGACCTTTTAAATTTTGAAAATTGGTGGTGGTGCGGTCCTTTTGCTTTGGGCTAATACTTTCTCCACCTTTGGCATGAATTGCCAAAAACGGATACTTGAGTGAAATATAAGCCCTCGTAACTAATTTCTCCCCCTTTGGTGAACACAATATGAGTGAAGATTATACCAAAGTAAGAGAGGTTCAAAGCGACGGTGAAGGATTGTAATTTGATGGAGTGGAGTGGAAGCCTTTGTCTTCGCCGAAGACTCCAATTCCCTTTCAATCTATGACTTGGTTTGAGATACACTTGAAAAACACATTAGTCATAGCATATAAAAGAGACATGATCAAAGGTATATTAATGAGCTATGTATGCAAGACATCAAAAGAAATTTCGAGAATCAAGAATATTTAGCTCATGCCTAAGTTTGTTAAAGGTTTGTTCATCTAATGGCTTGGTGAAGATATCGACTAATTGTTCTTTGGTGTTAATATATGCAATCTAGATATCCCCCTTTTGTTGGTGATCCCTTAGAAAATGATACCGAATGGCTATGTGTTTAGTGCGGCTATGCTCAACGAGACTATCCGCCATGCGGATTGCACTCTCATTATCACATAGAAGAGGAACTTTGGTTAATTTGTAACCATAGTCCCTAAGGGTTTGCCTCATCCAAAGTAATTGCGCGCAACAGTGGCCTGCGGCAATATACTCGGCTTCGGTGGTAGAAAGAGCTACGGAATTTTGTTTCTTTGAAGCCCAAGACACCAGAGATCTTCCCAAGAACTGGCAAGTCCCCGATGTGCTCTTTCTATTAATTTTACACCCTGCCCAATCGGCATCCGAATAACCAATTAAATCAAATGTGGATCCCCGAGGGTACCAAAGCCCAAACTTAGGAGTATGAACTAAATATCTCAAGATTCGTTTTACGGCCGTAAGGTGAGCTTCCTTAGGGTCGGCTTGGAATCTTGCACACATGCATACAGAAAGCATTATGTCCGGTCGAGATGCACATAAATAGAGTAAAGAGCCTATCATCGACCAGTATACCTTTTGATCGACGGATTTACCTCCCGTGTCGAGGTCGAGATGCCCATTGGTTCCCATGGGTGTCTTGATGAGTTTGGCATCCTTCATCCCAAACTTGTTTAGAATGTCTTGAATGTACTTCGTTTGGCTAATGAAGGTGCCCTCTTGGAGTTTCTTCACTTGAAATCCCAAGAAGTACTTCAACTCCCCCATCATCGACATCTCGAATTTTTGTGTCATGATCCTACTAAATTCTTCACATGTAGATTCGTTAGTAGACCCAAATATAATATCATCAACATAAATTTGGCATACGAACAAATCATTTTCAAGGGTTTTAGTAAATAAAGTAGGATCGGCTTTTCCGACTTTGAAGCCATTAGTGATAAGAAAATCTCTTAGGCATTCATACCATGCTCTTGGGGCTTGCTTGAGCCCATAAAGCGCCTTAGAGAGTTTATATACATAGTTAGGATACTCACTATCTTCAAAGCCGGGAGGTTGCTCAACATAGACCTCTTCCTTGATTGGTCCATTGAGGAAGGCACTTTTCACGTCCATTTGATAAAGCTTGAAGCCATGGTAAGTAGCATAGGCAAGTAAAATGCGAATTGATTCTAGCCTAGCTACGGGTGCATAGGTTTCACCGAAATCCAAACCTTCGACTTGTGAATATCCCTTGGCCACAAGTCGGGCTTTGTTCCTTGTCACCACACCATGCTCATCTTGCTTGTTGTGGAAAACCCACTTGGTTCCTACAACATTTTGGTTAGGACGTGGAACTAAATGCCATACCTCGTTCCTAGTGAAGTTGTTGAGCTCCTCTTGCATCGTCATCACCCAATCCGAATCTTGAAGTGCTTCCTCTACCTTGTGTGGCTCAATAGAGGAAACAAAAGAGTAATGTTCACAAAAATGAGCAACACGAGATCGAGTAGTTACCCCCTTTTGAATATCACCGAGGATGGTGTTCACGGGGTGATCTCGTTGGATTGCTTGGTGGACTCTTGGGTGAGGCGGTCTTGGAACTTGTTCATCTTCCTCATCTTGATCATGGGCATCTCCCCCTTGATCATTGCTATCCTCTTGAGGTGGCTCAATTTCTTGATCTTCTCCTTCATCATTTTGAGCCTTATCCTCATCTTGAGTTGGTGGAGATGCTTGTGTGGAGGAAGATGGTTGATCATGTGCATGTGGTGGCTCTTTGGATTCCTTAGGACACACATCCCCAATGGACATGTTCCTTAGTGTGACGCATGGAGCCTCTTCATCACCTATCTCATCAAGATCAACTTGCTCTATTTGAGAGCCGTTAGTCTCATCAAACACAATGTCACAAGAAACTTCAACTAGTCCAGAGGACTTGTTAAAGACTCTATATGCCCTTGTGTTTGAATCATATCCTAGTAAAAAGCCTTCTACAGCCTTAGGAGCAAATTTAGATTTTCTACCTCTTTTAACAAGTCTATATGCCCTTGCTACCAAAGACTCTAAAATATGAAACATTGGGCTTTTACCGGTTAGGAGTTCATAAGATGTCTTCTTGAGTATTCGGTGTAGATACTACAGGTTGATGGCGTAGCAAGCGGTGTTGACCGCCTCGTCCCAAAACCGATCCGAAGTCTTGTACTCATCAAGCATGGTTCTTGCCATGTCCAATAGAGTTCGATTCTTCCTCTCCACTACACCCTTTTGTTGTGGCGTGTAGGGAGAAGAGAACTCATGCTTGATGCCCTCCTCCTCAAGGAAGCCTTCGATTTGTGAATTCTTGAACTATGTCCCGTTGTCGCTTCTAATCTTTTTGATCCTTAAGCCGAACTCATTTTGAGCCCGTCTCAAGAATCCCTTTAAGGTCTCTTGGGTATGAGATTTTTCCTGCAAAAAGAACACCCAAGTGAAGCGAGAATAATCATCCATAATAACTAGACAATACTTACTCCCGCCGATGCTTATGTAAGCTATCGGGCCGAATAGGTCCATGTGTAGGAGCTCGAGTGGCCTGTCAGTCGTCATGATGTTCTTATGTGGATGATGAACACCATCTTGCTTCCCTGCCTAACATGCGCTACAAACCCTGTCTTTCTCAAAATGAACATTTGTTAGTCCCAAAATGTGTTCTCCCTTTAGAAGCTTGTGAAGATTCTTCATTCCAACATGTGCTAGTCGGCAATGCCAGAGCCAGCCCATGTTAGTCTTAGCAATTAAGCAAGTGTCGAGTTCAGCTCTATCAAAATCTACTAAGTATAGCTGACCCTCTAACACTCCCTTAAATGCTATTGAATCATCACTTCTTCTAAAGACAGTAACACATGTATCCGTAAAAAGACAGTTGTAGCCTATTTTACATAATTGCGAAACTGAAAGCAAGTTATAATCTAAAGAATCTACAAGAAAAACATTGGAAATGGAGTGGTCAGGAGATATAGCAATTTTACCCAATCCTTTGACCAAACCTTGATTTCCATCCCCGAATGTGATAGCTCGTTGGGGATCTTGGTTTTTATCGTAGGAGGAGAACATATTCTTCTCCCCTGTCATATGGTTTGTGCACCCGCTATTGATGATCCAACTTGAGCCCCCGGATGCATAAACCTACAAAACAAGTTTAGTTCTTGATTTTAGGTACCCAAATGGTTTTGGGTCCTTTGGCATTAGATACAATAACTTTGGGTACCCAAACACAAGTCTTGGTGCCCTTGTGTTTGTCCCCAACATACTTGGCAACTACCTTGACTGATTTGTTGGTTAGCACATAAGATGCATCAAAAGTTTTAAATGAAATGTTATGATCATTTGATGCAGCAGGAGTTTTCCTTTTAGGCAATCTAGCATGGGTTGATTGCCTAGGACTAGATGTCTCACCCTTATACATAAAAGCATGATTAGGGCCAGAGTGAGACTTCCTAGAATGAGTTCTCCTAATTTTGCTCTCGGGATAACCGGCAGGGTACAAAATGTAACCCTCGTTATCCTGAGGCATGGGAGCCTTGCCCTTAACAAAGTTAGACAATCTTTTAGGAGGGGCATTAAGTTTGACATTGTCCCCCTTTTGGAAGCCAATGCCATCCTTGATGCCAGGGCGTCTCCCATATATAGAGCATGCTTCTAGCAAATTTAAATTTTTTATTTTCTAAGTCATGCTCATTAATCTTAGCATTAAGTTGAGCTATGTGATCATTTTGTTTCTTAATTAATGCTAGGTGATCATGAATAGCATCAACATTAATATCTCTACATCTAGTACAAATGCAGACATGCTCAACAGTAGATGTAGAGGGTTTGCAAGATTTTAGTTCAACAATCTTAGCATGTAAAATGTCATTTTCACTTCTAAGATTGGAAACTGTAACATTGCAAACATCTAAGTCTTTAGCCTTAGCAATTAATCTTTCATTATCATTTCTAAGGCTAGCAAGAGAGATATTCAATTCTTCAATTTTAGCAAGTAAATTAACATTATCATCTCTAAGATTGGGAATTGAAACATCACTAACATTAGAATCAACCTTAGCATTTAATTTAGCGTTTTCATTCCTAAGGTTGGCAATAATATCATTACAAGTGCTTAGCTCACTAGATAATTTTTCACATTTTTCTACTTCTAGAGCATAAGCATTCTCAACCTTAACATGTTTCTTGTTTTCTTTAATAAGGAAGTCCTCTTGAGAGTCCAAGAGTTCATCCTTCTCATGAATAGCACTAATTAATTCATTTAATTTTTCTTTTAGTTGCATGTTTAGGTTGGCAAAAAGGGTGCGCAAATTATCCTCCTCATCACAAGAGTTATCATCATCACTAGAGGTTTCATATTTAGTGAAGGATTTTGATTTTACCTTCTTCCTTTTGTCGTCCTTTGCCATGAGGCACTTGTGGCCGACGTTGGGGAAGAGGAGTCCCTTGGTGACAGCGATGTTGGCGACGTCCTCGTCGGATGAGGAGTCGGAGGAGCTCTCGTCGGAGTCCCACTCGCGACACACATGGGCATCGCCGCCCTTCTTCTTGTAGTATCTCTTCTTTTCTCTCCTCTTTCCCTTCTTGTCATCGCCCCTGTCACAATAACTAGACAATACTTACTCCCGCCGATGCTTATGTAAGCTATCGGGCCGAATAGGTCCATGTGTAGGAGCTCGAGTGGCCTGTCAGTCGTGATGATGTTCTTATGTGGATGATGAACACCAACTTGCTTCCCTGCCTAACATGCGCTACAAACCCTGTCTTTCTCAAAATGAACATTTGTTAGTCCCAAAATGTTTTCTCCCTTTAGAAGCTTGTGAAGATTCTTCATTCCAACATGTGCTAGTCGGCGATGCCAGAGCCAGCCCATGTTAGTCTTAGCAATTAAGCAAGTGTCGAGTTCAGCTCTATCAAAATCTACTAAGTATAGCTGACCCTCTAACACTCCCTTAAATGCTATTGAATCATCACTTCTTCTAAAGACAGTAACACCTATATCCGTAAAAAGACAGTTGTAGCCTATTTTACATAATTGCGAAACTGAAAGCAAGTTATAATCTAAAGAATCTACAAGAAAAACATTGGAAATGGAGTGGTCAGGAGATATAGCAATTTTACCCAATCCTTTGACCAAACCTTGATTTCCATCCCCGAATGTGATAGCTCGTTGGGGATCTTGGTTTTTCTCGTAGGAGGAGAACATCTTCTTCTCCCCTGTCATATGGTTTGTGCACCCGCTATCGATGATCCAACTTGAGCCCCCGGATGCATAAACCTACAAAACAAGTTTAGTTCTTGATTTTAGGTACCCAAACGGTTTTGGGTCCTTGGCATTAGATACAAGAACTTTGGGTACCCAAACACAAGTCTTGGTGCCCTTGTGTTTGTCCCCAACATACTTGGCAACTACCTTGCCTGATTTGTTGGTTAGCACATAAGATGCATCAAAAGTTTTAAATGAAATGTTATGATCATTTGATGCAGCAGGAGTTTTCCTTTTAGGCAATCTAGCATGGGTTGATTGCCTAGGACTAGATGTCTCACCCTTATACATAAAAGCATGATTAGGGCCAGAGTGAGACTTCCTAGAATGAGTTCTCCTAATTTTGCTCTCGGGATAACCGGCAGGGTACAAAATGTAACCCTCGTTATCCTGAGGCATGGGAGCCTTGCCCTTAACAAAGTTAGACAATCTTTTAGGAGGGGCATTAAGTTTGACATTATCCCCCTTTTGGAAGTCAATGCCATCCTTGATGCCAGGGCGTCTCCCACTATAGAGCATGCTTCTAGCAAATTTAAATTTTTCATTTTCTAAGTCATGCTCATTAATCTTAGCATTAAGTTGAGCTATGTGATCATTTTGTTTCTTAATTAATGCTAGGTGATCATGAATAGCATCAACATTAATATCTCTACATCTAGTACAAATGGAGACATGCTCAACAGTAGATGTAGAGGGTTTGCAAGATTTTAGTTCAACAATCTTAGCATGTAAAATGTCATTTTCACTTCTAAGATTGGAAATTGTAACATTGCAAACATCTAAGTCTTTAGCCTTAGCAATTAATCTTTCATTATCATTTCTAAGGCTTGCAAGAGAGATATTCAATTCTTCAATTTTAGCAAGTAAATTAACATTATCATCTCTAAGATTGGGAATTGAAACATCACTAACATTAGAATCAACCTTAGCATTTAATTTAGCGTTTTCATTCCTAAGGTTGGCAATAATATCATTATAAGTGCTTAGCTCACTAGATAATTTTTCACATTTTTCTACTTCTAGAGCATAAGCATTCTCAACCTTAACATGTTTCTTGTTTTCTTTAATAAGGAAGTCCTCTTGAGAGTCCAAGAGTTCATCCTTCTCATGAATAGCACTAATTAATTCATTTAATGTTTCTTTTAGTTGCATGTTTAGGTTGGCAAAAAGGGTGCGCAAATTATCCTCCTCATCACAAGAGTTATCATCATCACTAGAGGTTTCATATTTAGTGAAGGATTTTGATTTTACCTTCTTCCTTTTGCCGTCCTTTGCCATGAGGCACTTGTGGCTGACGTTGGGGAAGAGGAGTCCCTTGGTGACGGCGATGTTGGCGGCGTCCTCGTCGGATGAGGAGTCGGAGGAGCTCTCGTCGGAGTCCCACTCGCGACACACATGGGCATAGCCGCCCTTCTTCTTGTAGTATCTCTTCTTTTCTCTCCTCTTTCCCTTCTTGTCGTCGCCCCTGTCACTATCACTAGATAATGGACATTTAGCAATGAAATGACCGGGCTTACCACACTTGTAGCACACTTTCTTGGAGCGGGATTTGTAGTCCTTCCCCCTCCTTTGTTTGAGGATTTGGCGAAAGCTTTTGATGATGAGCGCCATCTCCTCATTGTCGAGCTTAGAGGCGTCGATGGGTTGTCTACTTGATGTAGACTCCTCCTTTTTCTCCTTCGTTGCCTTGAATGCGACCGGTTGTGCTTCGGACGTGGAGGGGCCATCTAGCTCGATGATTTTCTTTGAGCCTTTGATCATCAACTCAAAGCTCACAAAGTTTCCTATTACTTCCTCGGGAGACATTAGTGTATATCTAGGATTACCATGAATTAATTGAACTTGCGTAGGATTAAGAAAAATGAGGGATCTTAGAATAACCTTGACCATCTCATGGTCATCCCATTTGGTGCTCTCGAGGTTGCGCACTTGGTTCACCAAGGACTTCAAGCGGTTGTACATGTCTTGTGGCTCCTCCCCTTGGCAAAGCCGGAAGCGACCGAGCTCCCCCTCGATCGTCTCTCGCTTGGTGATTTTGGTCACCTCATCTCTTTCGTGCGCGGTCTTGAGCACGTCCTAAATCTCCTTGGCGCTTTTTAACCCTTGCACCTTGTTATACTCCTCTCGACTTAAAGAGGCGAGGAGTATAGTGGTGGCTTGAGAGTTGAAGTGTCGGATCTGGGCGACCTCGTCCGAATCATAGTCTTCATCCCCCGGTGATGGTACCTGTACTCCAATCTCAACAACATCCCAAATGCTAGTGTGGAGTGAGGTTAGATGATGCCTCATTTTATCACTCCACATATTATAATCTTCACCATCAAACATGGGTGGTGTGCCTAATGGGACGGAAAGTAATGGAGTACGTTTTGGAATGCGAGGGTAGCGTAGGGGAATCTTACTAAACTTCTTACGCTCATGGCGCTTAGAAGTTACGGACGGTGTGTCAGAGCCGGAGGTGGATGGCGACGAAAAGTCGGTCTTGTAGTAGACCACCTTCCTCATATTCTTCTTCTTGTCACCGCTCCGACCCGACTTGTTGTGTGAAGGGGATCCCTTCATCTTGTTGGCGGACTCCCCGGATGGAGCCTTCCCATGGCTTGTGGCGAGCTTCTCGCCGGTCCCGATCTCCCTCTTGGCGGATGCTCCCGACATCACTTCGCGCGGTTAGGCTCTAATGAAGCACCGGGCTCTGATACCAATTGAAAGTCGCCTAGAGGGGGGTGAATAGGGCGAAACTGAAATTTATAAACTTAAGCACAACTATAAGCCGGGTTAGCGTTAGAAATATAAACGAGTCCGAGAGAGAGGGTGCAAAACAAATCGTGAGCAAATAAAGAGCGAGACACGATGATTTGTTTTTACCGAGGTTCGGTTCTTGCAAACCTACTCCCCGTTGAGGTGGTCACAAAGACCGGATCTCTTTCAACCCTTTCCCTCTCTCAAATGGTCACTTAGACCGAGTGAGCTTCTCTTCTCAATCAAACGGAACACAAAGTTCCCGCAAGGACCACCACACAATTGGTGTCTCTTGCCTTGGTTACAATTGAGTTTGATCACAAGAAGAATGAGAAAGAAAAGAAGCAATCCAAGCGCAAGAGCTCAAATGAACACAAATATCGCTCTCTCTAGTCACTATTTGATGTGGAGTGATTCTGGACTTGGGAGAGGATTTGATCTCTTTGGTTGTGTCTAGAATTGAATGCTATAGCTCTTGTAATGTGTTGAAGATGGAAAACTTGTATGCAATTGAATGTGGGGTGGTTGGGGTATTTATAGCCCCAACCACCAAAATGTGGCAGTTGGAAGGCTGTTGTCGCAAGGCGCACCGGACAGTCCGGTGCGCCACCGGACACTGTCCGGTGCGCCAGCCACGTCAGCCGGCCGTTGGGTTCTGACCGTTGGAGCTCTGACTGGTGGGGCCTCTGGGCTGTCTGGTGGTGCACCGGACAGGTCCTGTAGACTGTCTGGTGCGCCGTCTAGCGCTGCTCTGACTCTGGCGCGCACTATAGCGCATTGAATGTGTTTGCAGTCGACCGTTGCGCGTGAAGTAGCCGTTGCTCCGCTGGCACACCGGACAGTCCGGTGTGACACCGGACACTGTCCGGTGCTTCACCGGACAGTCCGGTGAATTATAGCGGAGCGGCCTCCCATTTTTTCGAAGGTGACAAGTTCAGCTTCGAGTTCCCTGGTGCACCGGACACTATCCGGTGGCACACCGGACAGTCCGGTGCGCCAGACCAGGGTGCCTTTTGGGATGTCTTTAGCTCTCTTTATTTGAACCCATCTTTGGTCTTTTTATTGGCTTGTTGTGAACCTTTGGTACCTGTAAAACTTATAGACTAGAGCAAACTAGTTAGTCCAATTATTTGTGTTGGGCAATTCAACCACCAAAATCAATTTAGGAAAAGGTGTACGCCTATTTCCCTTTCAAGAGTCCATTAGAATATTATTAGCCTATGCCGCTCACCACTCTTTCAGGTTGTTTCAAATGGATGTGAAGAGCGCTTTCCTCAACGGGCCAATCAAGGAGGAGGTGTATGTGGAACAACCCCCCGGCTTTGAGGATGACAGGTATCTCGACCATGTGTGTAAGCTCTCTAAGGCGCTCTATGGACTTAAGCAAGCCCCAAGAGCATGGTATGAATGCCTTAGAGATTTCTTAATTGCTAATTCTTTCAAGGTTGGGAAAGCCGATCCCACTTTTTTCACTAAGACTTGTAATGGTGATCTTTTTGTGTGCCAAATTTATGTTGACGACATAATATTTGGTTCTACTAACCAAAAGTCTTGTGAGGAGTTTAGCAGGGTGATGACACAGAAATTTGAGATGTCGATGATGGGCGAGTTGAACTACTTCCTTGGGTTCCAAGTGAAGCAACTCAAGGACGGCATCTTCATCTCCCAAATGAAGTACACGCAAGACTTGCTCAAGCGGTTCGGGATGAAGGACGCCAAGCCCGCGAAGACGCCAATGGGAACCGACGGACATGTCGACCTCAACAAAGGAGGTAAGTCCGTTGATCAAAAGGCATACCGGTCTATGATAGGATCCTTGCTTTATTTATGTGCTAGTAGGCCGGATATTATGCTAAGCGTATGCATGTGTGCTAGATTTCAATCTGATCCAAGGGAATGTCACCTTGTGGTCGTTAAGCGGATTCTTAGATATTTAGTTGCTACGCCTTGCTTCGGGATCTGGTATCCAAAGGGGTCTACCTTTGACTTGATTGGATACTCAGACTCCGATTATGCTGGATGCAAGGTTGATAGGAAGAGTACATCAGGGACGTGCCAATTCCTAGGAAGGTCCCTGGTGTCTTGGAGTTCTAAGAAACAAACCTTTGTTGCCCTATCCACCGCTGAGGCCGAGTATGTTGCCGCATGTAACACCCAAAATCTTACTTTGAAAGTTTAGTAAAAGTTCTCCAAAGATTTTGATATTAGAATGCCTTCCAATAAAATTTTGTTACATTTGAAACAACATCACCTAAAACAAACACGTTCCTAATAAAAGAATCTCTATATGAATTTGTTACCCCTTGGTTGAAATGAATATTTATAATTATTCTCTAAAGAATTTTATATTAGAGATTACATTTCTTAAAATACCCATTCTATGTGTTAGTGTGTATGAATTTTATATTTGAAAGCATTTGATTAAATAATATAATAAATTAATTAATTAAACAAATTATATTCATGCTGGAGTTCTTGAACTGTGAATTCTAAATAAATTTGTAATTTAAAACTGCATTTGAATTGATTTGGGAATGGAAAATAGAGAACAAAAAAATATAAAAAAAAGAAGAAGAAAGATCTCCTTGCGCCTGGGCCGTAATGCACCCCGCCGGCCCAATTTCCCACTCCGCACCAGCCCCAAAACCCTAGCCGCCAGCTCCAGTTTCTTCTATTGCGCGGGGTCCGCATCGTCATCCACTCAAAGCCACTGACGTGTGGGCCATATTTGACAGCTCTATCTTCTACCGTAACCGAGGTCGATCGGGTATTGCTGTAGGTTGTTGCGATCGGATCATGGTGGTTAGGATTCGTGGGCCTCAATCCTATCTCCTTGCGCCTTTAAATACCGGCTGAGGTGCTCTACGATTCAACAATCTCGTATGGCATCGAGGCTGGGAGATCGTAGCGTAGAGCTGAGCATCAAAACCAAAGGAAGAGGACAGAGAGAGAGAGAGAGATAGAGAACGGTCGGTGCTGTGGATCTTCATCGAGCGCGGTGTAATGGTGGTTGGACTCCGTTCGTCGCTCTCTAGGGAGGAAGTTGCTCTGTGTCTCCAAAACTCCACCGCACGACAGCCAGTGCGAACAGGCTGGGACCTCACGGTCGCGTTGGGCGCCCACACTGGGACCCTAGCGCCATGGCACTTCTACCTCTGCGCCTCTGTCTACCGCTCACGCTTCATCCGATCGCCGGTCGCGCATGGTCTGGCTGCGCCAGGGCGGTGCCCAGGTGGCCGGTGAGTGCTTCACGGTGGGACTTCAACGTCGAACCGCTACAAGCTGGGAATCTCCGTCCCTATGGTGAGTACCCCCCCTACCGCTACTATGTTGCGTTCTCTGTTCCAAGGTCGGGATTGATGCCCTGTTGCACGCCGGCGTGGCGTTCTGGCTGGGCTGACAGGCGAGGAGAGAGGGTAGGAAGCGAGAGGTTGAAGATGGGCTGGTAGCCGTTGGATCGGAGGGGAACGACTGAGATTAGAAACAACGCATACCGCTTCGATGGATTGATCCGGGCGGTTGGAATGGGATCGGGCGATCCTGGGTTGCCGCGGGTTATTAAAATCTGGACCGCAGGATCGCGATCCAAGCGCGGGCGTAGCGTACCGGTTCAGTGAGCCAAGATCTAATCCTGGCCTTCGATATTTGATCGAACGGTCAGAATACAACCGTACCCCTTCGCCGAAGCTAGTTTACAAAAGAGCCCCTCTGTTTTATTAGTATTAACCCGCCGTCCAACTCAGGGATTTCTGAGTCTGCGTAAATCTTGCGGGTTAGCCCCTGATCTTTTAAGAAATATTGAGCCAGTCCAGAACACTTAGGATATTCAGAAATTAATAAAGAAATAGGTTTTTAGTATAAAAATAAATCCATAAACTTGTTTAATCCGTATTTAATTCATTCTAACTCCGAATTGACCCATTCCAGTTTCTATAATTTTGTATTAATATTGTTTATCACCTAGTACCATTGTTTAACCATGAAACTTGAATTAAAATGGTTCATTTGAATTAATCTATTCTAGGTGCTAAATAACTTCAGAAATTCGTAACTCAATAATCGTAACTTCGTTTTAATCCATTCTAGTTGCATTAGTCTCACAATAATATTTATTATCATCTGATAACTTTGTTTTGTCATGAAATATAGGTTAAAATGTTGCACTTAGTCTATTCTATACTTAACCACATGGATCTTCGAAAAACCGTAACTTCATAACCGTAACCCCGAATTTAGTGATTATCGTTCCCACGATCTCGTAGCATCGTGTAGAATACTACTATTCAGTTTGTGCTTATGTTTGGTGTAATGTTAATTTTGCCTATACCATATTTGTTTGTATTGCTACGACTAGCGTGAGGACACGTGTCATCTGAAGAGCAAGTTGGTACCTGGAATCTCAAGTCCCAGGCAAGTTGTACCCTTGACCACTTTTTACCCAATAATGTTCTTTGATGTCACATGTTCATGCATAGGTTTAATTTTGATGGAACCCAATAGGTTACCCTAGATTGTTTATCTCATTACCTTGTTTACCCCTGAATCACTTGGGTAGTTTGCTATTGCTTTACATGGATTTGGGATAATTATTTATCATATCTATGTTCCAGTTATTTTGTTATTCTATTTATGTTCATGTCAAGATCATTAATGTTAATTGGAACATAGAGCTTAACTTGAGAAACATGTGCCACCACAAGGGTTTATGGACGCCCTTGGCTGATTAA
Organism: Zea mays; assembly: GCF_902167145.1. NCBI lineage: Eukaryota > Viridiplantae > Streptophyta > Magnoliopsida > Poales > Poaceae > Zea > Zea mays. The sequence goes on along the minus strand of NC_050104.1, from coordinate 103,593,725 downwards.
TTAGGAAAGCTAGTGGAGGACTACCTTACCCGAAAGGGGCAAGGGCAGTAGGGGAGTGGTCAGTGTAGGGAGGTCCTTGGTTGATTTTGCTGCGATGGCGGTCAGGCAAGAACCCTGCATTGGAGCTTCCTATAAACTGTAGCGGGTTTTCTGAAGCTAGTGGAACTTTGTAAAGGCCTCGTAGTGTTACCCTGCCTCGCCTCCTCGGTAGAGGTGTATGGGAAGTCGCGATCCCTTGGCAGATGGGTAACATGACTTGTGGGTAAAGGGTACCACCTCTGCAGAGTGTAAAACTGGTATACTAGCCGAGCTCACGGTCATGAGCAGCTCAGGACTCTCTGATGATTAATTTATGGAACTAAATTCAATTTGTCATATGCATTGCATTGCAGGTGATGTTGTTACTTTTGTTCTACTATTTAATTGGGTTGGTATTTACTTATACTTAGTAACTGCTAATAAAATTTTGACCAATTTTAAAAGCAATGCTCAACTCTAACCATCCTCTTTGGTAAGCCTTACACTTCACGTGAACTCCCACCTTTGGCGAGTTCATGCACATTATTCCCCACAACTTGTTGAGCGATGAACGTATGTGAGCTCACTCTTGCTGTCTCACACCCCCCCCCCCACACAGGTCAAGAACAGGTACCGCAGGATGAGGCGCATGGAGGATGCTGCGATGAGTTCGTGAGAGAGATCTAGGTTGTCGTCTCCCAGTCAACTTTGGGTTGCTGGACCGTTGTCTCCTTATAATGTAATTATTTATTTTGTATAGAACTCTTATTATATAGTAAAGATGTGACATTCGATCTTGTGCCATGATTCATCATATGTGTGAGACTTGGTCCCAGCACACCTGGTGATTATGTTCGCGCCCGGGTTTTGAACCCTAAAATCCGGGTGTGACACCGCAGGACAGTGTTGCGCGCAACTACTTTGGATGAGGCAAACTCTCCGGGACTTTGGCTACAATCTGAGCAAAGTCCAACTCCTATGTGCCAATGAGAGTGCAATCCGCATGGCGGATAGTCCTGTTGAACACAGTCGCACTAAGCACATAGACATCCGGCATCACTTTTTGAGAGATCTCCAGCAAAAGGGAGATATCGAAGTGTTTTATGTTAGCACTGAGAACCAGCTAGCCGATATCTTTACCAAGCCTTTAGATGAGAAGACCTTTTGCAGGCTACGTAGTGAGCTAAATGTCTTAGATTCGCGTAACTTGGACTGATCTATAGCATACATGTGTTTTATGCCTTTGATCATGTTACCTTATGCATTTAAATGATTTATTGCTTATTTATGGTGCTCAAGTTGTGCAAGAAATCCTCGGACCTCACAAGTCCATGTGTGAGTGATGCACATATTTAGAGGGAGATGTGCTACAACTTGACCCCTTTGAGACTAACCATGTGTTTGAGTTTCCTTGATTTAGTCTCAAGAGTGAATTGAAAGGGAAAGGTGAACTTGGACCATGCAAGACTTCCACTGCACTCCGATGTGAGGGTAATTAACTCCAAGTTCATATCTATGCTCTTATTGCCTTTCTGCTCTTAAATGACAATTTTGGTGAGGCAATGGGGTTAGAGGGCCAAGAATGATCCCGTTTTGGTGCTTAATGCCAAAGGGGGAGAAATTAAGGCCAAATCAAATGGGATCAGCTACCACTTGTGAAATTGTGAAAATAGTAGAGTTAGAATTTTTGATTTGTCAAAATACTCTTATTGTCAAAATTTGATCTCTTGTGGGGAGAATATTTGATTATGGGAAAAAGGGGGAGTTTTTGGCTCTTAATCATTTTTACTCTTGGATTATCTCTCTTCGTGCCCAAACAAGTGTGTTTGACTTAGAGATAGGAAAATGAATTTGATTTGCAAAAACAAACCAAGTGGTGGCAAAGAACGATCCAAATATGTCAAATCTTGTCAAAGACTATATTTGTTCTAAATTGCATTGATATTGCACTTGTATTTGTTGCCTTTTGATGTGTTGGCATAAATCACCAAAAAGGGGGAGATTGAAAGGGAAATGTGCCCTTGGGCCATTTCTAGTATATTTTGGTGATTAAGTGTCCAAAACATATTAAGTGGGTTATTATATGCCATATGATGAATGAAGTGCAAATCAACAAGAAGGTATGTTTCTAGACTTAGTTCAATTGTTTTAGGTACTAATGAAGCTTGTCTAAGTGCTAGAATCAGAGAAAAGAGAAAGAGAAAAGGACTTGGCTGGAGCAGCCAAGACTCAGCTCGGTCTGGCACACCGGACTGTCCGGTGGTGCACCGGACAGTGTCCGGTGCACCAGGCCAGCTCCGGTGACCTAGCCACTCTCGGGAAAACTTCAGCGGCGTACGGCTATAATTCACCGGACTGTCCGGTGAGCCAACGGCCGCCAGCGCAACGGTCGGCCGCCAAATCCGCGGGCGACACGTGGCCCGCTCCAACGATCGGCAGGAGGCACCGGACTGTCCGGTGTGCCAACTGCCACAAATCTGCAATGGTCGACTGCGCCCGATTTGGAAGGGAATCGGGCACCGGACCTGAACAGTAGCTGTCCGGTGGCACACCGGACTGTCCGGTGCGCCACCCGACAGAAGGTAACTTTGGCCTTCCAAGAATTCCTCCAATGGCTCCTAGCTGCCTTGGGGCTATAAAAGGGGCCCCTAGGCGCATGGAGGAGGACCCAAGCATTCCTTGATCATTCCTAAGCACCAAGACTCCATTCTCGCGCATTCGATTCTTTGAGATAGTGACTTGAGCCCTATTTGAGTAGAGAACTCCTCGAGTTGTGTTGTGAGCTCAAGTTGTGGCTTGTGTGCGTGATTGTGCTCTGGTTTGAGTATTGTGTGTGTTGCTCTCCCCTCCCTTACTTTCGTGCTTCTTTGTGATCATCAATTGTAAGGTCGAGAGGCTCCAAGTTGTGGAGATTCCTCGCAAACGGGAGAAATAATAAGAAAGGAAAATACCATGGTATTCAAGCTGATAATTGGATCACTTGAAAGGGGTTGAGTGCAACCCTCGTCCATTGGGACGCCACAACGTGGAGTAGGCAAGTGTTATACTTGGCCGAACCACGGGATAAATCACCGTGTCTTTTGTGTTGTTTTTCTTTGTGATCATTGCGGTTCACAAAAGCTCAGTCCTTAGCCACTTGGTCCTATTGCACTAACTATTAATCAAGTTTTGTGGCTACAAGTATTTGATTTTTACAGGATCACCTATTCACCCCCCCCCCCCCCTCTAGGTGCTCTCAAATGCAGAGCCAAAAATTATGAGCTGAAGCTTCAAAAGTCGTTCCTAAGGGAGCGCAGTGTAAGTTTTCTGCTCAAAAGTCGTTCCTAAGGAAATGCAGAGCCAAAAATTACAATCCGAAGCTGCAAAAGTCGTTCCTAAGGGGACACAACATAAGTTTTTTGCTTAAAAGTCATTCCTAAGGGAATGCAGAGCCAAATACCACCGAAATATAAGGTGAAGAAGCTCAAAAGTCGTTCCTAAGGGGATGCAGAGCTTAAATGCCACTGAAATAGAAGGTGAAGAAGCTCAAAAGTCGTTTCTAAGGGGATGTAGAGCTTAAAGACTCAAAAGACGTTCCTAAGGGGATGCAGAGTATCGTGTATTCCAGTGTGGGCACGTGGGTGTGTGTCTTCAGCATCCTCATCATTTTGCATCATATCATCATATCATCTCGCATAACATTACATCATACATCATATTGCATTAACGACGCAAAAATTGAATACGAGGCAAACCTTTGGCAAATGCTTCGTCAAAATGAAAATGTGTCGAGGCACAAAGTAAGCTTCAGGAAATACAGTTGTATCAGACTTGCCCTAGAAGGGATCTCTTTCTTTACGAAGCATGAAAAGAAGGGAAGTTGTTTTTTCGCTGAAGGCTCAAAACGGTATGTGTGTAGATTTCATGCATCGTAAAGAAATATATTACAGTAATTTACATGTTTCATCAATTGTTCCATACACCAGATGTTACAAGAGTATTTTAACAATAAATTTGCAAAGTATTATTACAACAAAGTCTACTGTTCTCTAAGGATCTTTTCTGCGAATTCGTTTAATAACTTGTCGACAACTTCGTCGATAATAGAGTTTGCAAGGCTCATAACGTCCAGTGCTTCCTTCATCTCCAGATCAGCCAGGGGATTGTACGGCTCCTGCAGCGGTGATAGCTAAGCTGTAATAGATAAACTATTAGTTCGAAGCCACAAAGTAAGTACCGAAGTTAAAATTCAAAAAACAATACATATGCGCCTTTCGCGCACAGCAGCCTCTTCAGTTCGCCTAGCTTCTTCTCGAGCGTCATGAGTGTCTTTTTCATTCTTTTTTATAATTTCCTGGGCTGATTCTCGGCCACCGTTTACCCAGACATCAGAATAAAATTTTCCGCCCATTAAAGTCGCTTCGTCTGAAGGATCCTTTGTATCGTCTATGGAGAAGGCAGCTTCGGCTTGGGTTGTAGTTTTGACGTGATCGCATCCACCCTTCTCCAGAATAGCTGCAATCCCCCAGGCGCCGGAGAAAGCGCAGATATCTCCACGATCGTTCAGAATTTCCTCAAAAGCTTCGGCTTCCCCGCTTATCCATTCAATAACGCCTTCGGGGTCGCCTCGAACGAAGTTCTCCTCAGAGGAGTAGGCACCTACCTTTGCAAAGCTGTTTTTCAAATTGTTCACGCAATCTAAGGATTTTTCAAAGCATCTTTCCTTGGATTCATGAAGCTCCTCAATATTTTTCTCTAGCCTAGCTTGTGTCCATTCACTGATCTCTTTGCTAGCTTTTGCAACTGCATAGTTTTCATTAGCCTCGATGAGCTTTTTCCGAAGTTCTTCGACCTTGGCTTTTTGGGCTTCGGCCTGAGCATTGTATTTAGCTTCGTCTTCTTTCATTTTACTCACCAATGAAATCAGAATCTTGTCTTTCTCCAAACCTTCGTTTCTCAGCTCAATTACCTCTGAGCGAAGGTTGCTGAGAGCTATTGTGCAACTTTCGTCTTCGGCGTTCTTTTGTGCCCTCAAAGCATTACTAAGAATTAGGCCCTGCGAGAAAAAGAAAGAATTAAGCATGACAATGAAATACTTCATTTCCAACTTTAAAGTTAACAGCTCATGTACCTTTATACTATTATATACAAGGCTATCAGCAAGATCATCCTTCGACATGGCCGAAAGACCTTCCTCAAGCTTTGGAAATCCCATACTTTTGGCTATCTCCCGGCAATCGGATATTTCTTTGTTGTCCGAGAGACAGTACAGGAAATCGTCTTCGTTTGTGCCATTAAACACCAAGGCCCCCTCCGGATATTTTAGTTTTCGGGCGTAATGTTTGGCTTCCAAGACTTCTTCTTCGGATAACCTTTTCCCCCGAAGCATGTCGAATAATGTAATTAATATCTTCAGACGGAGCTTCGGGAGCAGGAGCTTCAGCTTTTTCTGTTACGATCTGCCCTGCTGCCTTGCCGGTATTTTGAGTTTGTTGCTTGGCTTTATCCTCAGGCGTGGCAGGCTTCGTCTCAATGGGCACTGAAGGCCCAGCTTTGGCTTTGGCCTGGACTTTGACAGCCTCGGCAACTTTCTTGATAGGAGCAGGGGTCAAGGCTTTTGTGGTATCCATGACAGCGTCCAGCACGCTGGCCATCCTCCTCCTCTTGGGAGTTATGGCAGGAGCCTTTGTTATCTTCGGCAATTCTGCCTCTGTCGGTGGGCTCAAAATTTTTGGCATCATCATTGTTTTTTCCAATTCTGGCTCTCTGGTCGTATCATCCTTGGCTTCGGCTGGCCCGACTGTAGGCACCTTCGGCACTACAATTAATTCTTCAGCGCTCTGAATGGTGGGAGCAGCTTGTTTTGCTTCGGTAGTTGAAGAGGTCCCTTCGCCAAATTCAGGCACTACGGCCGGTTCAATATATCGCGGCCGGTGGGTCAGAACCTTCATTTTCTTGCCCTTCGGCACAGCAGTGGTGGCCGAAGCGGCAGTTTTTCTCTTCTTTCCTTGCCTTCGCAGTGGGTAGTGATAATCAGGGTATACGAAGCCAATTGCATCAAACACCATGTTCAATCTTTTCTTGCCCCGACCCCCGAAGGTTGTGGACAAGGCATCATCTTCGGCCTTGGAAAATGTCCCAAGCAGCTCGTCGCTGGTAGCTTCAATGCATTTCAACCAGTCATCATTTGGTTCGTCAAACTTATCTATAAATTTGAAGGTATATTTCAATCGAACTAGGCCACCTTCACTGGATTCAGCAGTAGTTTCCTTCGGTATATCCCAGCTCTCCATAAGTGGCCACACTCAGTAGGCTATGTGCTCTTGAATTATATCTCTTGTGCCAATGAAGGCGCAAACATTGCTAAAGGCCTTATGGCATGCTTCGACGTCACTATCAATAGCCACCTTCGGCCTTCGAAGGCCGAAGCGAGACCAGATGGGGCGCTGGATGATTTCCCTGATATCTTCCCTTTTAATCAGATCATTTTTAACATAAAACCATTCCTCCATCCAGGACCCGGGCCATCTTTTCTAGTATGTTGGCACCGGGTAGCTTGCATTGGGGCGAGCAATAAATCCATAGCAACCGAAGTTGTTGTGGTACTGTTCTTTGCCAGTAGCCTTCGTCTCGTATAATAGCTCGTGCATATTGCAGAAGCACTTCACACTCGGCTCCAGCCCCTGGCTTCTTACAGCCCAAACAAACATCCCCGTCCTAATTATATCTTCGGGAGTTATCTGATGAAGAAAGATCTGGAATATCTTTAACACTTCAACCACAAATTTGCTCAACGGGAACCGAAGGCCTGCCTTCAAGAAGCTTCGGTAAATAACAACTTCATTTTCCTCAGGAGCAGGGGCAGTGTTGTCTCCTCCAACCCTCACAATAGACATGTCGTGGGAATATCTCCCTCTCATGGTGTCAATATGACTTTGTTTAATAGTCGATTTCCCGAAGATGGTATGGCTTGGCCGCCAAGGCCGGTCCTCAGAATCTTCATCTCCACTTTCCACATCATAATCATCACTGTCATCAGAATCTTCAGACAAACCCTCCATTATCTCCTTGGTAATTTTCTCTGTATTTGTTTTTGCCAAGACTCATAAAACCCAGCAATAAAAGGGTCTGCAACTTTCTTTTCTTCATACAGCTTCTTCTCCTCAGTTATCTTTCTCTCCTCAGTTATCTTCTTCTCCTCAGACATGGAGCAAGCACGTCTTTAAACCAAAGCTCGAAAATCAGACAAGGGTTGGTAAGCAAGAGTTAAAAATTTGAGAAAATAGCGCAAACAGCAGAAATGGTGTATCAAATGCTACCGCTGTGTGTCCCTATTTATACTCCTAGCGCCTTGCATCTTGGCGGGGCTCGTTTGTCATTGACTTTCACTATTCTAGCGAAGGGAAGGTGTTTTTTGGGACCTTCGGTTTAAGGCCTTCGTTCACATCGCAGTCTGAATTCGTTATTGCAAGAACAAATTAATACTGCGAGGGGCTACCGTTGGGGGCCTTCGTCTTCCGAAGGTCCTCAAAAACACGACTGACATGTTTTCCAACTATAAAATATATACAGGGACCTTCGGCCTTGGGATGAAGCAGTACATGATATGAAAAGTGCAGTCCGGGAGAAGAATGAACCAGTTCCGAAGCTACCTGTGGAGAAGCTTCGGCTTAGCGGTGGAAAATGAAACCGACTTAAAGGGGAAAAGGTTGTTTAGTCCTTGATAGATTAACCCTAAGTCAATAGTAAATGTCAAGGGCATGGATGTAATTTTACACAGACTGCGTCCTGTGCCTATAAATAGATGAACAATAGCACCATACTGTTCACGCTGACTTGTATTCACTTGCACGTCACACTTGGATTCTTACCTTCTGTCAAGCCGAAGGTATCAATGTAATTCAATATTGTTAATGTTTATTCACGGTTATTCAATAAGAATATAAGTAATATAATGATTATTTGTATTCTTTATACATAAATCATGCTTCTGCTTTCCATTATATATTGAAATGATGAAGGTATGACCTTCACGACCTTCATCTGAAGATCATTATATCCTAAAGGAGATAATGCTTCGAAGGACGAAGGTATTTAACCATTAATATTTGTGTTGTCTTGTTCTTAATTCATAGCATTTGAGAACAAGTCTCCAACAGACAAGTTTTGGGGATGGCAAACGAAAGAGATTCCAGCTCCGGCTCCAACAAGGTAGGTGGAATCTCTGAAGATAGGAATGACTTATACCAGCTGAAAGATTCTGGCTGGAGAAGATTTGACAGAAAAAAGGACGACCATGGCTTGGAGATCTTCACATAAATCTCAGGAACACCCGTAGGGGCAAAATAATTTGCCCAAAGCCTATAGAACTGAGCATTCCTTTTCCTTGACATGTGCATCTGAAACACCGGGTCGGGCTGCCATTCCGGAGCAAACATGAAGTTCATCTTCCGGCTGATCCCCTGGATGCGGGACATCAACCATAGCCTATTCACCCCCATGGGGAACCACCTGGATAAGTGGACCATCTACTTCCCCATGCCCATTTAGTGGCGGTTGAACTTGATTAAATTCTCCAGCCAAAGATTCGGTTGCACGGCACCAAGAGTAAGGACGGCAGGAAAATGAGCAGGCTATATATTGTTATCTACAGGACCAACCAAAGCATGATCTCCCAAAACATGTCCAATCTGAAGGGGAACACCCGGGTTGAAACCCATTGAGCTATCTGAAGACAAGTCAGAATGTTGATTGCTAATCTGCTGCTCGTCTGGCTGCATATTATTCTAAACTTGCTGAGTTGGTTGAACATTGACGATCCATTGGTCCCACTCTCCCTGAACATTTTCTTCAGGCTAAACCTGATCATCCCCCAAATTCAGAACTGGCGGGAAATTAAGGTCAAGACCGGCAGCACGCAATGGCTGACCAAGACCAAAGAAGGCTAAAGAGAGTTGCTGGCCATCTTCCGGAGCCACTGGTATTGGGTCCTCATCCTGCAGTTGGTCGCCTAGCATATTCTACTGGATGATTTCACACTGCACAGTCCAAGAAGCCCTGATGAATCCTTCGGCTTCAGAGAAGACAATGAACTGAGGCACTTCTTCTAGCGATGTGACCCGAACCCGAAGCAAAGTCCTGGTGACATTATGCCTATCCTCCTCCCACAGTATCAGTCTGCCGAAAGAACCAATGGCAATTTGCAAGTAATCCGAGGAACGATAGTCTAAAGGAAAACCCAACAGCATCAGCCAGCACTCACGGTTGAAGAAAAGGGCACGGTGATTCCAGGCATCATTGTGCCTTAAAGCAGTAAAGGTAGCATCAAGATATTGTTGCGGACCTAGTAGGACGAGGTTATCCCTATCAAGTACACTTTGGAATTGCACCAAAACTTGACCAAGGTGAGAACGCTGAATGTCTCTAACTCCAAGCCTTCGATGGTCAACTAAGTATTCTCTGACCACGTCCCTAACCGCATGAAAGAGTACCTCAGGATCTAGCAAAGGGTGAATATTGATGATGGCCCAGTCTTCATGCATCGGTGGAAGCCTCCGAGACACTGACCTGAACATGATCTCTCGGTGTTGCACCATCATGGCGCTGAAACCAGGCGGCAAGAAAGGCTCCGGATCCACCCGCTGATACGCCATTGCGAGAGGAACTGAAGATCGCAAACACCCGGCGGAACTTCCAGAGATGAGTCTATCGTTGATGGATTGAAGTGTTATGGTAGCATGTATTTATATAGGTTGGTAGGTTGGTAGTTACATGACAGATCTAATTTGATACTTATCTGTTAGAATCATATCTATCTATCTGCTAGTAATTCTAACTTGTCTCTTTTATTCGATAATACTGTTGTTAATTTATACTAATCGTATTAGACCTCCAATTTAAGTCAATCTTAGAATATATTTTTATTTAAATTTTAAATTATTTTTTTAGATATTACACACGAGTTGAAAAGAGTATTTTCTTAAATATCTTGGTGTGATATCCTAATTTGTATCGCCTTTACCTAAAAGACGCCGTGTACAAACAAACTAACTAAACATAAATAGATACATTATATTAACTTATATTTCTAATTTCTGCTTTCTATTTTAAATTTAAAATTCAAGTCTAATTTAGAACTTAGTTAAATTTTTTATTTTGAGTATAAATTGCAACAAATAAAAACTCAATTTAAATGCAAAACATTTATATTATTTAATTTATTCATTTAAGCAAATGAAACTCAATAGTAATAGTTCTTGTAAGATGTTTTATAATAATAATTATTAAGGAAAATAATTCAAACTTATAGCCACATTTAGAAGTACAATAAAATAAATCTATAATCTTTACATATTTATTTAAAAGGTATAGATATATAAAATCTATATTAAGAGATAGTTTAATTTAATTTTTTTAAAAAAAAATTGATCTTTAACATAAAGGATAGTTCACATAAGAATCTATCATTTGAAAACATATTTATTTAAATCACGAAATAACTTTTACTAATTTATTCAGAATATGATTTTAGGTTGTTACAACTACTAGTAGGGTTCATTTCTGCTACAAGGAGGATAAAAAGAACATTGCTCTCCAAAGACGACCCGTAATGACAGCATGTGGTGCATTCTTTGGAGTGTATAACACCAAAACTGTCTCCAAAGATCGAAGGTATTACAACAGAGTAACATCATGCCGTTTTGGTGCTAAGGCATTGACACCAAAAGGCCGCTTGTTCAGAGTTTACAAAGATGGATCCAAGAAAGTGGTATACAATGCAGGCTGCAGCAAATCTCGTCTTCCATCAAAGAACAGAACAGAACGAATGAAAGATAAAGGGCAAACAATAAGAAATGTTTTTTTATGGGACTCAAATATGCTAAAACAGCACAAAAATTAACTCTTTCTAGCATGGCAAGCATATCACAGCAAACATTTCAAAACATCAGAATGTACAGTGGCAAAAGAAAAAAGGTCAATGTTCAGTGTTCTGGCAATAATAAGAAACTAATCCCGAAAGAACCAGTGTAATTTCAGGACGTTGATGAACAGCAAACAAAATAATGTAGTGCTCCAAGGAACGAGAATAGCTAATTTTAGTCTTGCAGTTGCCGAGATGGCGAGGAAGCCACACAGCAGACACAACGGAAAAGAAAGTGAGTAAAGTGGATAGCAACATGAGTATAAGCTACGGCGTTTTACTCACAAGCTGAATACAGTTAGTCTAAGCAATGGTGAAAATACAGATCAATTTAGAGCTAAGATCAACCCTTGCATGTATAACAGACTATCCGAAGAAACATCAGAACTAGCATTTTGGAGAATTAACACGAACAACTCTCCACCTTAATATACATTGCGGAACTGATCCAATGATTAAATACTATGTGCTGATCGGAACATTGCAGATTGCCTTGTGGTGGCCATAAGCCCATAACCCTTGCACCTTCTGCAGCGCACTGCTCTCTTAATTGCAATGCGAGGATCAGCAGACTCCTCTCTTGGCAGCCAAGCTAAGATCATCCCTAGCATGTATCACAGACTATCAAAAGAAACATCAACACTAACATTGCAGAGAATAACACGAACAACTCTCCACACTAATGCACACTGCACAACTGATTTGATGAGTAAATACTACGTGCTGAAACTGCTGATAGGAACTTTGCAGGTTGCCTTGTTGTGTCCATAACCCTTGCACCTGCTGCAGCGCACTGCCCTCTTGATTGCAATGCGAGGATCAGCAGGCTTCTCTTTTGGCCGGCCAACCCGACGGCGGGTTCGCAGTGGGCATGGGTATGTTGCTGGGCTCTGAGCTAAGTCGATTAATGTAGGCGGCACAATAACATCAGGTATGGGATTTATTGACAAGGAATAGGTCAAGCGGTAGCATTCTGTTGTGAAGTACTTCACACAGTAGTCATATGCATATTGCCCAGTGCGCTCCAATACAGCAATCACATGCATGCATGGCAGCCCAGAAATATGCCACCTTTGGCAGGTGCATTCCCATGTGTCAAGGTTGACAACATTAACTGAGTCATCACAGACCTTAAACACATTGCCATTTTCACCGTTTTCTGCTGGAAGGACATTGAGGGTGTGGGCTTTGTTCACCTCTTCCTGAAGTTTCTGATTGGCTGCCGGTGTTAATACCTCAGTCCATGCATTGGAAGACTCTCTGCGTGTGTACATCATCTCCATCAGCTTGCATCTTATCGTGTCAACCAATTGCACAACTGAAAGCTCATATCTCGTGGGAATCCACTCAGACACAGTGCCAAAAATATTACAAGAATACTGCCCATGACGTGATCCCTTGAAAAAAGCATCTGACCATCGCTCAGGTTTGATCTCCAAGAGCCAATCAGCAAGCTTGTCAGAACCACTTTTGATGAGCTCAATATACTGATTGAACTCATCAGCTGTGCATGAATTTATGGCCTTCTTAAGATGCTCAACCATCGAATCTTTTAGTTCCTCAGTCCATGCATCATCCAGTTGCATCTTAAATTCTTCAATAAGAGACTCCACACAGTAGCCATGATGACACTCTTGGAAAACTGAAGATAATACATCCCAAAGTCCATGTTCTCCATTCGATATGAATGTGATGGTTCGAGATGTGCCAAGTGAAGATTTTAGTTGCTCAAGAAACCAATGCCAATTTTCACGCGACTCGTCATCCACAACACCAAAAGCAACTGGAAACACATCACCTTCACCATCAACTGAAGCAGCAGCCAGTAGCTTCCAGTGCTTATTCGGCTTTGCAGTTATCGCTTCAAGAAAAAGGAGCGGCCTGCACCCATGCTCAAAACCATGGAGCGATGCATGGAATGCAACAAAAAAACGAAACTTTGAATCTTCCAAGGCCACTACAGTTGCCACACTTCCAGGGTTTGTCTCTACAATCCTTTCACAAAACCAAGGCAACTGACTGCAGGCCTCTTCGTGTGTACTATAAAGTTCCTTCTGAGCAATTGATCTTCCACGCCAAGCCTGTGAATAGTTCAGGCATAGTCCATACTCTCGTTGAAGATCATTTGCAATATCTCTTGGCCTGTAGTTTGGACTATCACGCAACTTTTCTTTTATGACACTAGCAACCCATCGTTGAGAAGCCAACCGATTGCTTTTGACTGTTTCAGATTCACAGGTGTGGCTTTCAGATATTTTCTTGACCATAAATTCTTTCTTTGCAGGGGACTTAGAAGCATGTATTCGCCATGGGCAACCTTCACCAGTACATTCAGCAGTCACACGAGATGAGTCATTCTTGATAAATCTATAATGGAATCTATGTGCAATGGCATACTTATGTAAGGCATCACGGAAATCCTTAGGTCCTTCAAACACTTGGCCAACTCCAGTTATCACATTCTTCCAACTTGCACAAACCTTTTGTCTCTTAGACCCATCCTGAGTTGTTGGGACAATCGCAAAGGCATCTGTGGGAGTGTCCAAGACAGCAACAATGTTCTTTGATCTGAAAAAAAAATGCCGCGTGTCATTCTGCAATTTACTAATGTGACCACAAGAAATTAGGACAGTAGACAAGTACCTGTTGTCAGCTTTCTTCATGACATAAATGTATGTCGAATCTGACTCCGCATGGAATTCAACCATGCGTCGTAGGTCCTTGTCATTGGAAATAGAGATCAAAGTTTTATCATTCTTTGGAAGGAAATACTTGAATGCAAACTGGTCAAGCTTCAGATTGTTAAGTGTTGACGATATCTCTTGCTTAAATGCACTAAAAGTCCAGTCACTTTGAACATGCATAGCATGTGCCTCTCCACCAGAATATGACATGTGTCCATCTTCATCGGTGTTGAATTCTCCACCTATTTGAAGAACAGCTAATATTTGTCCCTTCCCCATAAGTGTCTCCTTCCTACAAAGGGACAACAAGTTCAAGAATTAGGCTACTAACTGATTTCTTTGAGACACTCCATGTGTGTCTATTACACAAGGAAAAAGACAAATTCTGTAAAGGGGTAAATTAAATCAACTCAAACGAATGGAGGTGTAAAATGAACTAAAAACACTGTGGGGGGCTATGTGAAGTTGTGAACATTGTCCATAGGTGAGGGGAGTAATTTGTACTTTTTCCATTAATAATTTTAAAGTGATAACAAACATCTCCAATGGTTAAATGCAATGTTTAATAACAACCCAAACATCAGTAGTTCAGCAGTTCAGCTTCATAAATAGTTGTAGAAATATAGGATTTCATGTGCAAACAGAAGGTACTGCCCCTATGGAAATGACTAGATATCTAAGGTGTGATTGGTTTCATGCATGCAGTCAGAACAGGCTGGTTGGATGCAGCATGCAGGAGGTAGATGTTTGGTTCGACGGACGTCCACATGGGCAAGGATTTGTGGGTGCAAATTAGGCCAAGAAATGAAATGGGATTTTGTTTCTGGGGAGCCTAGCTCACGCAGTGCACGTCACATGTCTGCTGCTCTCTTGGCGCCTGCACAAGGCGAGTAGGGAGAGACCAACCAATCAAGCTATGCGATGAGATGGTATGGATGGAAACATGAACCAAAGAAGGTGCTCCTACATGCAGAGACCCTGGCTGCCACATGTCAGCCTGGCTACCTAGAAAGTAGAAACCAGAACTAATCACGCCCCTAGTGAGCGGACTGAATGGCAAAACTAGTAACTGGAGGATTCCAGGCTTTCCTCTGCCACAAGCAAACTTGAAATAAACTCGGTGTGGGAATAATAGCGATGTTTTGATTCATGTGCATTTTAAACATATCTTCCAGGATGAAATACAAGTGAAGAATTGAACTTGTTGCTTCTTTTCTCAAGGAGGCGCTCAGTGTACCATGATACATTACTTTGAGAAAGCAAGCGGCAGATAAGCGGGCACAGAAAAACCTAATCGAAGTTCTGGTTTTCAGTAGTACGGATCCGTGTGGCCGACTAGGATTAATGAAGCCGAATTCAAGAAGTCACGGACAAACCCCAGGAAGCACTTGACTCCCACAGAACAGGTGTATCGATTACCTGGGTCGCGGCGGGATCTGCTGGTCGAAAGCGCGGGGATCCTACCCTCTGGTGTCAGCGGCACGAAGGGAGGACACCCGGCAGCGGAACCGGCGGTAGGCGCCAAGCGTAGGCTCAACTACGACGAGAAGCTGCTCGACGCGCGCGAGCGGTGGGGGCGTGGCCAGCAACGGGGCTCCCGGTTCCGGCCGCCGCTGGTCTGACTCGGGGATAAGGCGGTCATGTGCCCGGGTGCGGCTTCCGATCTAGGGTTTGCGTGCGGGGTCCACGCGTCACACGCATCCCGCATTCCCCAATCCCCATCTCATCTCTCTCTTCTTTATCTATACTATTTGTACTGTCTATTAAGTCAATAATGTACACGGTTATTGTGCCTCCGTTAGGTTTAAAAACGGACGGATCAAATCCCACCCGACCTGTGGGGACAGATATCCCCGGGTCCACTAGAAGGCGAAAGGCCCTCGCGTGGGGCATCGGGCCAGTTACCTCGCAAGGCCATCCCTTCATGGGCAGGACAAAAACTACTAGCGTAATGGGCCGACATGAGAAGGTGACAGACACAGACTCAAGCTCAGGCATCCCGTCAAATCATGTGTTATCCAAAGATACCGTCCGACTTTCCCACGCGTGGCGCCCACAAATGTCGGCGCGGATTAGGGATGAATCGGCGATGTTTTCGGAAGAACAGTTCAGTCGGTTCACTATTATTTAGGAAATATGTGATCATGATGTAAGTATGGAGTGCCCTACGGTCGTGTATATAAGGCGCAGAGGGTACCACATCATTTTCATTCCCATCTACCTATCTCATTAGCTTCTCTCCATCCAGGAGACATCGCTTGTAACCCACCACATATAGATCCACACCAGGAAGTAGGGTATTACGCCTCTCCAAGCGGCCCGAATCTGCAGAAAATTGTTTGTCTCTCTCTTTCGTGCATCCAGCAAGAACCATTGAGTTACACTCAACAGCACTTTCCTACCCAAAAGCACCACAAGGGTAACCCTAGGTGTGTGGTCGGGCTCTAAACACCGACAGCTGGCGCGCCGGGTAGGGGGGTGTCGTTGATCCAAGCTAGCTCAATGGCCATCACCTCCAAGTGCAAGATCGCCCTTCGTCCCGAGACTATGTTCTGCTTTGGAACCATCTCATCCGTAGTAGATGAAGAGGAAACTCTGCACCGCATAGCAGATCCGCCGGAGAAGAAGCTTTCCTCGGAAATCCCGAGGAGAGCCAGAGCAGAATAGCGGGTGGTGCCACCACCCACATCTCAAGCGAAGATGACCTCTTACAAACCGAAGGCCGGAGCTCACCTACCCGAAAAACTCTGATGTCCACCTCGCCCACAAAGGAGTGGACACGGATCACTCGAAAGAAGGAAGCAAACATTCTGAGTTAGGGGACGAGAGCACGCTGAGCCGTCTTTCCGACACCTTCACCCTCAAAGGAGGACGGAAAGAAGAGCGCCATCGCGACGACTCCTTTCTACCCCGACGTCCTCTTCATCGGGGGAGATTAGAGTCATCACCCATCTCCGACGATGAGTCTACCATGCAAGGGGAAGAACCTACCCAGCGTGAAGCACGACAACGGAGGAACAGACGCCGGAACGTGCGACGACATTACGAAGCTAAGGAACGGGATCCAGCGCAGCCCGTATCCCGGGACGAAGCCTCAGAAGTAGGAGAATCTCCCAACGAGCGAGTACACCGGGAAAGGCGAAACTCTTGCCGCTGCGATCGTCGACAAGCTCAGGACCGAGAACGAGAGCAAGCCGAGCAAGGTGCAAGGCTGCGCCGAGAGAACCCTCTCTTTGCTCGGAACCTATACTCTGACTTCGCCCGTGCAATGGACACGCCGAGTGAAGTCGGAGGACTGCTGGCCTAGATAGCTGACGGCCTCCCGCGAACCCCACACGCGGAAGGCTACCGGCGGCTGCTTACTCGAACAGCTAATCACCTTCTGCCCATCGCTCATCCCCCGAGCGACCTACTCCACGCCATCAACAGTCGACGAGACGCGCGGAGCTCCATCAACGCTTCGCACGACCGACGGCACAAAAGTGAAATAAGGCGCCGGGAGGAGTATGACCGGGATCACGGCGTCCCGGCACGCAGTCGCGCCACCCGAGCTGAGTCGGCTGCAGCCTCGACTAGTGGCCTGTTCCGGGGACGGTTGAGACGATACACTACTGACTCCCCTCCCCGGGACCGACCTCACGAACGCCGACAGGAAGACACGTGCGGAGTCTCCGCGCTTACTCCACGTCTCCGGGCCATCCAGTGGCCCAACAACTTCAAGGTCTCCAACGTCGACAAGTATGAGCCCAAGCAGGACCCTGGTGGCTGGTTGGCCGTCTACACGACTGCCGCCCAGGCCCCTAGGGCGACGGAGGACGTGATGACGGTGTGCTTGCCCATTGTTCTAAGGCAAGACGTGTTGCAGTGGCTCCGACATCTACCCCGACACTGCATCGACGATTGGAGCGACTTCAGTCAGTGCTTCATCGCCAACTTCCAGTCCCTCTCTGACAAGCCGGCGCAGCCATGGGACCTCAAATCCATCAGGCGTCAGAACGATGAAACGCTCCGGTCATACCTCAAGAGGTTTCAGACCATGAAGAACCGCATCCCCGAAGTCGCCGAGGCAGCAGTGATTGAAGACTTCTACTGATGATCCAATGACTCAGCCTTCGCCCGAGCTATACTCCAGAAAGCACCCGCTGCCTCCGAACAATTATTCCGGGAGACAGACCTCTACATCACTGCGGATGAACGGGCCTAGGACCTCATCGGAGGCACGAAACCCGTGCCACCCGCGCCACGGCGCGACACGAACCAGCAGCCTGACAGGCGCTGGGAGAAGAGGCCTCACGAGGAGGTGCACACCGCCGGGCCACCCGTGGCGCACCCCACGGAGGGGTACGGACACTGGATGAAATCCTCGATGCCCAGTGCCCGTACCACAAGGACATGCGCCACACCCTACGGAACTGCAGGGACTTCAAGCATTCCGTCGGGCATGGCTAACCATTCCAGCCTCTACCTCCTCCCCACCGCGAGGAGAGCCTGGCGAGCCCAGGCAGCCTCAGCAGTAGGAAGGGGGAGGGGGTGGAGCTTTTCCACGCGTTGACAGGGAGGTCATCTTCGGAGGGCACGGAGCACAAGAGAACAGGAGGCAGCAAAAGCTCAACAACCGACAGGTCCTGGTGGCCACAACCAGTGCCCCAGCTCCTTACCGGTGGTCGGAGCATGCAATAACCTTCAGCCGAGCTGATCAATGGCTCAACTTTGACCATCCTGGCAAATACCCGCTCCTCGTTGATCCAGTGATCCGAGAGAGTCGGGTGAAGAAAGTACTAGTGGACGGGGGAAGCAGCATCAATGTCACCTTCCCCTGGACGCTCCAGGCCCTGGGGGTCACACTCAAAGACCTCACCGAGTCAGATTGTAACGCCCCGAATTTTGCAGTTGAATTTTTTTTCTTTCTTTACTCGCCAAAATTCGGGCGTTACCTTTTCTTTTTCTTTTTCCCCTCGCTAAACCTTGACCTTTTTCAAAGTTTAGCGGGATTCGGTTTGGAATTCCCGTATGTATAAAAACCCTAAATACTTTATGTTGTTTGATGCACCATGCCGCCCTTGCATTTTTGGTTGTTTGAAAGTGCAATCGCATTCATCTAAAAGATCGGATTTCGAGAACAAGCGGAAAATCTTTTATCTTTCTTTCTCTCTCTTTCTCTCTCCCCTTTCTCTCTCTCTCCCGCGCCCTGGGCCGACCCCGGCCGGCCCAGCCGCCCCCTGGCGCCCCCCCCTTGGGCCCAATTGGCCCAAGCCGCCCCCCCCCCACCTCCCCTTTTTCCCCAAACCCTCTCCCTCTCCCTCTCATTTTCTCTCATTCTCTCCCTAGCGCCGCCCCTACCCCTGCCCTAAGCCGCCGCCGCCCCTGCCCCCTACCCTAGGCCGCCGCGCCGCCCCCTGCCGCCGGCCGCCCCTCGCCGTCGATCCCCGCCGGTGAGCCCCCTCCCCCTCCTCCCTCTCCTCCCTCCCCTCTTCTCTCCCCACCCCCGCGCGCCCCCTGGCCGCGCCGGCAGCCGCCCCAGCCCCGCCGTGGCCCCTGGCCGCCGCTGGCCGGCCCTCGGCCGCGCCCAGCCGGCCCCGGCCGCCGCTGGCCCGCCCCGGCCGCTCCCCTGGCCGCCCTGGCCCGGCCGCTGGCCGCCCCCAGCCGCGCCCCGCCCGGCCGCCAGCCGCCCCTAGCCCGCGCCCCGGCCGCCTGGCCCCCTGGCCGCGCCCCCCTGTCCCGGGCCGGTTCAGCCGGCCTCGGCCCCGGCTCAGCCGCCCCCGGCCCCAGCTCGGCCGCCCCCCGCGCTCGGCCGCCCCAGCTCGGCCGCCTGCCCCCGGGCCGGTTCAACCGCCCCTAGGGCCGGTTCAACCGCCCCCCCCCTCTGTTTTTTTATTTATTTTTTATTTTATTTTATTTACTTTCTGTGATTATAATTACTGTATTTTAAGTAGGCTAATCACTGTTCATGCTATGGGAAAATAGGAAGTTTAATTTAAAATTCCGTTATGCTATTGATTCACGTAGTTAATTGTTTACCCTGTGCAATGTTGATCAACTAAAAGTGATTAGGTTTCCATTAGTATATATAAATATATATAACAGAATTATTTTGTTAAAAACCAATTGTGTCATTAGTGCATAAGATTTAACCCCCTGCGAGACCCTTTCCTGTTTCTTTCTAACCATAACAAATGCGATATCGAATGTCATACTTGATGCATATTCGCTTTATTTGTTATCTTGTATGGTGTACTGTTCTTTTGTATTAAATATGTGGATGGATGTATGTATGTTTGCGCTCGCATAGAGAACGATTCGGTCGAAGAGCCCGAGGAATTCGCAGGAGAAGCCCCTGAGCAGCAGTCGGTTGGTGGAGGCAAGTGTCCTTTGACCTATCTCTGTCCTATTCATTATTTAATTCACCTCCCGCTTACACATTTATGCCTAAGGATTGACTAGCTTTTGTTATCCATGTCCTTGTTTACCTATCTGGGTTGGATTATTACTGTTTAGCTTTATGCTATTGCTCAACTCTAATCAATGAACATGATGTGGTTATCTATGATACGCTGTTTTCCCGTTCTTCTTTATGATCATACTTGTGGTTTTCAAGGGGACTCGAGCGGTTTCTCGAGTGCCTCTCCGTAAGGACCTGTTCTATGGATGACCGCCCGGGAAAACAGTGCAACCATGAGGGTGGAATGGGGTGCCCTTAGCTGAATAATTAGAGGATCCGGGATGTAGTTCACTTAGCCGTCGTGCCGTCAATGGGGCTCGGTGTATGCGGCTCGCTCTGCCAAGTTTGGGTTCGCCCCTTGGGGAGGAGTGCGGTGCATTTAGGAAACCTAACGGGTGGCTACAGTCCCGGGGAATCTTTGTAAAGGCTACGTAGTGAAACCCTGCCTATTCACCTTGGTAGTGTTTAAGGGTTTGATCGGCCCGAGGCAAGAGGGAATCACGGCTTGTGGGTAAAGTGCACAACCTCTGCAGAGTGTTATGAAACTGATATATCAGCCGTGCTCACGGTTATGAGCGGCCAAGGGAGCTCCAGTGATTAGTGGTACTTGATCAGAGACATTGTGGTACAGGTGGTTATGAGATTGATGGTTCTGGTTATGATTATGGTATTGGTAAGTGGTATTCTTTCCGTTTGGAAAGGGTACATCGGGTTAATAACTTGGGTTAATGCTAAAACTTGGCTTTCTACTAGTAAATAATAATCTGACCAACTAAAAGCAACTGCTTGACTTATCCCCACATAAAGCTAGTCCACTACAGCCAAACAGGATACTTGCTGAGTATGTTGATGTGTACTCACCCTTGCTCTACACACCAAACCCCCCCCCCCCAGGTTGTCAGCATTGCAACCACTGCTCAGGCGAAGATGAAGCTGTGGAAGGAGACTTCCAGGAGTTCCAAGACTACGACGAGTTCTAGGTGTGGGTTAGCGGCAACCCCCAGTCGGCTGCCTGTGAAGGCCGCGTTATCTACGTTTCTTTTCTGCACTTTGATTTATTGTAAGAACTATATGGACGTCTCAGACGTATGATGTAATCGACTATTTCCCTTATTAATACTATCTTGAGCACTGTGTGATGATGTCCATGTTATGTAACTGCTGTGTACGTGAATAACTGATCCTGGCATGTACATGGTTCGCATTCGGTTTGCCTTCTAAAACCGGGTGTGACATAAGTGGTATCAAAGCCGTGCTGACTGTAGGACCGCTAACCTAGAGTAGAATGGTCGTTCTAAGGACTATAGACCTCTGTCTCTTCCTTGACTTTGATATCCCTTCAAAAGTTGGTCCTACTGACCAAACCTATGTTCTACTACATATTATACCTTGCTGAAAATTATGTTTTATTCTGATCCTTCATTTATTTATGATTCATTACTTGCTGGTCATATTAATTCTATTCTCACCCCTTTTGCTTGCGATGTCTTTTGTAGATGGCTCGACTTAGACACACTGCACGAAAGTCAGTCATCCCCTTCTTACCCTCCCGCCTTGCTGAGCGTCCGCTTCGCCGTCCCGTGGCCGGACAGTCCAGCCACTTGGAGAGACTACACCACCGCCTGCGTGAGGAGCAGGAGCGTCGACGACAGGAGCAGCAGAGCTCTTCCTTCTCGCTCCACCAGGAGATAGAGTCTGTGAGGAGCTGCTCCCCTGTGCTTCCCCTGGAGGCGCCCCCTGCACCACCACTGGGCGCCCCAGCTTCTGGAGTAGCTGCTGGAGGAGACCCAGACGACGGAGATGGCGACGACAGCTCGAGCCACGACACCGACTTCTCTGCTAACCTTGAGCCGGAAGGATGGGTTGCTCGACCCATCACTCGCGACGCTGCTCGCGGGTGTCACTTCCACGATGCGCTCGACACCCTGCTACGTCGGGCATTTGACCGGCATACTTGGTCCGTCGAGTATCGCTGTGTGGTCTACCAGCATAGTCGCGGGGTCTACCCGGATCGCTGGGAGGCAACTTGCTTGGTGCGCTGCCCGGAGAACAGTCTCCAGGGAGCGGAGGCCTGTTCAGAGCACTATTCTATCTCTGAGCGGGACTCAGCTGAGGCAGCCATGCAAGATGCTGCACGGCGTGCGCTTTCGCACTACTGCTCGGTTTTCGGTGGGGCAGCTGACGGTCTTGACCTGAAGTATTACCCCCGCCGTTCATCTGGCAGCACAGGAGGCGTGATTGTCTCACCTGTCGGTGAGGGCAATCCTAGGTTGAGCAGCACAGTCAACCTAGCCGCCGTGCTAAACACGGAGCTGGACCATGCATTAGATGAGCTGAGTAGGGCTCGTGCTGAGATCGCCCAGCTGCGGGCTGAGCGCGCGGAACGTCGTTATCTGGATGGTGGTTCCCCCGCTCCCGTCGGGACTCAGCACCCGTACCGCTCACCTCAGCGTGGACACCAGTCTTATGGCAATCCCGCCTGCAAGACCAAGATAACTCTAGAGCCATAGATCGTTAGAGTTGGATCTTGTAATTAATACGAAATATATACGTAGAAGCTTCAGTCTTAGCGTTAGTCTCGGTCTTAGTTAGTCTTAGTTAGACAGGGTAGTTTGCTATATCCTGTGCATTTATGTTTGTCATGATGAACTATGATTGGTTTGGATCTTTGTAATGATTGTCACCAGAGTGTGGGTATCCCCTGCATTTTGGTTTACCTATTATGTTAATAAAGTTAGTTATATAGTTGGGAAAACCTTTATTCTACTTTCCTCTTTTTCTGAGAAGCTGTGTGGCCTGTGTTGGAGATCAGTGAAGATGCTCATCTGTTCAGTGCTGTTGAGGAATTCTATTCTCTTTTCTTATGCTGCAAGATTTGCCAGATCAGTTCTGATGTGTGGTTGCGTTCTGCAGATGTCAGAGAACAGGCGCAGAGGAGGAAGGCGTGCTCAGCAGGAGCGAGCCGGTCAGCAAGATGAGGCGCCCCAGCAGCAGCAGCTGCCGCCCCCGCCCCCGATGTCGATTGAGCAGATGTTTCTGATGCAGACTCAGGCAGTTCAAGCCATCGGTCAGACTCTGGCCGCCATTCAGCAGCAGCAGCAGCAGCAGGCTCCACCTCAGCCTCAGATGCCTCAGATGCCCAGAGACAAGCGTGCTGAATTCATGAGAGGTCATCCCCCAACGTTTGCTCATTCTTCTGACCCTATGGATGCTGAAGATTGGCTGCGCACTGTGGAGCGAGAGTTGCATACCGCTCAGTGCGATGACAGGGAGAAAGTTCTGTATGGTCCCCGTCTGTTGAGAGGAGCAGCCCAATCATGGTGGGAGTCTTACCTCGCCACCCATGCCAACCCCGACACCATCACCTGGGAAGAATTCAGAGGTAGCTTTCGTCAGTACCATGTGCCTGCAGGTCTGATGACAGTGAAGAAGGAGGAGTTCCTGGCCCTTAAGCAAGGGTCATCGTCTGTCAGTGAGTACCGGGACAAGTTTCTGCAATTGTCTCGCTACGCTCCCGAAGATGTCAACACCGATGCCAAGCGGCAGTACCGTTTCCTGAGAGGCTTGGTTGACCCTCTGCAGTATCAGCTGATGAATCACACCTTCCCGACATTCCAGCACCTGATTGATAGAGCAATCATGACGGAGAGAAAG
Organism: Zea mays; assembly: GCF_902167145.1. Taxonomy (NCBI): domain Eukaryota; kingdom Viridiplantae; phylum Streptophyta; class Magnoliopsida; order Poales; family Poaceae; genus Zea; species Zea mays. Next base: position 103,570,030 of record NC_050104.1, on the reverse strand, counting down.
CGCAAGGAGATGGAAGATCGTAAGCGCAAGATCAGTGGACCCCAGCCTGGAAGCAGCAGCCGTCCCCGTTTCTCAGGCAATCAACCTCAGCAGTTCAGGCAGAACCAGCGTCCACCCCAGCAGCATCAGCAGCGTCAGCAGTATCAGCAGTTCCAAAGGCAGTATCCTCAGCATCAGTACCAGAATCGTCAGAGCAATCAGTCAGGAGGAGGTCAGTTTCAGAGGCAGAATCAACAGACACCTCGTCTTCCTGCCCCAGCAAATCAGCAGAACAGTCAGGCAGCACCAGCTCAGGTTGGAAACAGGGCATGTTTCCACTGTGGAGAGCAAGGCCATTGGGTGATGCAATGTCCGAAGAAGGCAGCCCAGCAGCAGTCAGGCCCCAATGCCCCAGCAAAGCAGAATGTGTCTCAGCCTGGAGCAGGCAACCGCTCTCAGCAGCGCTATAATCATGGAAGACTGAACCACTTGGAGGCTGAAGCAGTTCAGGAGACCCCCGACATGACAGTAGGTATGTTCCCAGTCGAATCCCATATTGCAGAAGTGTTATTTGATACTGGAGCAACACATTCTTTCATTACTGCATCATGGGTAGAAGCACATAATCTTCCAATTACCACCATGTCAACCCCTATTCAAATTGACTCAGCTGGTGGTAGAATTCGAGCTGATAGCATTTGTTTAAATGTAAGTGTGGAAATAAGGGGGATAGCGTTTCCCGCCAACCTTATAGTAATGGGTACTCAGGGAATAGATGTCATCCTAGGGATGAATTGGTTAGATAAGTATCAGGCAGTTATCAGTTGTGATAAAAGGACAATCAAGTTGGTGTCCCCACTAGGAGAGGAAGTGGTGACCGAGTTAGTCCCGCCTGAGCCAAAGAAAGGAAGTTGTTATCAGATAGCTGTTGATAGCAGTGAAGCAGACCCAATTGAGAGTATCAAGGTTGTGTCTGAATTCCCAGATGTGTTTCCAAAGGATTTACCGGGTATGCCACCAGAGCGGAAAGTTGAATTTGCTATAGAGCTTCTTCCTGGAACCGCCCCTATCTCTAAGAGAGCTTACAGAATATCTGGACCAGAGTTGGTTGAGCTTAAGAAGCAGATTGATGAGCTGTCAGAGAAAGGTTACATCTGGCCAAGCACCTCGCCTTGGGCCGCCCCTGTCTTGTTTGTGGAGAAGAAAGATGGCACCAAGAGGATGTGTATCGATTATCGAGCTTTGAATGAAGTCACGATCAAGAACAAGTATCCTTTGCCCAGAATAGAAGATCTGTTCGACCAGTTGAGAGGAGCCAGTGTGTTCTCCAAGATCGATCTGAGGTCAGGTTATCATCAGCTCAGGATCCGACCTTCGGACATTCCGAAGACGGCATTCATTACCAAGTATGGTTTATATGAGTTCACAGTGATGTCTTTTGGTTTGACCAATGCACCAGCGTTCTTTATGAACTTGATGAACAGTGTATTCATGGATTATCTTGATAAGTTCGTGGTGGTATTCATTGATGACATTCTGGTTTATTCTCAAAGTGAAGAAGAGCATGCAGATCATTTGAGGATGGTATTGCAGAGATTGCGAGAGCACCAGTTGTATGCAAAGTTGAGCAAGTGTGAGTTCTGGATCAGTGAAGTCCTGTTCTTGGGTCACATAATCAACAAAGAAGGATTGGCTGTGGATCCGAAGAAAGTGGCAGACATTCTAAACTGGAAAGCGCCAACAGATGCTAGAGGAATCAAGAGCTTCATTGGAATGGCCGGATATTATCGGCGATTCATTGAAGGGTTTTCGAAGATTGCGAAACCAATGACAGCGTTGCTAGGCAACAAGGTTGAGTTCAAGTGGACCCAGAAATGCCAAGAGGCCTTTGAAGCGCTGAAAGAGAAGTTGACAACAGCGCCTGTCCTAGTCTTGCCTGATGTGCACAAGCCCTTCTCTGTGTATTGTGATGCTTGTTACACAGGTTTGGGATGCGTGTTGATGCAAGAGGGAAGAGTTGTGGCTTACTCGTCCCGACAGCTGAAGGTTCATGAGAAGAACTACCCAATCCATGATCTAGAGTTGGCAGCAGTGGTTCACGCACTGAAGACATGGAGGCACTATCTGTATGGACAGAAATGCGATGTTTACACAGACCACAAGAGTCTGAAGTACATATTCACTCAGTCGGAGTTGAACATGAGGCAACGAAGATGGTTAGAGTTGATCAAAGATTATGAGTTGGAGATCCATTACCATCCAGGAAAAGCGAACGTAGTGGCAGATGCTTTGAGCAGAAAGAGTCAAGTCAATCTGATGGTCGCTCGTCCGATGCCTTATGAGTTGGCCAAGGAGTTTGACAGGTTGAGTCTCGGATTTCTGAACAATTCGCGAGGAGTCACAGTTGAATTGGAACCTACCTTGGAGCGCGAAATCAAAGAAGCGCAGAAAAATGATGAGAAGATCAGTGAGATTCGGCGATTGATTCTAGATGGCAGAGGCAAAGACTTTCGAGAAGATGCAGAAGGTGTGGTATGGTTCAAAGACCGCTTGTGTGTTCCCAATGTCCAGTCTATTCGGGAGTTGATTCTCAAGGAAGCTCATGAGACAGCTTATTCGATTCACCCTGGCAGTGAGAAGATGTATCAGGATCTGAAGAAGAAATTCTGGTGGTACGGAATGAAAAGAGAAATCGCAGAGCATGTGGCTATGTGCGATAGTTGTCGAAGAATTAAGGCAGAACACCAGAGACCAGCTGGATTGTTGCAACCGTTGCAGATCCCTCAGTGGAAATGGGATGAAATTGGCATGGATTTCATAGTCGGATTGCCTCGCACTCGAGCCGGCTACGATTCCATTTGGGTAGTAGTGGACCGTTTGACCAAGTCAGCCCACTTCATACCTGTCAAGACCAACTACAACAGTGCAGTATTGGCAGAATTGTATATGTCTCGGATCGTTTGTCTTCATGGTGTGCCAAAGAAGATAGTGTCAGACAGAGGAACGCAGTTCACCTCTCATTTCTGGCAGCAGTTGCATGAAGCCTTGGGCACGCATCTGAATTTCAGTTCAGCTTATCACCCGCAGACAGATGGTCAGACTGAAAGAACCAATCAAATTCTTGAAGATATGTTGAGAGCCTGTGCGTTGCAAGATCAGTCCGGATGGGACAAGCGATTGCCTTATGCAGAGTTTTCCTATAACAACAGTTACCAGGCCAGTTTGAAGATGTCACCGTTTCAAGCGCTGTATGGAAGGAGTTGCAGAACTCCGTTGCAATGGGATCAGCCTGGAGAGAAGCAGGTGTTTGGGCCAGATATTTTGCTTGAAGCCGAAGAGAACATCAAGATGGTTCGAGAGAATCTGAAGATAGCGCAATCGAGGCAGCGAAGCTATGCAGACACAAGAAGAAGAGAGCTGAGTTTTGAAGTCGGAGACTTTGTCTATCTGAAAGTGTCACCGATCAGAGGAGTCAGAAGATTCGGAGTCAAAGGCAAGCTAGCACCCCGCTACATTGGTCCGTATCAAATTCTCTCAAAGCGTGGAGAAGTGGCTTATCAGCTCAGCCTGCCAGAGAATTTGTCTGCTGTGCATGATGTCTTTCATGTGTCTCAGTTGAAGAAGTGTTTGCGTGTGCCAGAAGAGCAGTTGCCAGTGGAAGGTCTTGAAGTCCAGGAGGACTTGACCTATATTGAGAAGCCAGCTCAGATCCTTGAGGTTGCAGATAGAGTCACCCGAAGGAAGACCATTAGAATGTGCAAAGTCAGATGGAATCACCACTCTGAGGAAGAAGCAACCTGGGAGCGTGAAGATGATCTAGTGGCTAAGTACCCAGAGCTCTTTGCTAGCCAGCCCTGAATCTCGAGGGCGAGATTCTTTTAAGGGGGATAGGTTTGTAACGCCCCGAATTTTGCAGTTGAATTTTTTTTCTTTCTTTACTCGCCAAAATTCGGGCGTTACCTTTTCTTTTTCTTTTTCCCCTCGCTAAACCTTGACCTTTTTCAAAGTTTAGCGGGATTCGGTTTGGAATTCCCGTATGTATAAAAACCCTAAATACTTTATGTTGTTTGATGCACCATGCCGCCCTTGCATTTTTGGTTGTTTGAAAGTGCAATCGCATTCATCTAAAAGATCGGATTTCGAGAACAAGCGGAAAATCTTTTATCTTTCTTTCTCTCTCTTTCTCTCTCCCCTTTCTCTCTCTCTCCCGCGCCCTGGGCCGACCCCGGCCGGCCCAGCCGCCCCCTGGCGCCCCCCCCTTGGGCCCAATTGGCCCAAGCCGCCCCCCCCCCACCTCCCCTTTTTCCCCAAACCCTCTCCCTCTCCCTCTCATTTTCTCTCATTCTCTCCCTAGCGCCGCCCCTACCCCTGCCCTAAGCCGCCGCCGCCCCTGCCCCCTACCCTAGGCCGCCGCGCCGCCCCCTGCCGCCGGCCGCCCCTCGCCGTCGATCCCCGCCGGTGAGCCCCCTCCCCCTCCTCCCTCTCCTCCCTCCCCTCTTCTCTCCCCACCCCCGCGCGCCCCCTGGCCGCGCCGGCAGCCGCCCCAGCCCCGCCGTGGCCCCTGGCCGCCGCTGGCCGGCCCTCGGCCGCGCCCAGCCGGCCCCGGCCGCCGCTGGCCCGCCCCGGCCGCTCCCCTGGCCGCCCTGGCCCGGCCGCTGGCCGCCCCCAGCCGCGCCCCGCCCGGCCGCCAGCCGCCCCTAGCCCGCGCCCCGGCCGCCTGGCCCCCTGGCCGCGCCCCCCTGTCCCGGGCCGGTTCAGCCGGCCTCGGCCCCGGCTCAGCCGCCCCCGGCCCCAGCTCGGCCGCCCCCCGCGCTCGGCCGCCCCAGCTCGGCCGCCTGCCCCCGGGCCGGTTCAACCGCCCCTAGGGCCGGTTCAACCGCCCCCCCCTCTGTTTTTTTATTTATTTTTTATTTTATTTTATTTACTTTCTGTGATTATAATTACTGTATTTTAAGTAGGCTAATCACTGTTCATGCTATGGGAAAATAGGAAGTTTAATTTAAAATTCCGTTATGCTATTGATTCACGTAGTTAATTGTTTACCCTGTGCAATGTTGATCAACTAAAAGTGATTAGGTTTCCATTAGTATATATAAATATATATAACAGAATTATTTTGTTAAAAACCAATTGTGTCATTAGTGCATAAGATTTAACCCCCTGCGAGACCCTTTCCTGTTTCTTTCTAACCATAACAAATGCGATATCGAATGTCATACTTGATGCATATTCGCTTTATTTGTTATCTTGTATGGTGTACTGTTCTTTTGTATTAAATATGTGGATGGATGTATGTATGTTTGCGCTCGCATAGAGAACGATTCGGTCGAAGAGCCCGAGGAATTCGCAGGAGAAGCCCCTGAGCAGCAGTCGGTTGGTGGAGGCAAGTGTCCTTTGACCTATCTCTGTCCTATTCATTATTTAATTCACCTCCCGCTTACACATTTATGCCTAAGGATTGACTAGCTTTTGTTATCCATGTCCTTGTTTACCTATCTGGGTTGGATTATTACTGTTTAGCTTTATGCTATTGCTCAACTCTAATCAATGAACATGATGTGGTTATCTATGATACGCTGTTTTCCCGTTCTTCTTTATGATCATACTTGTGGTTTTCAAGGGGACTCGAGCGGTTTCTCGAGTGCCTCTCCGTAAGGACCTGTTCTATGGATGACCGCCCGGGAAAACAGTGCAACCATGAGGGTGGAATGGGGTGCCCTTAGCTGAATAATTAGAGGATCCGGGATGTAGTTCACTTAGCCGTCGTGCCGTCAATGGGGCTCGGTGTATGCGGCTCGCTCTGCCAAGTTTGGGTTCGCCCCTTGGGGAGGAGTGCGGTGCATTTAGGAAACCTAACGGGTGGCTACAGTCCCGGGGAATCTTTGTAAAGGCTACGTAGTGAAACCCTGCCTATTCACCTTGGTAGTGTTTAAGGGTTTGATCGGCCCGAGGCAAGAGGGAATCACGGCTTGTGGGTAAAGTGCACAACCTCTGCAGAGTGTTATGAAACTGATATATCAGCCGTGCTCACGGTTATGAGCGGCCAAGGGAGCTCCAGTGATTAGTGGTACTTGATCAGAGACATTGTGGTACAGGTGGTTATGAGATTGATGGTTCTGGTTATGATTATGGTATTGGTAAGTGGTATTCTTTCCGTTTGGAAAGGGTACATCGGGTTAATAACTTGGGTTAATGCTAAAACTTGGCTTTCTACTAGTAAATAATAATCTGACCAACTAAAAGCAACTGCTTGACTTATCCCCACATAAAGCTAGTCCACTACAGCCAAACAGGATACTTGCTGAGTATGTTGATGTGTACTCACCCTTGCTCTACACACCAAACCCCCCCCAGGTTGTCAGCATTGCAACCACTGCTCAGGCGAAGATGAAGCTGTGGAAGGAGACTTCCAGGAGTTCCAAGACTACGACGAGTTCTAGGTGTGGGTTAGCGGCAACCCCCAGTCGGCTGCCTGTGAAGGCCGCGTTATCTACGTTTCTTTTCTGCACTTTGATTTATTGTAAGAACTATATGGACGTCTCAGACGTATGATGTAATCGACTATTTCCCTTATTAATACTATTTTGAGCACTGTGTGATGATGTCCATGTTATGTAACTGCTGTGTACGTGAATAACTGATCCTGGCACGTACATGGTTCGCATTCGGTTTGCCTTCTAAAACCGGGTGTGACACAGATACTCCTTTCTTTGGCATCGTGCCGACTGAAGGGGAGTACCCACTCAGACACATCTACATGTCCATCACTTCGGGACTCTAGAGAACTACAGAACCGAGTTCCTGAGGTTTGAGGTGGCGTGTTTCGACTGCAGGTACAACACCATCATCGAAAGGCCAGGACTAGCAAAGTTTATGGCCATTCCACATTACCCGTACATGATACTGAAGATACCGGGACCTCAAGGAATCATCATTGTGCACGCTGACTTCCAAGGCGCCGTAGAGTGCTTCCGGGGAGTCATTCAAACAGCTCTCACTATTGGGCCCCTGGTAGCTCTTCCCACGCAGGCGAGCACCAGGCTGGAGGAGGAAGGTCTCATAATACCCACTAATGATGCTCAGGTCGTGACCTCTATACGGTCGACCGAAGAGACTAAGAGGATTAATCTGGGGTTCTCTGATGAGCGCAAGACTGCCATCATCAGCTCCAGCCTTGATGACAAATAGGAAAGCGCGCTCGTCCGGTTCCTGCAAGATAACCGGGACGTATTCGCATGGCAACTTGCGGATATGTCGGGAGTCCCGAGAGAACTGGCAGAGCACAAATTGAAGGTGTATCCACAAGTAAGGCCGATTCGACAGAAGCTACGTCATTTCACGCCTGATAAAAGGGAAGTTATTCGTGCCGAGTTAGCTCGCTTAGTGTCAGCAAGGTTCATTCGGGAGGTACTGCACCCTGAGTGGCTAGCAAATCCTTTTCTTGTACTCAAAAAGAATAAAGTTGATTGGCGCATGTGCGTTGACTATACTGATCTCAACAAGCATTTTCCGAAGGATCCCTTCGGGTTCCCTAGAATAGATCAGGTAGTTGACTCGATCGCTGGCTGCTCCATGCTTTCCTTCCTAGACTGCTACTCCGGATATCATTAGATAAGCTTGGCAAAAGAAGATGAGGAGAAGACTGCTTTCATCACATCCTTTGGAGCTTTTTGCTATACCTCCATGTTGTTCGACCTCAAGAACGCTGGAGCGACTTACCAGAGAGCCATCTAAACATGCTTAGCCATCATTGGGGCAAGCGGGTGGAAGCTTATGTCGATGATGTAGTCATCAAGATAGAAAACTCAGAAAACTTCATCGAGGATTTGCAACTGATCTTCAACAGCCTGAGGCGCTATCAGTGGAAGTTGAACCCAAAAAAGTGTGTCTTTGGAGTATCAGCCGGAAAGCTTCTCGGATTCATTGTCAGCCATCAAGGAATCGAAGCAAATCTGGAAAAGATCGAGGCCATCATGAGAATGGAAGCGCCACGGTCGCAGAAAAAGGTGCAAAGCCTTACTGGATGCATGGCAGCTCTGAGTAGGTTCATATCAAGGCTAGGCGAGGAAGGAATGCCATTTTATAAATTACTCAAGAAGGTGGACAAGTTTCAGTGGACCATAGAGGCACAAGAGGCTCTAGAGGCAATGAAGAAGTTCTTGACCACCCCACTAGTACTCAAGCCACCATGCCGAGCTACGCCCGGTCAGCCGGTAGAAGATCTGCTCATGTATATCTCCTGCATGACTCACGTGGTAAGCACCACGTTAGTAGTCGAGCGGTCGGAGGAAGGACACGCATACTCGGTGCAGCATCTAGTTTACTTCATCAGCGAAGTCCTTAGACCTTCTAAGATAAGGTATCCTCAAGTCCAAATGTTGTTGTATGCGGTACTTCTAACTGCTCGCAAGCTCCGACACTACTTTGACGACCACAAAGTCATAGTAGTCACAGGATTTCTGATAGGTGATATTCTTCACAACAAAGAAGCTATTGGAAGGATATCCAAGTGGGCATGCAAGCTAAGGGCTCATGACATAGAGTTCCGGCCGCGCATGGCGATAAAGACTCAGACACTGGTTGACTTCATATCAGAATGGACTGAGCACCAGGTCCCGGAAAGTCCAGAAGTTGTTGAAGTATGGAGAATGTACTTTGATGGCTTGCTGAAGCTGCAAGGAATGGGTGCAGGGATTCTCTTTATTGCTCTCAGAGGTGAACAACTTAAGTATGCACTCCAGCTTTGTTTACGGCATCCAATAATGCAGCAGAGTACGAAGCACTAGTCCACGGGCTGAACATCGTGTTATCACTCGGCATCAAGAAGCTCATGGTGTATGGTGACTCGCTAGTAGTCATAAGTCAAATAAACAAAGATTGGGACTGCTCAACTGACTCCATGGGCAAATACTGCGCAGCCGTGCGCAAGTTGGAAGACAAGTTCGAGGGATTGGAGTTCCATCACGTGGAAAGGGATCACAATGCAGCAACTGATGCATTGTCGAAGCTGGGGTCTAGTCGGGCCCAAGCTCCACCTGGGATCTTCGTCCAAGAAATACAACAACCAAGCATCGCCATGGATCAGGTGGAAGAGTGCAACGCCCTGAGCCAGCCAGAGGCAGATCCCAATGACTGGAGAGAGACGATCATCAGGTACATAAAGAATGAAGAGGAACTAGATGATAAGGCTGCAGCAGAATGCATTGCAAGACAGTCAGCCCACTACACCATCATAGGGGGCTTGTTGTACAGAAGAGGCGCAGTAGGAGTCCTCATGAAATGCATCCACTCGGCCACCGGGAGACAGCTATTAGATGAAATTCATGCTGGGCAGTGTGGTGTGCATGATGCATCAAGGACTCTGGTGGGAAAGGCTTTTAGATCTGGGTTCTACTGGCCAACTATGAAAGGTGACACTGCCGAGTTAGTCCAGAAGTGTGAGGTGTGCCAATTCTTGTCAAAACAGCAGCACTTGCCCGCACAACAGCTGCAGACCATTCCTGTAACCTGGTTGTTTGCATGCCGGGGGCTGGACATGATTGGACCTTTCAAGAAAGCCCAGGGAGGTTATACTCACATACTGGTTGCAATTGATAAATTTACGAAGTTTATAGAATACAAGCCCATTGCTTCCTTGACCTCAGCAAAAGCAATGGAATTTATCCAGAAGATAATGTTCAGGTTCGGAATACCAAATAGCATCATCACAGACCTGGGATCCAACTTCACCAGCTCGGAGTTCTTCAATTTCTGTGAGTAAAGGAGCATCCAGATCAAGTACGCATCAGTGGCACACCCAAGAGCTAATGGGCAGGTAGAAAGAGCCAACGGAATGATACTGGAAGCACTCAGAAAAAAGGTATTCGATAAGAGTGAGAAGCTTGCAGGGAAGTGGATCAGGGAACTGCCATACGTGGTCTGGAGCCTACGAACCCAGCCTAGCCGAGCTCTGCATGGAAATACCCCGTTCTTCATGGTGTATGGGTCGGAGGCAGTGCTGCTTGCCGATCTGATCTTTGGGCGCCTAGGCTGACCTTTGAAAGCATAACTGAAGCAGAGGCAACCAGGCTAGAGGACATTGATGTGCTGGAGGAGGAACAACTAAACACAGTAATTCAGTCGGCCAGATACCAACAGACTTTGAGGCGCTACCATGACAAAGCTATGCGGCACCGATCCTTTGCAGTTGGAGACCTGGTCCTCCACCGACTTAGATTGGGCTCGACTCGAAATCGGCATGACATGACTTAGAGTGTTCATTATGCCCTACTAACGGAGCAACCGGCTTAAGTCGGAAACACCTTAAGTCGGTGCGACATGCTCACGCTTACATGACCTAGGGTGATCATTATGCCCTACTAACGGAGCAATCGGCTTAAGTCGGAAACGCCTTAAGTCGGTGCGACATGCTCACGCTTACATGACTTCAAGTGATCACTATGCCCTACTAATGGAGCAATCGACTTAAGTCGGAAACGCCTTAAATCGGTGTGACATGCTCACACTTATATGACTTAGGGTGATCACTATGCCCTACTAACGGAGCAATCGGCTTAAGTCGGAAACTCCTTAAGTCGGTGTGACATGCTCATGCTTACATGACTTAGGGTGATCACTATGCCCTACTAACGGAGCAATCGACCTAAGTCGGAAACGCCTTAAGTCGGTGCGACATGCTCATGCAAAGACAAATTAGGGTGATCACTATACCCTAGTGGCAAAATAGCCAACTTAAATCGGAAGTACTTCGAAAAAAGAAATATCTCGCTTACATCGTCAGGGATGTTTTTCAGCACGCTACCGACTGAACAGTCAGTTCAAACATAATTGTTGCACACATACAGAACTCACATTACACTTTTTCTCTAAAAGATGATAACTCGATAAAACAAGTGTTTTTCAGGCAAATCATTGCGCTGGAGTATTCTTATAGGAAGCATCGTTTGCAGGAGCAACAGAAGAAGATGGACGGCTTGCAGCATCAGGCGCAACCACGACATCAGTGACAATATCTTCAGGCACCACGACACCGGGCCTCCTCATCAGGATCCGCCCAACGCGAACAACCTTATCCATTGCCTTGTCACACATTGCCTTCATAACGACGTGGTCATCCTCCAAGGCCTTGATAGTAAGGCGGGAAGCCTCCAGCTCCTGCGTGACAAACTTCTTGGAATCACGTAGCTCCTTGATGGTAGAATCTTTGGTGGACAACAGCTTGCTAAGTCGGGATACCTCATCCTAGGACGCCATCAGTTCGTCGCGATGGTGGTCCATATCCGACATGGTAAAGCGATGGCTCCTCTCTAGAATGGTCAAGGAAGTACTAGCATCACGATACAGCCTGTCCAGATTATCACGAGAAGCAACGAGTGCTCATTTTTCCTCCTGCAAGCAAGAACAACACTAAGCATTGAAGCAAGGGGAACAGAACAGAAGTCGCCAAGAGAGTTTACCTCATGTGCCATCTTCTCGGAGTCGAGCTGTGCATTCAGAGAGGAGTTCAAGGAGCGAGCACCATCCAAGAAAGCAGAAGTTTACCTTAAGTCAGACTGGCTCTAAGAATACTTCTCTTCGATATCAGAGCACCGTCGAGCCAAATCTAATAAAGCAGCAGAAGAAAAGCGCAAGATTTATAATGAGCCGAGCAATGAAAGCAAATAAGGAAACTGTGAGCTCACTAACCAATATTTGACGCCCTCATATCATCTATTTGTTTTTGAAGCAGTAGAGGATTCCACTGCATCAGAGACGAAACTTGGTCGGGGACAGGAGCACCACAGGACCTCAGTTGGGCAGATTCACCACCAAGAACATCCTATGATAATGAAAAGATAAGCAAAAAAGCTAGTTTGCCAGTGGGAACAGTGAAAAAGCGAAAGTTGACTCACATGAAGATTGGAAAGGAACAAAGGAAGACCCAAAGCAGTAAGAGTTGATACATTGCTTGATGAGGGGGATCAACGGGAATGATATCAAAGGCATGACTCGGAGGAACCTCGGCCCCATCAGTAGGCAGCAGACTCCGGGCGTCTGGTTCACTGGCCTCTAAAGTGACCAGACCAGCGAGAGACGTAGATAGATGTGTCACTGCAGCCTCCTTGGATTGGACCGATGGTGATCCAACGTGGACGTCCATAGAAGCAGCAGAGGGGGAGCCTGCCTGTAACGCCCTGAATTTGGTGGTAGAATTTTTTCTTCTTTTCTCTCACCAAATTCAGGCGTTACTCTTTCCTTTTTCCCTTTTCTTCTCGCTAAGCCTTGATCTTTTCCAAAGTCGCAGCGGGTTTTGGCTTTAGACCTCGTGTAAAGCAAAACCTTAAAACACTTTATGTCGTTTGATGCATCATGCCGAACCATGCATTCTTTCGATTGCTTAAAAATGTAAGTGCATTCATCCAGGAAAAACGGATTTCGAAAAGGAGAAAACCTTTTTTTTCTTTTTCTTTTCTTTTCTTTCTTTTTTCCCTTCTCTCTCTCCTCCCTTTTTCTCTCTCCTGCGCCGTGGGCCGCCCCGGCCGACCCAACCGCCCCTGGCCGGCCCAGCCCCCCCCCGCGCGCCCCTTTGGGCCCAGCTGGCCCAGCCGCCCCTCCCCTTTCCCCCAAATCCCTCTCTCTCCCTCCCATTCTCTCTCTTCCCCACCCCAGCCGTCGCCCCTGCCCTAGCCGCCGCCCCTGCCCTAGCCGCCGCCCCTGCTCGTCGCCGGTTCGGCCGCCCGTCCCCGTCCCCGGTGAGGTCCCCCTCCCCCTCTCCTCCCTCTCCCATCTCCCCTCCTCTCCCCCCTACCCGGCTCGGCCCCCCGCCGCTCGGCCGCCCGCCTGCCCCGGCTCGGCCCCCGCCGCCCGCCCGCCCCAGCTCGGCCGCCGGCTCGGCCGTCGCCTTGGCCGGCCCAGCCCCCCCCCCCCCCGCCGGTTCGGCCGCCCCTGCCCAGCCGCCCCTGCGCGCCCAGTTCGGCCGCCCCTGCCCTAGCTCGCCCCCCCCCCCCCGCCAGCTCGGCCGCCTGCCGCCGGCTTGGCCGCCCCTGCCCCTGGCCGGTTCAACCGCCCCCCCTTTTTTATTTTATTTTATTTTATTTTCTTTTCTTTTATTATTGTTATTTATTTTATTCTAGGCAAGCTAATCATCGTTCATGTTAATAAAATAGGAAACTTAATTTAGAATTCCGTTACGTTAGTCAATTCATATAGTCAATTGTTTATTTCGTTTAAGGTTGATCAACTAAAAATGGCTAGGTTTCCGTTAGTGCATATAACTAATTCTCTTGTTAGGACCAATTGGAACTAGAGCGCATAATTTAACTAATCATTAGTGCATAAGCTTTAACCCCTGCGAGACCTTTCCCCATTTCTTTCTAACCTTAACGAATGCGACATCGAATGTCATACTTGATGCATATTTACTTTATTTGTCCCCTTGTGTGGTGTACTGTTTGTTTCCTAATTTGAATGGATGTATGTATGTATGCTTGCAATCGCATAGAGAACGATCCGGTCGAAGAGCCCGAGGAACTCGCAGGAGAAGCCCCTGAGCAGCAGTCGGTTGGTGGAGGCAAGTGTCCCTTGACCTATCTCTGTCCTATTCATTCTTTAATTCACCTCCCGCATTACACATTTATGCCTAAGGATTGACTAGCTTTGTGATCCATGTCCTTGTCTACCTATCTGGGTTGGATTATTATTGTTTAGCCTTATGCTATTGCTCAAACTCTAATCAATGAACATGATGAGATTATCTATGATACGCTGTTTTCCCTTCTCTTATTATGATGTTATACTTGTGGTCTTTAAGGGGGCTCGAGCGGTTTCTCGAGTGCCTCTCCGTAAGGACCTGTTCTATGGATTACCGCCCGGGAAAACAGTGCAACCATGAGGGTGGAATGGGATGCCCTTAGCTGAATAATTAGAGGATCCGGGGTGTAGATCACTTAGCCGTCGTGCCGTCAATGGGGCTCGGTGTATGCGGCTCGCTCTGCCAAGTTTGGGTTCGCCCCTTGGGGAGGAGTGCGGTGCATTTAGGAAACCTAACGGGTGACTACAGCCCCGGGGAATCTTTGTAAAGGCTACGTAGTGATGCCCTGCTGGGTCACCTTGGTAGTGATCAATGGAGAGTCATGATCTCCGGGCAGAAAGGGAATCACGTCTTGTGGGTAAAGTGCACAACCTCTGCAGAGTGTTTGAAAACTGATATATCAGCCGTGCTCGCGGTTATGAGTGGCCAAGGGAGCTCCAGTGATTAGTGGTACTTGATCAGAGATATTATGGTACAGGTGGCTATGAGATCGATGGTTTTGGTTATGACTATGGTGCTGGTAAGTGGTATTCTTTCCGTTTGGAAAGGGTACATCGGGCTAATAATTTGGGTTAATGCTAAAACCTGGCTTTCTATTAGTAAATAATAACCTGACCAACTAAAAGCAACTGCTTGACTTATCCCCACATAAAGCTAGTCCACTACAGCCAAACAGGATACTTGCTGAGTATGTTGATGTGTACTCACCCTTGCTCTACACACCAAACCCCCCCATCCCCAGGTTGTCAGCATTGCAACCACTGCTCAGGCGAAGATGAAGCTGTGGAAGGAGACTTCCAGGAGTTCCAAGATTACGACGAGTTCTAGGTGTGGGTTAGTGGCAACCCCCAGTCGGCTGCCTGTGAAGGCCGCGGTTATCTACGTTTCTTTTCCGCACTTTGATTTATTGTAAGGACTATATGGACGTCTCAGACGTATGATGTAATCGACTATTATTTCCCTTTTAATACTATTTTGAGCACTGTGTGATGATGTCCATGTTATGTAACTGCTGTGTATGTGAATAACTGATCCTGGCACGTACATGGTTCGCATTCGGTTTGCCTTCTAAAAACCGGGTGTGACATAAGTGGTATCAGAGCCGTGCTGACTGTAGGACCGCTAACCTAGAGTAGAATGGTCGTTCTAAGGACTATAGACCTTTGTCCCTGCCTTGACTTTGATATCCCTTCAAAAGTTGGTCATACCGACCAAACCTATGTTCTACTATATATTATACCTTGCTGAAAATTGTGTTTTATTCTAATCCTTGATTTACTTATGATTCATTATTTGCTGGTCATATTAATTCTGTTCTCACCCTTTTGCTTGCGATGTCTTTTGTAGATGGCTCGACTTAGACACACTGCACGAAAGTCCGTCATCCCCTTCTTACCCTCCCGTCTTGCTGAGCGTCCGCTTCGCCGTCCCGTGGCCGGACAGTCCAGCCACTTGGAGAGACTGCACCACCGCCTGCATGAGGAGCAGGAACGTCGACGACAGGAGCAGCAGGGCTCTTCTTTCTCGCTCCACCAGGAGATAGAGTCTGTGAGGAGCTGCTCCCCTGTGCTTCCTCTGGAGGCGCCCCCTGCACCACCACTGGGCGCCCCAGCTTCTGGAGTAGCTGCTGGAGGAGACCCAGACGACGGAGGTGGCAACGACAGCTCGAGCCACGACACTGACTTCTCTGCTAACCATGAGCCGGAAGGATGGGTTGCTCGACCCATCACTCGCAACGCTGCTCGCGGGTGTCACTTCCACGATGCGCTCGACACCTTGCTACGTCGGGCATTTAACCGGCATACTTGGTCCATCGAGTATCGCTGTGTGGTCTACCAGCACAGTCGCGGGGTCTACCCGGACCGCTGGGAGGCAACCTGCTTGGTGCGCTGTCCGGAGAACAGTCTCCAGGGTGCGGAGGCCTGCTCAGAGCACTATTCTATCTCTGAGCGGGACTCAGCTGAGGCAGCCATGCAAGATGCTGCACGGCGTGCGCTTTCGCACTACTGCTCGGTTTTCGGTGGGGCAGCTGACGGTCTTGACCTGAAGTATTACCCCCGCCGTCCATCTGGCAGCACAGGAGGCGTGATTGTCTCACCTGTCGGTGAGGGCAATCCTAGGTTGAGCAGCACAGTCAACCTAGCCGCCGTGCTAAACACGGAGCTGGACCATGCATTAGACGAGCTGAGTAGGGCTCGTGCAGAGATCGCCCTGCTGCGGGCTGAGCGCGCAGAACGTCGTCACCTGGATGGTGGTTCCCCCGCTCCCGTTGGGACTCAGCACCCGTACCGCTCACCTCGGCGTGGACACCAGTCTTATGGCAATCCCGACTGCAAGACCAAGATAAATCTAGAACCATAGATCGTTAGAGTTGGATCTTGTAATTAATACAAAATATATATACGTAGAAGCTTCAGTCTTAGCGTTAGTCTCGCTTTTAGTTAGTCTTAGTTAGACAGGATAGTTTGCTATATCCTGTGCATTTATGTTTGTCATGATGAACTATGTTTGGTTTGGATCTTTGTAATGACTGTCACCAGAGTGTGGGTATCCCCTGCATTTTGGTTTACCCATTATGTTAATGGAGTTAGTTATATAGTTGGGAAACCTTTTTATTCCACTTTCCTCTTTATCTGAGAAGCTGTGTGGTCTGTGTTGGAGATCAGTGAAGATGCTCATCTGTTCAGTGCTGTTGAAGAATTCTATACTCTTTTCTTATGCTGCAAGATTTGCCAGATCAGTTCTGATGTGTGGTTGCATTCTGCAGATGTCAGAGAACAGGCGCAGAGGAGGAAGGCGTGCTCAGCAGGAGCGAGCCGCTCAACAGGATGAGGTGCCCCAGCAGCAGCACCTGCCGCCCCCGCCCCCGATGTCGATCGAGCAGATGTTTCTGATGCAGACTCAGGCAGTTCAAGCCATCAGTCAGACTTTGGTCGCTATTCAGCAGCAGCAGCAGCAGCAACAACAGCATGCCCCACCTCAGCCTCAGATGCCTCAGATGCCTAGAGACAAGCGTGCTGAATTCATGAGAGGTCATCCACCAACGTTCGCTCATTCTTCTGACCCCATGGATGCTGAAGACTGGCTGCGCACTGTGGAGCGGGAGTTGCATACCGCTCAGTGCGATGACAGGGAGAAAGTTCTGTATGGTCCCCGTCTGTTGAGAGGAGCAGCCCAGTCATGGTGGGAGTCTTACCTCGCCACCCATGCCCACCCTGACGCCATCACCTGGGAAGAGTTCAGAGGTAGCTTTCGTCAGTACCATGTTCCTGCAGGTCTGATGACAATGAAGAAGGAGGAGTTCCTGGCCCTCAAGCAAGGGCCATTGTCTGTCAGTGAGTACCGGGACAGGTTTCTGCAGTTGTCTCGCTATGCTCCTGAAGATGTCAACACCGATGCCAAGCGGCAGTACCGTTTCCTGAGAGGCTTGGTTGACCCTCTGCAGTACCAACTGATGAATCACACCTTTCCGACATTCCAGCACCTGATTGACAGAGCAATCATGACAGAGAGGAAGCGTAAGGAGATGGAGGATCGTAAGCGTAAGATCAGTGGACCCCAGCCTGGAAGCAGCAATCCTCCTCATTTCTCAGGCAATCAACCTCAGCAGTTTAGGCAGAACCAGCGTCCACCTCAGCAGCATCAGCAGTTCCAAAGGCAGTATCCTCAGCACCAGTACCAGAACCGTCAGAGCAATCAGTCAGGAGGTCAGTTTCAGAGGCAGAATCAGCAGGCACCTCGCCTTCCTGCCCCAGCAAACCAGCAGAACAGTCAGGCAGCACCAGCTCAGGTTGGAAACAGAGCATGTTTCCACTGTGGAGAGCAAGGCCATTGGGTGATGCAATGTCCGAAGAAGGCAGCCCAACAGCAGTCAGGCCCCAATGCCCCAGCAAAGCAGAATGTGTCTCAGCCTGGATCAGGCAACCGCTCTCAGCCGCGCTATAATCATGGAAGGCTGAACCACTTGGAGGCTGAAGCAGTTCAGGAGACCCCCGGCATGATAGTAGGTATGTTCCCAGTCGACTCCCATATTGCAGAAGTGTTATTTGATACTGGAGCAACACATTCTTTCATTACTGCATCATGGGTAGAAGCACATAATCTTCCAATTACTACCATGTCAACCCCCATTCAAATTGACTCAGCCGGTGGTAGAATTCGAGCCGATAGCATTTGTTTGAATATAAGTGTGGAAATAAGGGGGATAGCGTTTCCCGCCAACCTTATAGTAATGGGTACTCAGGGAATAGATGTCATCCTAGGGATGAATTGGCTAGATAAGTATCAGGCAGTTATCAGTTGTGATAAAAGGACCATCAAGTTGGTGTCCCCACTAGGAGAGGAAGTGGTGACCGAGTTAGTCCCGCCTGAGCCAAAGAAAGGAAGTTGTTATCAGATAGCTGTTGATAGCAGTGGAGCAGACCCAATTGAGAGTATCAAGGTTGTGTCCGAGTTCCCATATGTGTTTCCAAAGGACCTACCGGGTATGCCACCAGAGCGGAAAGTTGAGTTTGCTATAGAGCTTCTTCCTAGAACTTCCCCTATCTTCAAGAGAGCTTACAGAATATCTGGACCAGAGTTGGTTGAACTTAAGGAGCAGATTGATGAGCTGTCAGAGAAAGGTTACATCCGGCCAAGCACCTCGCCTTGGGCCGCCCCTGTCCTATTTGTGGAGAAGAAAGATGGCACCAAGAGGATGTGCATCGATTACCGAGCTTTGAATGAAGTCACGATCAAGAACAAGTATCCCTTGCCCAGAATTGAAGATCTGTTCGACCAGTTGAGAGGAGCCAGTGTGTTCTCCAAGATTGATTTGAGGTCAGGTTATCATCAGCTCAGGATCCGACCTTCGGACATTCCGAAGACGGCATTCATTACCAAGTATGGTTTGTATGAGTTCACAGTAATGTCTTTTGGTTTGACCAATGCGCCAGCGTTTTTCATGAATCTGATGAACAGTGTATTCATGGATTATCTTGATAAGTTTGTGGTGGTATTCATTGATGACATTCTGGTTTATTCTCAAAGCGAAGAAGAGCATGCAAGTCATTTGAGGATGGTATTGCAGAGATTGCGAGAGCACCAGTTGTATGCAAAGTTGAGCAAGTGCGAATTCTGGATCAATGAAATCCTGTTCTTGGGTCACATAATCAACAAAGAAAGATTGGCTGTGGATCTGAAGAAAGTGGCAGACATTTTGAACTGGAAAGCGCCAACAGATGCTAGAGGAATCAAGAGCTTCATTGGAATGGCCGGATACTATCGGCGATTCATTGAAGGGTTTTCGAAGATTGCGAAACCAATGACAGCGTTGCTAGGCAACAAAGTTGAGTTCAAGTGGACCCAGAAATGTCAAGAGGCCTTTGAAGCGCTGAAAGAGAAGTTGACTACAGCGCCTGTCCTAGTCTTGCCTGATGTGCACAAGCCCTTCTCGGTGTATTGCGATGCTTGTTACACAGGTTTGGGATGCGTGTTGATGCAAGAGGGAAGAGTTGTGGCTTACTCGTCCCGACAGCTGAAAGTTCATGAGAAGAACTACCCAATCCATGATCTAGAGTTGGCAGCAGTGGTTCACGCACTGAAGACATGGAGGCATTATTTGTATGGACAGAAATGCGATGTTTACACAGACCACAAGAGTCTCAAGTACATATTCACTCAGTCAGAGTTGAACATGAGGCAACGAAGATGGTTAGAGTTGATCAAAGATTATGAGTTGAAGATTCATTACCATCCAGGCAAAGCAAACATGGTGGCAGATGCTTTGAGCAGGAAGAGTCAAGTCAATCTGATGGTCGCTCGTCCGATGCCTTATGAGTTGGCCAAGGAGTTTGACAGGTTGAGTCTCGGATTTCTGAACAATTCACGAGGGGTCACAGTTGAGTTGGAACCTACCTTAGAGCGCGAAATCAAAGAAGCGCAGAAGAATGATGAGAAAATCAGTGAGATCCGGCGACTGATTCTAGATGGCAGAGGCAAAGATTTTCGAGAAGATGCAGAGGGTGTGATATGGTTCAAAGACCGCTTGTGTGTTCCCAATGTCCAGTCCATTCGGGAGTTGATTCTCAAGGAAGCTCATGAGACAGCCTATTCGATTCACCCTGGCAGTGAGAAGATGTATCAGGATCTGAAGAAGAAATTTTGGTGGTACGGAATGAAGAGGGAAATCGCAGAGCATGTGGCTATGTGCGATAGTTGCCGAAGGATTAAGGCAGAGCACCAGAGACCTGCTGGATTGTTGCAACCGTTGCAGATCCCTCAGTGGAAATGGGATGAAATTGGTATGGACTTCATAGTCGGATTGCCTCGCACTCGAGCCGGCTACGATTCCATTTGGGTAGTGGTGGACCGCTTGACCAAGTCAGCCCACTTCATACCAGTCAAGACCAACTACAGCAGTGCAGTATTGGCAGAATTGTATATGTCTCGGATCGTTTGTCTTCATGGTGTGCCAAAGAAGATAGTGTAAGACAGAGGAACGCAGTTCACCTCTCATTTCTGGCAGCAGTTGCATGAAGCCTTGGGCACACATCTGAATTTCAGTTCAGCTTATCATCCGCAGACAGATGGCCAGACCGAAAGGACCAACCAAATTCTTGAAGACATGTTGAGAGCCTGTGCGTTGCAAGATCAGTCCAGATGGGATAAGAGATTGCCTTATGCAGAGTTTTCCTATAACAACAGTTACCAGGCCAGTTTGAAGATGTCACCATTTCAGGCGCTCTATGGAAGGAGTTGCAGAACTCCGTTGCAATGGGATCAGCCTGGAGAAAAGCAGGTGTTTGGGCCAGACATTTTGCTTGAAGCCGAAGAGAACATCAAGATGGTCCGAGAGAATCTGAAGATAGCGTAGTCAAGACAGCGAAGCTATGCAGACACAAGAAGAAGAGAGCTGAGTTTCGAAGTCGGAGACTTTGTCTATTGAAAGTGTCACCAATCAGAGGAGTCAAGAGGTTCGGAGTCAAAGGCAAGCTAGCACCCCGCTACATTGGTCCGTATCAGATTCTTGCAAGACGTGGAGAGGTGGCCTATCAGCTCAGTTTGCCCGAGAATTTGTCTGCTGTGCATGATGTCTTTCATGTGTCTCAGTTGAAGAAGTGCTTGCGTGTGCCAGAGGAGCAGTTGCCAGTGGAAGGTCTTGAAGTCCAGGAGGACTTGACCTACGTTGAGAAGACAGTGCAGATCCTTGAGGTTGCAGACAGAGTCACCCGAAGGAAGACCACCAGAATGTGCAAAGTCAGATGGAATCACCACTCTGAGGAAGAAGCAACCTGGGAGCGTGAAGATGATCTGATGGCTAAATACCCTGAGCTCTTTGCTAGCCAACCCTGAATCTCGAGGGCGAGATTCTTTTAAGGGGGATAGGTTTGTAACGCCCTAAATTTGGTGGTAGAATTTTTTCTTCTTTTCTCTCACCAAATTCAGGCGTTACTCTTTCCTTTTTCCCTTTTCTTCTCGCTAAGCCTTGATCTTTTCCAAAGTCGCAGCGGGTTTTGGCTTTAGACCTCGTGTAAAGCAAAACCTTAAAACACTTTATGTCGTTTGATGCATCATGCTGAACCATGCATTCTTTCGATTGCTTAAAAATGTAAGTGCATTCATCCAGGAAAAACGGATTTCGAAAAGGAGAAAACCTTTTTTTTCTTTTTCTTTTCTTTTCTTTCTTTTTTTCCCTTCTCTCTCTCCTCCCTTTTTCTCTCTCCCGCGCCGTGGGCCGCCCCGGCCGACCCAACCGCCCCTGGCCGGCCCAGCCGCCCCCCCCGCGCGCCCCTTTGGGCCCAGCTGGCCCAGCCGCCCCTCCCCTTTCCCCCAAATCCCTCTCTCTCCCTCCCATTCTCTCTCTTCCCCACCCCAGCCGCCGCCCCTGCCCTAGCCGCCGCCCCTGCTCGTCGCCGGTTCGGCCGCCCGTCCTCGTCCCCGTCCCCGGTGAGGTCCCCCTCCCCCTCTCCTCCCTCTCCCATCTCCCCTCCTCTCCCCCCTACCCGGCTCGGCCGCCCGCCCGCCCCGGCTCGGCCCCCGCCGCCCGCCCGCCCCAGCTCGACCGCCGGCTCGGCCGCCGCCTTGGCCGGCCCAGCCCCCCCGCCGGTTCGGCCGCCCCTGCCCAGCCGCCCCTGCGTGCCCAGCTCGGCCGCCCCTGCCCTAGCTCGCCCCCCCCCCCCCCCCCCGCCAGCTCGGCTACCCGCCGCCGGCTTGGCCGCCCCCGCCCCTGCCCCCGGCCGGTTCAACCGCCCCCCTTTTTTTATTTTATTTTATTTTCTTTTCTTTTATTATTGTTATTTATTTTATTCTAGGCAAGCTAATCATCGTTCATTTTAATGAAATAGGAAACTTAATTTAGAATTCCGTTACGTTAGTCAATTCATATAGTCAATTGTTTATTTCGTTTAAGGTTGATCAACTAAAAATGGCTAGGTTTCCGTTAGTGCATATAACTAATTCTCTTGTTAGGACCAATTGGAACTAGAGCGCATAATTTAACTAATCATTAGTGCATAAGCTTTAACCCCTGCGAGACCTTTCCCCGTTTCTTTCTAACCTTAACGAATGCGACATCGAATGTCATACTTGATGCATATTTACTTTATTTGTCCCCTTGTGTGGTGTACTGTTTGTTTCCTAATTTGAATGGATATATGTATGTATGCTTGCAATCGCATAGAGAACGATCCGGTCGAAGAGCCCGAGGAACTCGCAGGAGAAGCCCCTGAGCAGCAGTCGGTTGGTGGAGGCAAGTGTCCCTTGACCTATCTCTGTCCTATTCATTCTTTAATTCACCTCCCGCATTACACATTTATGCCTAAGGATTGACTAGCTTTGTGATCCATGTCCTTGTCTACCTATCTGGGTTGGATTATTATTGTTTAGCCTTATGCTATTGCTCAAACTCTAATCAATGAACATGATGAGATTATCTATGATACGCTGTTTTCCCTTCTCTTATTATGATGTTATACTTGTGGTCTTCAAGGGGGCTCGAGCGGTTTCTCGAGTGCCTCTCCGTAAGGACCTGTTCTATGGATGACCGCCCGGGAAAACAGTGCAACCATGAGGGTGGAATGGGATGCCCTTAGCTGAATAATTAGAGGATCCGGGGTGTAGATCACTTAGCCGTCGTGCCGTCAATGGGGCTCGGTGTATGCGGCTCGCTCTGCCAAGTTTGGGTTCGCCCCTTGGGGAGGAGTGCGGTGCATTTAGGAAACCTAACGGGTGACTACAGCCCCGGGGAATCTTTGTAAAGGCTACGTAGTGATGCCCTGCTAGGTCACCTTGGTAGTGATCAATGGAGAGTCATGATCTCCGGGCAGAAAGGGAATCACGGCTTGTGGGTAAAGTGCACAACCTCTGCAGAGTGTTTGAAAACTGATATATCAGCCGTGCTCGCGGTTATGAGCGGCCAAGGGAGCTCCAGTGATTAGTGGTACTTGATCAGAGATATTATGGTACAGGTGGCTATGAGATCGATGGTTTTGGTTATGACTATGGTGCTGGTAAGTGGTATTCTTTCCGTTTGGAAAGGGTACATCGGGCTAATAATTTGGGTTAATGCTAAAACCTGGCTTTCTATTAGTAAATAATAATCTGACCAACTAAAAGCAACTGCTTGACTTATCCCCACATAAAGCTAGTCCACTACAGCCAAACAGGATACTTGCTGAGTATGTTGATGTGTACTCACCCTTGCTCTACACACCAAACCCCCCCATCCCCAGGTTGTCAGCATTGCAACCACTGCTCAGGCGAAGATGAAGCTGTGGAAGGAGACTTCCAGGAGTTCCAAGATTACGACGAGTTCTAGGTGTGGGTTAGCGGCAACCCCCAGTCGGCTGCCTGTGAAGGCCGCGGTTATCTACGTTTCTTTTCCGCACTTTGATTTATTGTAAGGACTATATGGACGTCTCAGACGTATGATGTAATCGACTATTATTTCCCTTTTAATACTATTTTGAGCACTGTGTGATGATGTCCATGTTATGTAACTGCTGTGTACGTGAATAACTGATCCTGGCACGTACATGGTTCGCATTCGGTTTGCCTTCTAAAAACCGGGTGTGACACTGCCCCAACACACTCGGGGGCTAGGTCGCTCCCAGCACCACCCTCGGGGGCTGGGTCCTTCATGACAGCCACCTCTAAGGCTAAAGATCCCTTAGCCATGTCCATAGGAGCCAGGTGACTTGGATCAGCGTCTTCACGAAGTAGACCGCCCTCCAAGGTCGATGAAGCATGAGAAACTACATGGGTTACCTCTTGCTCGGCAGGATCACACGGCAGAAGACCATCATCTGGGACCTCTGAACAGATAGTGGGATTGTCAGCTTCAGGAGGCTCTGATAGAAGGTCCTCAGGGATGATCTCTTCCAGCGCTTGGTCAAAATCAGATATTGACAACCCCTGACAAGGCTTGTGTGGGAATGTCGCTAACCCTGTGGCGACGGTTATTCTTACGGATCAGCGAATTTCTTCTTCCTCCTCTTCCTCATCAAGCGCACTGCCGACAACCTGAACATCGTCGCAACCTCCGACATTGTCCTCGAGGATGGTGCTCTCCGGGGCATTGCTGAGGAATAATGTGGAGGGGCCAGCGTCTTGCTCCAAGCAAGACAACCACCGGAGTCGCCTTTTCTTCTTCTCCTTGACAGGTGCAGTTGGATGGTTCACTTGGTGTGAACACTTGCGACGAGCACCCTCTGGTTTCTAAACCTCCTCGCCTTCACCAAAGTCCTGCCCAATTGAAACTGTGGTCGACTCAGTGCGGGCAGAGTCAGATGATTCTCCAGCCAGCAGGCTAAGAACAACATTCATCTCAGCATCATCGGTACTGGACGACATCTTGAAGTGAGTTTGCTTCTTAGCCTCGGAAAGACTTCGGAGGGGAGCAATGAAGGCCTCGATGTCCTCTGAGGAGGGTCGCACTCTATGGCCTGGGCTACCATCTCGAACAGGAGGGTTGGAGACAAAGTCAGAGAAGGGACTATGCGGAGGCAGGTTCCATGCAGAGTAAGATAAGGGGGCGCCAGCATTCGAAACCCTGCCCCTTCAGTATCATATCAAGTCGGCTTAGCAGGTCCTCATTGGGAATTTGCCTGTTAGTGACTCGGGTAGAATCGTTGACGCCAGTGTACAAGTAAGCATGGTAGACTCTGTCCTTCAGAGGTTGAATGTTCTTGAAGACAAAGTTAGCAAACACGGCTTCGGTAGTCAGGCCTCAGTCCTTCAGCGAGCAAATTTCAGCAAGCAGCACCTTGGCTTCGACTACCTCTGAATAAGTGGGGGAGTCCACCCAGCTAGGCGTGCGAACGTCGGGTTGCCTTCCCGATCGAGGGGGGAGGGATTTGTTGTGATTCTCCATGGTGAACCACTCAAGGCGCCATCCCTTGATGCTGTCCTTGAGGGGGATGTCAAGGTATTCCACTTTCCTCCCCCGACGAAGCTCCAAACTGGCACCACCGACGAGCTGATGTTGTCCTCCAGCCATATCGGGCCGACAGTGGTAAAGATACCTCGAGAGTCCAAAGTGGGGAAGAATTCCAAGAAAGGCCTCACATAGGTGTATGAAAATGGCAACTTGAAGAATGGAGTTGGGATTTAAATGTGTAAGATTTAAATCATAGAAATCAAGGAGACCGCGGAAGAATGGAGAAACAGGAAAGGCAAGCCCTCGGATGAGGAACGGTACAAAAACAACAACCTCGTGGGTGTCCTCTGTCAGAACAGTGACCCTGCGCCATATCCGCCAAGAACACAGTTCTTTCGGCGGCAAAGCCCCAGTCTCCACAAGATGCAAAAGATCTGATTCACAAATTATGGACATGTGATTACCAGCGAATGTAAGCTGGTTGTTGGGATCGATGGGTGGAATGATCGGAACGGCGACGCTCTGTCTCTTCCGCTTGGGAGCCATCGCAATCTCTCGGGCGGAATGAGTGGGCTCGAGAATTCAGAAAACGGAGAAGCGACAGAGGAAAAAGTAAGATTTAGGATTCGGAACTCAAGAAGGCACGTCGGGTGTCGGCATGAGTATAAGTTGGCTCCTTAGGTCGGGCATTACCTCTAAAGTGCCAGATCACAACTCGGAAAAGTGAGGACTGCAATCGACACTCGGCCATTACCTCTAAAATGCCGACAAACTTTCAAGCACGCGAATAAAAAGCAATCAACAGTGGTTAAGTGGAGTAACTTCATCCTTCAATCGTAATGGGGGGAATTAACACAAACTCGAGGCCAACTCTTTATGAGTCAGCCTCTTTTACCCCTGGTCACTACATTACATTACATTACCCTACTACTTACACTACGCTACGCTACTAACTAACACTATCTTATTCTACTACTACTACTTACTACTACTACTACTACTACTACTACTATCTATACTAATATTTAAACCAGCGACATTATGCCGCTGCTGCCACTGTCGCCCCTGCCGCCGTCGCCCTTGCTACCATCGCCGCTGTTGCTGTCACCATTGCCCTTACCGTTGCCGCTGCTGCCGTCACCGTCGCCGCTGCTGCCGTCACCCTTGTTGTCATCGCCCTTGCTGCCGTTGTCTCCGCCGCCGTCGTCGTCACTGCTGTCGTCGCCCTCGCCGTCACCATAGTCGCCGCTCCACTCCTCGGAGGAGTCCACCCGTCCGAGGAGACCTCCGACTCATCCGACAGACCGAGCCCGATGCGATCAATGGAGTGCCAGTACGCTCGAGCCGCGGTGGACAGCCCCATGGAGTCATCCGAATCCTCGGATGACGCCGTGGGAGAAGCCGGAGCCAGCGATCGATCATACTCGGAGGAGGCCTCCTCCGAGTATTCTGAGTCGCCGAAGTCCTCCGAGGGAGGACTTGGAGCACGCTTGCGTTTGCCGTCGGCACGATGAGTCCAACTCCTGCCCCTCTTACCCCTACCCATGTCTGGTTGGAGAGGGAGGGGACGAAGAAGAAAAAAGCGGATGATCAAAGAACGAGTGAAGAGAACAGCCAGGGCAAGCAGGCTATTTATAGAGGCCTGGGTTGATCGTCCACTTCCTACCCCGCTCACCGAACAGTTGCAAGAATTCAATAAGCAATTCAAGCCGCCTGAAAATGAGTCAGACAACAGGCGCCGCTTCGCGTAACACGACACCGGTTTGACCTAAATCAACTGCTCAGGCAAATGATTACACCTCTCGGTCACATCAAGTTACTACTCCAGGACAGCACGATAAACACTCTACATACCAAGACACCCATTGGGTGTGTCACCCAGAATTTTCAAAGATTTTATGAAGAAGTGATATCCACATAATATATGCACTGAATGTACCACGACAAAAGGAGGAGATCGACTGAGATGGAAGGAAGTCCAAATGTGGCCACTGAAGCGCAAGTCTAATCAACAGAAGCATTGAAGCACAGAGCAGGGTGATGTCCAGCTGAGAACCATCTGCCTCAACTAGCCAGATGTCCAATATGTCACCGATCAAATTGATTTCAGACCTAACAAGGCATCGACAGATGGCATTGTTTGAATTTCCAAAAGCATAAAATGAAGACCTTTGAATGGATTATTTGCAAAATCCACTCAAAGCTCGGGGGCTACACCCATTGGGTGCACCTTTGGTGCACCCTATATATTTTTAGTCCCATGAAGACAAAATGCTGATTTCTAAAGCATAAGATGAAGACCTTTGAATGGATTATTTTCAAAATGCACTCAAAGCTCGGGGGCTACACCCAATGGGTGCACCTTCGGTGCACCCATCGGCAGAGCAGAAATCAGGCCATATAACAAACTCGTAAGCCGGACTAGGAATCTTTGGGCTGATTATTTTAAAATCAACTCAAAGATTGGGGGCGTGTGGGGGATAGATATCCCCCGGGTCCACTAGAAGGCGAAAGGGCCTCGCACGGGGCCTCGGGTCAGTTACCCCGCAAGGCCATCCCTTTGTGGGCCGAGAAAAAGCTACTGGCGTAATGGACTGACCTGAGAAGGCGACAGACTGAAGCCCAGGCATCCCGTCAAATCATGCGCTATCCAAAGAAACCGTCCGAATTTCCCGCGTGTGGCGCCCTCAAATGTTGGGGCGGATTAGGGATGGGTCGGCGATGTTTTCGGGAAATCAGTTTAGTCGATTCACTATTATTTAGGAAACATGTGATCATGATATGTACGTATGAAGTGCCCAACAATCGTGTATATAAGGCCCAGGGGGTACCCCATCATTTTCATTCCCATCTACCTATCTCATTAGCTTCTCTCCATCCAGGAGACATCGCTTGTAACCCACCACATATAGATCCACACCAGGAAGTAGGGTATTACGCCTCTCCAAGCGGCCCGAACCTGCAGAAAATTGTATGTCTCTCTGTTTCGTGCATCCAACATGAACCATTGAGTTACAATCAACAACACCGTCCTACCCAAAAGCACCGCAAGGGTAACCCTGGGTGTGCGGTCGGGCTCTAAACACTGACATGACCCATACCATTTTCTACATTTGATCCAACTGTTTTCGTATTTACAGAAAAATATGGAAACGAGACAGAAACGGGAGAGGGTTTATTCCGTCTGTTTTTGCGAAATCCCGTTTTTATCTGGATTGAACCCATATTTATTCTGCATTTGATAAATATGGGATGAGCCTAATATGCATTAGTATATAAGCTAAAGTCTCGTCTATTTAGGTGACAAATTATAGCACAAGTAACCATTGTAATGATTGGCTCTTTTCAATGACAAGTGGTCTAAAGTCTTAAATAACATCAGATATAGCTATATGTAAACCAGTAGCAACCAAACAACAATAGAATGTTGACTCTCTGTATCTATTTTTTTATGTTATTGTCCTGGCAATCATTCACTAGTCAACCATTAAGACCATTTGTGTTTGTATTAAATTACAAGTTTCTGTTAATATTTTCGTTTCTGTTCGTTTTCGCAATTCTGTATATCCCACTTCCGTTTTCGTTCCCAAATATTCCGGACCCGATCCCATTTTCAATGATAAAATGCGGATACAGATACAGGAGAGAGTTTTTCGTCTATTTTCCCTGCCTCCACTCCACGCATGGGCTGCCCCAACCGCAAACATCGCAACAGCGCCAAGTCGCCAACAACCTTCGTCGTCCTCATCCCGGTCGCCCCTTTCTCACTCACCTGGATAGGGATGCATGCAACCTCCACCCGCTTCTTCCTTCGCCCACTTCTCACGCGTCTGCCATCCCCGCGTGCCATCACGCAACCTCCACATGCTTCTTCCTTTACCCGCATCAGCGCTTCTACCTCCTTAATTTTTCTAAATCAACCCACACCCTGCTGGTGCACCCACTTATGGTTCAATCCCCGCTTGCAAGCAGCTCTTGCCGCTCGACGGTGAGTCGCTCTTCTGGCGCTCATCAGCCGACCGCCCCATCGTCGTGGAGTACACCAGTGATGGCTCTAGGTTCGCCCCTTGCGTCGCACGCCTAACATAGCTGCCGCCATCGAGTACACCGTCTGCACCCTCAAGGTGGAGGAGGTCATCGTGGTCATAGGCCACAGCCACTGCGGCGAGATCAAGGTGTTGCTCTCCCTCGAGGATGGCGCGCCCGCAAGTTGAAAGCCTAGACGAACGATCAATTCAAACATTGGCGACAGCGCTGGCGTGTTCAAGCTGTCAGTTTTATTTCTTCCTGCATCACTTTTTTTCTATTGTCATTGTTGACGAGCGCTTGCATTTTGCTGTTGTTCGATTACCTGTCTAGCCACTTCATCAGGGAATGGGTCATGATCGATGCTCCGATGATGTCCAAGGTGTTGGCCGACCACGCATCGGTGCCTTTCAAAGACCAATGCTCCATCCTGGGGAAGATACGTACACACATTGCACATTCTTTCTCTTTGACCACATTGTATCGAGGTTGTCTATTGAAAGGCATGAGGTAAATTCGTCTGTGCTCTAGACTTTATGTTATAGACATGTTTTATTTTCGAATTCATTTGATGACTTCTCACATGATATCACTAATTTTTTGTTACTGGCCATGATGGTATATAAAGATTTTTTAGGCATCTCATATTTGCTATTGTTTCAGTTAGAGTGGAAAACCCTAACCCTAGGATAGGGTTGGGTGGTGTATTAATAGACTTGGGATAGTTGGGCCAGGCCCATTACAAGGGGGCGAGAGGGGAATTACAAAGGGGAAGCCCCCAAACCCTAATAGTTATTCTAACACCCCACAATCGTAACTCTATCCTATACAGATGTTGAGACTGGACTGAAAGTCTAGGAATACACTCATCAGTAACCCCTTGGTGAAGATGTCGGCGAACTGCACCGTGGTGGGGACGTTGAGAACTCGAACGTCACCTACAATGACACGCTCGCGGACAAAGTGCGGGTCGATCTCCACATGCTTTCATGGAATGATGCTGCACATGATTGGTGGAGAGGTAGACGGCACAGATGTTGTCGCAGTAGATGAGGGTGGCACACTGAAGGGGTTGTGGAGCTCGTGGAGGAGTTGGCGCATCCAGGAGGCCTCCGCCACACCGTTGGCCACAGCGCGGTACTCGACCTCTACGCTGGAGCGGGAGACGACAGGCTGCCTCTTAGTGGCCCAGGAGACAAGGTTGGCGCCTAGGAATATGGCATAGCCGGAAGTGGACCGGCGCGTGTCGGGGCAGCCGACCCAGTCAGCGTTGGTGAAAGTCGCCTAGAGGGGGGGTGAATAGGCTAAACCTGAAATTTATAAACTTAAACACACACTAAAACCGGGGTTAGCGTTAGAATTAAATCCGAGGCGGAAGGTTGTTTCTCTTGCCACGAGTTGTTCAAATGATGCGGGTGACGTTTGAGAGCAAACTCATATCAATGTTGGCAAGGAAACTTTACAGAGACGAAAGAGGGCAAACAAATCAAATAGAAATCAACACAAGTGGACACAGTGATTTGTTTTACCGAGGTTTGGTTCCAAAGAACCTAGTCCCCGTTGAGGAGGCCACAAAGGCCAGGTCTATTTCAACCCTTTCCCTCTCTCTCAAACGGTCACTTAGATCGAGTGAGCCTTCTCCTTAATCACACAGGTCACTAAGACCTCGCAAGGATCACCACACACTTAGGTGTCTCTTGCTAGCTTTACAAAGCACTTAAGAATAAGAATGGGAAGGAGAGAAGGCAATCCAAGCAACAAGAGTGCAAATGAACACAAAAACTCTCTCTCTCAAGTCACTAAGTGGTTGAGTTGATTTTGGGACTTGGAGAGGATTTGATCTTTAGAATTGTGTCTTGGAGTGAATGCTATTGCTCTTGTATTGAATGAGGATCTCAGAAAACTTGGATTTCTTTGAATGAGATGGCTGGGGGGGTATTTATAGCCCCCAACCACTTCCTAGCCGTTGGCTATTTTTGCTGTCGATGGGCGCACCGGACACTGCACTATTCATTGTCCGATGCACGCCACATCAGCTATCTGTTAGGGTTTGGAGTAGTTGACTGTTGGTGTCTTCTGTCTTCAAGCGGCACCGGACAGTCCGGTGACCTCTGACTTCGCTGCTCTGACTTCTGCGCGGTACTGTTCATCACTGTTCATATTTGCAGTCGATCGTTGACGCACATGGAGCCGTTGCTCCGCTGGCTCATCGGACAGTCCGGTGCACACCGGACAGTCCAGTGAATTGTAGCGAAGGTTGCCCATGAAATTCCCGAGAGTGGCTGGTTTGTTTGCGCGAGGGCCTGGTGCACCGGACACTGTCCGGTGCGCCACTGGAGCACACTCTCAGGTCCTTTTGCACCAAATTGATTTGAGTCCCCAACTGAATTTCTTCCTTGGTTTGTGTTGAACCTTATGCACCTGATATAATTAACATCTAGACAAACTAGTTAGTCCATGTGGTTTGTGTTGGTCGTCAACCACCAAAACTGATTATAGGAAATGATTAGGTCCATTTCCCTTTCAATCTCCCCCTTTTTGGTGATTGATGCCAACACTAACCAAAGCAAATATGAAGAGTAGTAATGTAACTAATTTGCACTTTGAGATAGATGTGCATAGGTTACTTAGAAATAAGACTTTATACATATGTCTAAGAGTGAATGGATTGCTTTTCTCTTATTTAGCATTTTGGACCACATTTGCACCATTTGTTTGTTTTTGCAAATCTTTTTGAAAAATCTTTTCAAAATCTTCAGCAAATAATCAAAGGTATAGGAATATGATTGCAAGAAGCATTTTTAAGATTTGAAATTCCTCCTCATGTTTCAAATGCTTTTCCTTTGATTAAATAAAAACCCCCCTAAAGAAATTCTCCCCTTAGCTTTCAAGACGGTTTTGAAATTATGCCATTTGAAATTTCTTCATACTAATGAGAAGTTTTGAAGATACCAATTTGAAAAACAATTTTGAAATACCAAATGAGATACCAATTGAAAATCCATTTTGAGGCTAACTCAAATACCAATTGAAATAATTTCTTTCTTTAGTTTTTGAAATTTAAAATTGGTGGTGCGGTCCTTTCTCTTTGGTCTTGCTTTGGGCTTAATACTTTCTCCCCTTTGGCATTAATCGCCAAAAACGGAGAACTTGAGAGCCCTTTTGTATATTCTCCCCTTGGGGCCTACTATTTTCCTCCAAATGATAAAATAAATATGAGTGAAGGGTCATACCGATGAGAGTAATATGAGTAAAGAATTAAGGATAGAAATATACTTGAAAGCACATTAGTCCTAGTCTTGGCACAAGAAGAATAAGAAATATGCAATTGTACCAAATGAAAGAGACATGATCAAAGTTATATACATGAGCTATGTGTGCAATGTTTCAATCAAAGTTCTAAGAATCAAGTATATTTAGCTCATTCCTAAGTTGGCTAAAAGACTTCTCATCTAGTGGTTTGGTAGAGATATCGACTAATTGGTTGTGGGTGCTCACATAAGCAATTTCGATATCCCCCTTTTGTTGGTGATCTCTCAGAAAGTGATACCAGATGTCTCTGTGCTTAGTGCGGTAGTGCTCAACGGGATTATCCGCCATGCTGCACTCTCATTGTCACATAGGAAAGGGACTTTGCTCAACTAGTAGCCATAGTCCCTAAGGGTTTACCTCATCCAAAGTAATTGTGCACAGCAATGGCCTGCGGCAATGTACTCGGCTTCGACGGTGGAAAGAGCTACTGAGTTTTGTTTCTTTGAAGGCCAAGCCACCAGAGATCTCCCTAGAAACTGACAAGTCCCTGATGTGCTCTTCCTGTCAATTTTACATCCGACATAATTGGCATCGAAATACCCAATTAAATCAAAGGTAGATCCCTTGAGGCACTAAAGCCCAAACTTAGAAGTGTAAACCAAATATCTCATGATTCTTTTCATGGCTCTAAGGTGAACTTCCTTAGGATTTGCCTGGAACCTTGCACACATGCATACTGAAAGCATAATATCTGGTCGAGATGCACATAAGTAGAGTAAGGAACCTATCATCGATCGGTATACCTTTTTATCTACAGATTTACCTCCCGTGTCGAGGTCGAGATGCCCATTTGTTCCCATGGGTGTCTTGATGGGTTTGCCATTCTTCATTCCAAACTTCTTAAGTATATCTTGAATGTACTTAGTTTGGCTAATGAAGGTGCCTTCTTGGAGTTGCTTGATTTGGAATCCAAGGAAATACTTCAACTCCCCCATCATAGACATCTCAAATTTCTATATCATAATCCTACTAAACTCTTCACAAGTTGACTTGTTAGTAGACCCAAATATAATATCATCAACATAAATTTGGCATATAAACAAGTCTTTTGCAATAGTTTTAGTGAAGAGAGTAGGATCGACCTTTCCGACTTTGAAGGCATTAGTGACAAGGAAGTCTCTTAGGCATTCATACCATGCTCTTGGGGCTTGCTTGAGCCCATAAAGCGCCTTTGAAAGTTTATAAACATGGTTAGGATACTCACTATCTTCAAAGCCAGGAGGTTGCTCAACATAGACCTCTTCCTTGATAGGGCCATTGAGGAAGGCACTTTTCATGTCCATTTGATAAAGCTTAAAGCCATGGTAAGTAGCATAGGCAAGTAATATACAAATTGACTCAAGCCTAGCTATGGGTGCATAGGTTTCATTAAAATCCAAACCTTCGACTTGTGAATAACCTTTTGCAGCTAGTCGGGCTTTGTTCCTTGTCACCACACCATGCTCATCTTGCTTGTTGCGGAATACCCACTTGGTACCTACAACATTTTGGTTAGGACGTGGAACTAAATGCCATACCTCATTCCTTGTGAAGTTGTTGAGCTCCTCTTGCATTGCCACCACCCAATCCATATCCCTTAGTGCATCTTCTATCCTGTATGGCTCAATAGAGGATATAAAAGAGTAATGTTCATAGAAATGTGCAACTCGAGATCTAGTGGTTACTCCCTTGTGAATGTCACCAAGAATGGAGTTGACGGGGTGATCTCTTTGAATTCCTTGGTGGACTCTTGGGTGTGATGGTCTTTGATCCCTAATTTCTTGATCATCTTCCTTGTCTTGATCATCTTCATCTCTCCCTTAATTAATGTCCTCCTCTTGAGGTGGCTCATCATATTGATCTTCATCTTCTTCTTTCTGAGCCTTGTCCTCATCTTGAGTTGGTGGAGATACTTGCATGAAAGATGATGGTTGATCTTGTGCTTGTGTGGGCTCTTCAGATTCTTTTGGACACACATCCCCAATGGACATGTTCCTTAGCGCGATGCACGGAGCCTCTTCATCATCTAGTTCATCAAGATCAACTTGCTCCACTTGGGATCCATTAGTCTCATCAAACATATTGTCACAAGAAACTTCAACATATGTAAGAGATCGGGCCGAATAGGTCCATGTGGAGTAGCTCAAGTGGCCTGTCAGTCGTAATGATGTTCTTATGTGGATGATGGACTCCAACTTGCTTCCCTGCTTGACATGCACTACAAATCCTGTCTTTCTCAAAATGAACATTTGTTAGTCCTAAAATGTGTTCTCCCTTCATAAGCTTGTGAAGATTCTTCATCCCAACATGGGCAAGTCGGTGATGCTAGAGCCAGCCCATATTAGTCTTAGCAATTAAGCAAGTGTCTAGTTCAGCTTTGTTATTATTAAAATCAACTAAATATAGCTGACCATCTAACACTCCCTTAAATGCTATTGAAACATCACTTCTTCTAAAGACAGTAACACCTATATTAGTAAAAAGATAGTTGTAGCCCATTTTACATAATTGAGAAACAGAAAGCAAATTGTAATCTAAGGAATCTACAAGAAAAACATTGGAAATAGAATGGTCCAAGGATATAGTAATTTTACCCAAACCTTTGACCAAACCTTGATTTCCATCCCCGAATGTGATAGCTCTTTGGGGATCTTCATTTTTCCCATATGAGGAGAACATCCTTTTCTCCCCTGTCATGTGGTTTGTGCACCCGCTATCGATAATCCAACTTGATCTGCCGGATGCATAAACCTACAAAACAAATTTAGGCCTTGTTCTTAGGTACCCAGACGGTCTTAGGTCCTTTCACACTAGGAACAAGCACCTTTGGTACCCAAACACAAGTCTTAGGACTCTTGTGTTTGCCCCCAACATACTTGGCAACTACTTTGCCTAATTTGTTAGTTAGTACATAAGAAGCATCAAAAGTCTTAAATGAAATATTATGCTCATTTGATGCACTAGGAATTTTATTTTTAGGCATTTTGATATGAGTGGTATGCCTAGAACTAGATGCCTCATTTTTATACATAAATGCATGATGAGAAATAACGTGTGGTTTTCTAGCATGAATTTTCCTAATCTTATGCTCAGGATAGTTTGCAGGGTATAAAATGTAATCCTCTCTATCCTGAACCATGGGAGCCTTACTCTTGACAAAATTAGACAATTTATTGGGGGCATTAAGCTTGACATTGCTTTGGCTCCCTTGTTGGAAGCTAATGCCATCCTTAATGCCAGTGCATCTCCCATTATAGAGCATGCTTCTAGCAAATTTAAATTTTTCATTTTCTAGCTCATGCTCGACAATTTTAGCAGTTAAGTTAGCTATGTGATCATTTTGTTCTTTAATCATAGCAATGTGAGCATCAATAGCTTCAACATTTATATCTCTACATCTAGTGCAAATGGAAACATGCTCGACAGTAGATTAAGGTTTGCAAACATTCAATTCATCAATCTTAACATTCAGACTAGCATTCTCATCTCTAAGACATGAAATTGAATCATTGCAAATGCTAAGCTCTCTAGACAAATTTTCACATTTTTATACCTTTAGAGCATAAGCATTTTTCAATTTAACAAATTTTTTATTTTCCTTAACGAGCAAGTCCTCTTGGCAATCCAAGATATCAACCTTCTCGTTAATGGTTTCAATTAATTCATTTAATTTTTTCTTTTGGTCCATGGTGAGGTTGGCAAAGAGAGAAACTAAATCATCTTCATTATCACTAGAGCTACCCTCATCATCGGATGTAGTATATTTAGGGGTGACTCTAGAGTGTACCTGAAAGGGAAATGTGCCCTTGGGCCATTTCTATAATGTTTTGGTGATTAAATGCCCAACACGATTGATTAAGTTCGTATGTGCTAAATAAAGAGAGAAATACACATCATATTTCAAGGTATGTTTCTAGACTTAGTATATTGATTTTGAATACTAATGTGTTTGTCTAAGTGCTAGAAGCAGTGACAAAAGAAGGAGAAAAAATGGGAAAGAGTTGGCTGTCCAGCTCGGCCTAGCACACCGGACTGTCCGGTGGTGCACCGGACAGTGTTCGGTGCCCAGGCTGGCCGACGTTGAACCGGCTGCTCTCAGGAATCGACGGAGTTGTACGACTATAAATCACCGGACTGTCCGGTGGCGCACCGAACTGTCCGGTGAGTCATCCGCGACGAACTCGTCGCTCTTGGGAAATGAAAAAGCGACGTGGCTAAAATGCACCGGACTATCCGGTGGTGCACCGGACTGTCCGGTGAGCCAACTGCGCCAGCGGCAAACGGTCGTCCACGCGATTAACGTGCGACATGTGGCCAGCTCCAACGGTCGGCTGGACGCACCGGACTGTCCGGTGTGCACCAGACAGTGTCTGTTGCGCCAACCAGCCCCGAGGAGCAACGGTCAGATGCACCCGATATGGAAGGAGATCGCGCACCGGACATGAACAGTGGTTGTCCGGTGGTGTACCGGACTGTCCGGTGCACCACTCGACAGAAGGCAGAAGGCAAGAATTGCCTTCCAAGTTGGTCTCCAACGACTCCTAGCTGCCATGGGGCTATAAAAGAGACCCCTAGGCACATGGAGGAGAACACCAAGCATTCCCTAAACATACTAAGGCATCCAGACTCCGCTCCCACGCATTTGCTTCGTCGTGTTAGTGATTTGAGCTCCATTCGTGTTGTGAACTCCCTGTGTTGTCCTTTGAGCTCAAGTCTTCACTTGTGTGTGTGGTTGTGCTGCGTATTTGGGTCTTGTGTGTGTTGCTCTCCTAACCTTACTCTTGTGCTTTCTTTGTGATCTGTATTGTAAGGGCGAGAGGCTCCAACTTGTGGAGATTCCTCGCAAACGGGAGAAAGACTATAAGGAAGTAAGTCGTGGTATTCAAGTTGATCATTGGATCGCTTGAAAGGGGTTGATTGCAACCCTTGTTCATTGGAATGCCACAACGTGGAAGTAGGCAAGTGTTACTATTCCTTTGATTATTCCCGTATTCCGTATAATTCGAATGCCCATTTACTTTCTATTCCTCTTGGAAAACCCCCACACTTTGATGGAGAGGATTACTCATTTTGGAGCCATAAAATGCGTAGTCATCTATTTTCTCTCCATCGTAGCATCTGGGAAATTGTGGAAAATGGGATGCATTTTGATACTACGGATAATCAAGTGATCATTAATGAACAAATTCATAAGAATGCCCAAGCTACTACTGTCTTGCTAGCTTCACTTTGCAGGGATGAATATAATAAAGTGAGTGGCTTGGACAACGCTAAGCAAATATGGGACGCCCTCAAGATATCTCATGAGGGAAACGACACCACTATGATCACAAAGATGGAACTAGTGGAAGGCGAGCTGGGGAGGTTCGCGATGATCAGAGGAGAGGAGCCAACTCAGACCTACAACAGGCTCAAGACTCTAGTCAACAAGATCCGAAGCTATGGAAGCACAAGATGGACGGATCATGATGTCGTCCGACTCATGCTAAGGTCATTCACTGTAATTGACCCCCATCTTGTCAATCTTATTCGTGAAAACCCCAGGTACACCAAGATGACGCTCGAGGAGATCCTTGGAAAATTTGTGAGTGGGCGCATGATGGTGAAGGAGGCACGATACGTGGACGATGCGCTAAATGGTCCACTGCCCATCTATGAGCCGCAACCCGTTGCTCTCAAAGCAACAAGCAGCAGGGAGACACTATCGAGCAAGGTAGCACAAGTGGATGCTGCCAGGCTCAACGAAGACGAAATGGCGCTCATCATCAAGCGCTTCAAAACCGCCTTGAAAGGACGCAAGGAATACCCCAACAAGAATAAAACAAAGGGAAAGCGCTCCTGCTTCAAATGCGGTAAGACTGGTCATTTCATAGCACAGTGCCCCGATAATGATAATGACCAGGGACAAGAAAAGCACGGGAAAAGGGAGAATAAGAAGAACTACAAGAAGGCGAAGGGCGAGGCGCACCTTGGAAAGGAATGGGATTCTGACTGCTCTTCATCCAACTCCGACGATGAAGGATTGGCTGCCTCGGCCTTCGACAAATCTTCGCTCTTCCCCAACAAACGCCATACTTGCCTCATGGCTAAGGAGAAGAAGGTACGTATTCGAGATTCTCCTAAGTACTCTTCTTCTAGTGATGAGGATTCTTTCGATGATGAAGTAGATTACACTGACTTGTTTAAAGGACTAGATAGAGCAAAGGTAGACAAATTTAATGAATTAATTGATGCTCTAAATGAAAAGGATAGATTGCTAGAAAAGCAAGAGGACATTATGTATGAGGAACATGACAAGTTTGTTAATGTTCAAAAATCTCTTGCTTTAGAAATTAAAAGAAATGAAATGATATCCTCTGAATTGTCTGCTTGCTATGAATCTGTCTCTAGTTTAAAGAATTTAAATGATGAATTAAATGCTAAGCTAGAGAAAGTTAATAAAGCTAGTTCATGTGTAGAGCATGTTGTTATTTGTAATAGATGTAAGGATTTGATGTTGATGCCTGTGATGAACATCTTGCTTCTATTACTAAATTAAATAATGAGGTGGCAAGTCTTAATGCTCAACTTAAGACTTGCAAGGTTGATTTTGATAGATTGAAATTTGCTAGGGATGCCTACACTGTTGGTAGACACCCTTCAATTAAGGATGGACTTGGTTTTCGAAAGGAAACCAAGAACTTAACAAGCCAAAGGACTCCCGTTCTCAACAAGGAGAAAGGAAAGGCCCCTATGGCGAGTAGTCCTCAAAGGAACCATGCTTTTATTTATGATAGGAAAATGGCTAGCCATCCTCATTATAATAAGAGTTATGTTCATGCTGCTTATAATGATTCACATGCTATGTTTGCCTCTAGCTCCACCCTTGTTCATGGTAGAAGTAGGCCTAGGAGAAATCATGTTGTATCTCATGCGCCTAGGAGAATGTGCAATGAACCTTCTACCATTTATCATGCTTGCAATACTTCATTTGTACTTTCATGTAAGAACACAAAAGTAGTTGCTAAGAAGTTGGGACCCAAATGCAAGGGAGACAAGACTTGTAGTTGGGTTCCAAAAGCTATTGTGACTAACCTTGTAGGACCCAACAAGAGTTGGGTACCTAAAACCCAAGCTTAACTTGCCTTGCAGGTTTATGCATCCGGGGGCTCAAGTTGGATTATCGATAGCGGATGCACAAACCATATGACGGAGGAGAAGAAGATGTTCACCTCCTACGTTAAGAACAAGGATTCCCAGGATGCGATTATCTTTGGAGATGGGAACCAAGGCAAGGTTAAAGGATTGGGAAAGATAGCCATCACATCCGAGCATTCCATATCCAATGTATTTTTAGTTGAATCGCTCGGGTACAACCTTCTGTCTGTAAGTCAATTGTGTCATATGGGTTACAATTGTCTGTTCACAAATGTTGATGTATCTGTCTTTAGAATGAGTGATGGTTCATTAGCTTTTAAGGGTGTATTAGACGACAAGCTCTACTTAGTTGATTTTTCGAAAGAGAATGCCGATCTAGATGCATGCTTAATCTCTAAGACTAATATGGGTTGGCTGTGGCATCGCCGTCTAGGACATGTTGGGATGAAGAACCTTCATAAGCTTCTAAAGGGAGATCATGTGTTAGGACTAACCGATGTCTATTTTGAGAAAGACAGACCTTGTACAACATGTCAGGCAGGGAAACAGGTGGGAAGAACTCATCACAACAAGAATGTGATGACAACATCAAGACCACTAGAGCTCCTTCACATGGATCTCTTCAGACCCGTTGCCTATCTAAGCATCGGGGGAAGTAAGTATGGTCTTGTAATTGTTGATGATTTTTCCTGCTTCACTTGGGTGTTCTTTTTACAGGATAAGTCAGAAACTCAAGGGACCCTAAAACGCTTCTTAAGGAGAGCTCAAAATGAGTTTGAGCTTAAAGTGAAAAAGATAAGGAGTGACAATGGGTCCGAGTTCAAAAATTTACAAGTTGAAGAGTTTCTTGAGGAGGAAGGCATCAAGCACGAGTTCTCCGCTCCCTACACACCACATCAAAACGGTGTGGTAGAGAGGAAGAACAGGACGCTTATTGACATGGCGAGAACGAAGCTTGGAGAGTTCAAAACGCCCTGGCGGTTTTGGTCGGAAGCTGTGAACACAGCCTGCCACGCCATAAACCGGCTCTATCTGCATCGCC
This sequence comes from Zea mays, assembly GCF_902167145.1. NCBI lineage: Eukaryota > Viridiplantae > Streptophyta > Magnoliopsida > Poales > Poaceae > Zea > Zea mays. The sequence goes on along the minus strand of NC_050104.1, from coordinate 103,529,410 downwards.
TTCTCATGAAGACCTCCTACGAACTTCTTACTGGTAACAAACCCAATGTTTCTTACTTTCGTGTATTTGGAAGCAAATGCTACATTCTGGTGAAGAAAGGTAGACACTCCAAATTTGCTCCCAAGGCTGTAGAAGGGTTTTTACTAGGATATGACTCAAATACAAAGGCGTATAGGGTCTTCAACAAATCATCGGGATTAGTTGAAGTCTCTAGCGACGTTGTATTTGATGAGACTAATGGCTCTCCAAGAGAGCAAGTTGATCTTGATGATATAGATGAAGATGAAGTTCTGACGGCCGCAATGCGCACGATGGCGATAGGTGATGTGCGACCACAGGAACTACAGGAACAAGATCAACCTTCTTTCTCGACAATGGTGCATCCTCCAACTCAAGATGATGGACAGGTACCTCAAGAAGAAGGGCAGGATCAAGGGGAGCACAGAAAGATCAAGTGATAGAGGAAGAAGCACCACGGGCCCCTCCAACTCAAGTCTGAGCGTCGATCCAAAGACATCACCCCGTTGATCAAATTCTGGGTGACATCAACAAGGGAGTAACTACTCGCTCACGATTAGCTAATTTTTGTGAGCATTACTCGTTTGTCTCTTCTATTGAGCCTTTCAGGGTAGAAGAGGCCTTGCAGGATCCAGATTGGGTGTTGGCCATGCAGGAAGAGCTAAACAACTTCAAAAGAAATGAAGTCTGGAGCCTGGTGCCACGTCCAAAGCAAAACGTTGTGGGAACCAAGTGGGTGTTCCGCAACAAGCAAGACGAGCACGGGGTGGTGACAAGAAACAAGGTTCGACTTGTGGCAAAAGGTTATGCCCAAGTCAAAGGTTTGGATTTCGAGGAGACTTTTGCTCCTGTGGCTAGGTTAGAGTCAATTCGAATTTTATTAGCCTATGCCGCTCACCATTCCTTTAGTCTATTCCAAATGGACGTAAAGAGTGCTTTCCTCAACGGGCCAATTAAGGAGGAGCTATACTGGAACAACCCCTGGCTTCGAGAATGACAGTTATCCCGACCATGTATATAAGCTCTCTAAGGCGCTCTATGGACTTAAGCAAGCCCCAAGAGCGTGGTATGAATGCCTTAGATATTTCTTAATTGCTAATGCTTTCAAGGTTGGGAAAGCTGATCCCACTCTCTTTACAAAGACTTGTGATGGTGACCTTTTTGTTTGTCAAATTTATGTCGATGACATAATATTTGGTTCTACTAATCAAAAGTCTTGTGAGGAGTTTAGCAGGGTGATGACGCAAAAGTTCGAGATGTCGATGATGGGTGAGTTGACCTACTTCCTTGGGTTCCAAGTGAAGCAACTCAAAGACGGCACCTTCATCTCCCAAACAAAGTACACTTAGGATCTTCTCAAGAGGTTTGGGATGAAGGACGCCAAGCCTGCGAAGACACCAATGGGAACCGATGGGCATGTTGACCTCAACAAAGGAGGTAAGTCCATTGATCAAAAGGCATACCGGTCAATGATAGGGTCATTACTTTATCTCTGTGCTAGTAGACCGGACATTATGCTTAGTGTATGCATGTGTGCTAAACATCAATTCGACCCCAAGGAGTGTCACCTTGTGGCCGTTAAGCGAATTCTTAGGTATCTAGTTGCTACGCCTTGCTTCGGGATCTAGTATCCAAAGGGGTCTACCTTTGACTTAATTGGATACGCATACTCCGACTATGCCGGGTGCAAGGTTGATAGGAAGAGTACATCAGGGACGTGCCAATTTCTAGGAAGGTCCCTGGTGTCCTGGAGTTCCAAGAAACAGACATCTGTTGCCCTATCCACGCTAAGGCCGAGTACGTTGCCGCAGGTTAGTGTTGCTCGCAACTACTTTGGATGAGGCAAACCTGTCACACCCGGGTTTTAGGGGTCAAAAACCCGGGCGCGAACATAAACACCAGGTGTGCTGGGACCAAGTCTCACACATATGATGTATCATGGCACAGGATCGAATGTCACATCTTTACTATATAACAGGAGTTCTATACAAAATAAATAAATAATTACATCAAAAGGAGACAACGGTCCAGCAACCCAAAGTTGACTGGGAGACGACGACCTAGACCTCTCACGAACATATCGCAGCATCCTCCATGCGCCTCATCCTGCGGTACCTGTTCTTGACCTGTGGGGGGTGTGTGAGACAGCAAGAGTGAGCTCACATACGTTCATCGCTCAACAAGTTGTGGGGAATAATGTGCATGAACTCGCCAAAGGTGGGAGCTCACGTGAAGTGTAAGGCTTACCAAAGAGGATGGTTAGAGCTGAGCATTGCTTTTAAAGTTCGTCAAAATTTTATTAGCAATTACTAAGTATAAGTATATACCAACCCAATTAAGTAGTAAAACAAAAGTAACAACATCACCTGCGATGCAATGCATATGACAAATTGAATTTAGTTCCATAATTTAATCATCAGAGAGTCCTGAGCTGCTCATGACCGTGAGCTCGGCTAGTATACCAGTTTTACACTCTACAGAGGTGGTACCCTTTACCCACAAGTCATGTTACCCATCTGCCAAGGGATCGCGACTTCCCATACACCTCTACCGAGGAGGCGAGGCAGGGTAACACTACGAGGCCTTTACAAAGTTCCACTAGCTTCAGAAAACCCGCTACAGTTTATAGGAAGCTCCAATGCAGGAATCCCTTGCAGGACCGCCATCGCAGCAAAATCCTCCCGAGGGCCTCCCTACACTGACCACTCCCCTACTGCCCTTGCCCCTTTCGGGTAAGGTAGTCCTCCACTAGCTTTCCTAATTAATCAGCCAAGGGCGTCCATAAACCCTTGTGGTGGCACGTGTTTCTCAAGTTAAGCTCTATGTTCCAATTAACATTAATGATCTTGACATGAACAGTAAATAACAACGGATAACAAAAGTATAATCATGAATAATGTGTATCTTAATGCCCAAAACCATATATAGCACTAGCAAGTACTACCCAAAAAGTTCAGTGGTAAACAAGGCATAAAGATAGACAAACTAGGGTAACCTATTAGGTCCCATCAAAATTAACCTATGCAGATCATTATGATTAATTAGAACATGAGTGGGTAAAAGAAGTGATCAAGGGCACAACTTGCCTGGCACTTGAGATTCCAGGTACCAACTTGTTTTTTAGATGACACGTGTCCTCGCGCTAGTCATAGCAATACAAACAAACATAGTATAGATAAAATTAACATCACACCAAACATAAGAATATACTGCGCAATAATGATCTACGCGCTGCTACGAGACTAACGCAACTTGAACGGATCAAATCGGAGTTAAAACGGAGGAGTTATAAATTTCCTAAGGTTTTATATATTTGATACAAGATTAATTAGGATATAAATTTTGATGTGAGTTTTATGTCAAAACAGAGGTACTGTTGATAAAAAAAACATTATTACAGAATTATAGGAACCGGAATGGATCAATTTGGACTTACTATAAATTTTCTAGGAATTAATCAAGTTTCTATAATAAATTTTATACTAAAAATTCATTTTCTAAATGATTTCTCGGTTTTATTAGCTTTCCGGACAGCGCACCAATAACAGAGAAGTGCAGGGGCTTCCGCGTAAAATGACCTAGACACAGCTTAACCCACTGATGGATGGCGGGTCGAATATGAAGCACCCCAAGGACTCTTATGCAAGATGCGCTGGCTGAAGGGGTATCAGCCGCGATCAGCCGTTGGATTAAAACCTACGGTCACGATTAGATCTGTCAGCGTCAATACTGGTACGCAACCCAAACCCTTGGATCCTAAATCAACGGGTAAGGGATGGCCACACCCTGGTTCGATCTAAAGCCCACACCCGCGATCCAACGGCCCAAGATCACACTAGCCGAAACGTTTCATCCCTTCTAATCTCCAACGTCCGGTGCTAAATCAACGGTCAACGTCACATTCCCAACTCAGTGCCGGCCCGGGCGGCGCCGCCCGCTATACACGACGGCGGAACCCACCGGAGACCCCCAATCACGCACCAGAGCCCCCGGTTCCCAATCCGCGAGACCTACAGCGCGTATATGTGACAAGGAATCGACCGAGGGGATCCTTACCGTGAATCACGCGGTGCCGGGCCATATTCACGGTGCAGCGCAGCTCCGCGGTGGCGGTGTGTAACCGGCGAGCAATTCCGGTAGCCGCCGAGGTCGAAACACCTCCACCCGGTCACGAGCGCCCTCCCAGAAGCACCGCGAAGTACTCCAAGGCGGCACGGACTTTCCGGCAATGGCCACGGACGGGAACGGAGCTGGCGGGTGCTCCCTGCCGCTATCCAAGCCCGAGCAGTGAGTTCCCACGGCCACGATTCCGCCCGACGAAGCCACGACCACATCCGGTGAGCACCCGCAAATCCACCCAGCCACCACACAGGGGAACTAGTTCATCAGCGTAGGCGTGGGTCGACGGCGGCTTCATGTTTTCTCTCTATCTTCTTTCTGGGCGGCGACGGAGGCTAGGGCTTACGGCTATGCCACAAAAGAATCAACGGGCGGAGAGGAGGATGCGGCCCTATTCTTCTTTTATGTGCAGGGTTGGTCAGCGGCGCGATTCGCGGGGACGATCCGAGCAGGTCCGCATGAGCTGCGCCCCGACCAACGATCCCGGCCGGAGCGGGCGGTCTGTTAGGGATGACGTGGGGGCCCCACCTGTACGCGAAACGCGATGAGCACAAGCAGCGGTGGCCGGCTTGCAAGCGGGCCCGGGTTGTCGGCGCACTCGTATAGGGACTGGCCAGTGGCCCCGGCATGTCAGCGTAGGCGGCATTGTGGCTGCGCGGGGTAGAGGGAGTTGGGCCGCTAGGGGCAGATTCGGCCCAGCCAGGGTTTTGGTCTCTTTTTTTTCTTTTTATTTTTAGATTTCTTAAGTTCAACTTTAAATTCTAGTTTGAATTCAAACTTGTGTCCAATTTATCCTTAGATATATTGTGCCATGACAAGTTCTAATTTGGAGATATATTTATATATATTATTTATATTTTTATATCACATAATATTTGTTTGCTTTTCTTTTCTAAACTCTAGAATTCTTTTTATATTCAGGTTCCACTTTGGGATTTTAATATTTTCTTTTCATATGATTTCTTATATTGTCACAAGATGTACACAAAAATAAAAACCAGCATGATGCATAAGTTGTTTATGTATCACTTGTTAATTATTTATTTTTAAGAGGGGGTGTTCTCATATGATAATATGTGGAGACAAAATACACAAGAGTGTTATCCCTGTTTTCTATGGTCTACAACTTTGGGTATTACAAATCCTACCCCCCTTAAAAATAATCTCGTCCTCGAGATTTGTAAGAAAACAGATATAAAAGGATTGGTTTGTAGGTCGGTGCATAGTTCTTATTATTTTGGTCTAAATATGCAAAGTCCCTTTTTTTGAAGTTTTAACATCTGTAGAGGTGATTAACAAGGCATGGGCACACGTATATGTATAGCCACCTAATGTGTAGAATAAAAGATGTCTTTAAAGCATGGATAGGCTTGGGTAGGAAAGAGTAGGGTAATGTGGATCTTGATTCCTTTGGAGGTATGGCTTGACTCTTAGTATTCTTCAATGATTTTGATCTCCTTCTCAAGTCTTGGTATCTTCATCCGGGTTAGGGACAAGAGGTTAAGATAGATTTGTAGGCAACGACTTAGAAGGTAGAGTAGCTGGTTTAGTAGGTAGCTATGAGTTGATTGAGATTAGTCAGAATCTGGTTTGGTTGTTTGCTTCTAGATTGGTTGGATAGGTTATGTAACCTATTATGTAGGTCAGGTTGTTGGGTATGGCCGAGTTGATCTAAGTTACCGATTTAAGCTTAGGTGAATTAGGAGTATGGTCTTAGTTTTTGTACCAGCATTAAGTAACACTCTAGATTAGATCATAAATAGATTAGATAGAATCTAGATTAGGTTGGCGTGACTAGATTAAACTAGTTAAGATCTGATTATTTTGGATTAGATCATGGTTGTTATACTAGGATGAGATAAATATACTAATTAGGGCAAGATGAATTCATAAGGATAAGGTGAAATCTTTTGAGGTTAGTTAGATCTATTAGGATGACGTAAAATCTTTTCAAGATAAGATGAATCTATTAAGGTAAGAGGGTATCTTTTAAGATAAGATGGGTCTATTAAAATATATTTTAGTGGGGGATATTCTTAGTTGATTTAGTTTATCTTATAATTTTTTTTTCTATATGTATATGTAGATGTAATTGTGGACATTACTCCACAACTCATCACACTCAATCAAAGATCCAAATCAGACAAGTATCATAAGAACAAACATTCAAGCATACAAATATTTATAAAAAATAGTTTTGTTGTGGTTCCTATGAATAGGTCTCCTATTCCTAAAGGTCACTTTAGGTACATGATTTCAAAGTGTGAAATCCACATTTGTCTTTAGAATGAAAAGGTAAGAATAATCAGAGTAAAGCGGAAATAGATGAGAAAAGATTAAGAAAAGTTTAGAAAAGAATCAGAGTAGCAAAGGTAAGTAAATAAGGGTTGTCCAGTTCTATCTAGGTTTCGTCCTACAGTCAACATTCCTCTGATACCACTTCTGTCACACCCGGGTTTTAGGGGTCAAAAACCCGGGCGCGAACATAAACACCAGGTGTGCTGGGACCAAGTCTCACACATATGATGTATCATGGCACAGGATCGAATGTCACATCTTTACTATATAACATGAGTTCTATACAAAATAAATAAATAATTACATCAAAAGGAGACAACGGTCCAGCAACCCAAAGTTGACTGGGAGACGACGACCTAGACCTCTCACGAACATATCGCAGCATCCTCCATGCGCCTCATCCTGCGGTACCTGTTCTTGACTTGTGGGGGGGGTGTGAGACAGCAAGAGTGAGCTCACATACGTTCATCGCTCAACAAGTTGTGGGGAATAATGTGCATGAACTCGCCAAAGGTGGGAGCTCACGTGAAGTGTAAGGCTTACCAAAGAGGATGGTTAGAGCTGAGCATTGCTTTTAAAGTTCGTCAAAATTTTATTAGCAATTACTAAGTATAAGTATATACCAACCCAATTAAGTAGTAAAACAAAAGTAACAACATCATCTGCGATGCAATGCATATGACAAATTGAATTTAGTTCCATAATTTAATCATCAGAGAGTCCTGAGCTGCTCATGACCGTGAGCTCGGCTAGTATACCAGTTTTACACTCTGCAGAGGTGGTACCCTTTACCCACAAGTCATGTTACCCATCTGCCAAGGGATCGCGACTTCCCATACACCTCTACCGAGGAGGCGAGGCAGGGTAACACTACGAGGCCTTTACAAAGTTCCACTAGCTTCAGAAAACCCGCTACAGTTTATAGGAAGCTCCAATGCAGGAATCCCTTGCAGGACCGCCATCGCAGCAAAATCCTCCCGAGGGCCTCCCTACACTGACCACTCCCCTACTGCCCTTGCCCCTTTCGGGTAAGGTAGTCCTCCACTAGCTTTCCTAATTAATCAGCCAAGGGCGTCCATAAACCCTTGTGGTGACACGTGTTTCTCAAGTTAAGCTCTATGTTCCAATTAACATTAATGATCTTGACATGAACAGTAAATAACAACGGATAACAAAAGTATAATCATGAATAATGTGTATCTTAATGCCCAAAACCATATATAGCACTAGCAAGTACTACCCAAAAAGTTCAGTGGTAAACAAGGCATAAAGATAGACAAACTAGGGTAACCTATTAGGTCCCATCAAAATTAACCTATGCAGATCATTATGATTAATTAGAACATGAGTGGGTAAAAGAAGTGATCAAGGGCACAACTTGCCTGACATTTGAGATTCCAGGTACCAACTTGCTTTTTAGATGACACGTGTCCTCGCGCTAGTCATAGCAATACAAACAAACATAGTATAGATAAAATTAACATCACACCAAACATAAGAATATACTGCGCAATAATGATCTACGCGCTGCTACGAGACTAACGCAACTTGAACGGATCAAATCGGAGTTAAAACGGAGGAGTTATAAATTTCCTAAGGTTTTATATATTTGATACAAGATTAATTAGGATATAAATTTTGATGTGAGTTTTATGTCAAAACAGAGGTACTGTTGATAAAAAAACATTATTACAGAATTATAGGAACTGGAATGGATCAATTTGGACTTACTATAAATTTTCTAGGAATTAATCAAGTTTCTATAATAAATTTTATACTAAAAATTCATTTTCTAAATGATTTCTCGGTTTTATTAGCTTTCCGGACAGCGCACCAATAACAGAGAAGTGCAGGGGCTTCCGCGTAAAATGACCTAGACACAGCTTAACCCACTGATGGATGGCGGGTCGAATATGAAGCACCCCGAGGACTCTTATGCAAGATGCGCTGGCTGAAGGGGTATCAGCCGCGATCAGCCGTTGGATTAAAACCTACGGTCACGATTAGATCTGTCAGCGTCAATACTGGTACGCAACCCAAACCCTTGGATCCTAAATCAACGGGTAAGGGATGGCCACACCCTGGTTCGATCTAAAGCCCACACCCGCGATCCAACGGCCCAAGATCACACTAGCCGAAACGTTTCATCCCTTCTAATCTCCAACGTCCGGTGCTAAATCAACGGTCAACGTCACATTCCCAACTCAGTGCCGGCCCGGGCGGCGCCGCCCGCTATACACGACGGCGGAACCCACCGGAGACCCCCAATCACGCACCAGAGCCCCCGGTTCCCAATCCGCGAGACCTACAGCGCGTATATGTGACAAGGAATCGACCGAGGGGATCCTTACCGTGAATCACGCGGTGCCGGGCCATATTCACGGTGCAGCGCAGCTCCGCGGTGGCGGTGTGTAACCGGCGAGCAATTCCGGTCGCCGCCGAGGTCGAAACACCTCCACCCGGTCACGAGCGCCCTCCCAGAAGCACCGCGAAGTACTCCAAGGCGGCACGGACTTTCCGGCAATGGCCACGGACGGGAACGGAGCTGGCGGGTGCTCCCTGCCGCTATCCAAGCCCGAGCAGTGAGTTCCCACGGCCACGATTCCGCCCGACGAAGCCACGACCACATCCGGTGAGCACCCGCAAATCCACCCAGCCACCACATAGGGGAACTAATTCATCAGCGTAGGCGTGGGTCGACGGCGGCTTCATGTTTTCTCTCTATCTCCTTTCTGGGCGGCGACGGAGGCTAGGGCTTACGGCTATGCCACAAAAGAATCAACGGGCGGAGAGGAGGATGCGGCCCTATTCTTCTTTTATGCGCAGGGTTGGTCAGCGGCGCGATTCGCGGGGACGATCCGAGCAGGTCCGCATGAGCTGCGCCCCGACCAACGATCCCGGCCGGAGCGGGCGGTCTGTTAGGGATGACGTGGGGGCCCCACCTGTACGCGAAACGCGATGAGCACAAGCAGCGGTGGCCGGCTTGCAAGCGGGCCCGGGTTGTCGGCGCACTCGTATAGGGACTGGCCAGTGGCCCCGGCATGTCAGCGTAGGCGGCATTGTGGCTGCGCGGGGTAGAGGGAGTTGGGCCGCTAGGGGCAGATTCGGCCCAGCCAGGGTTTTGGTCTCTTTTTTTCTTTTTATTTTTAGATTTCTTAAGTTCAACTTTAAATTCTAGTTTGAATTCAAACTTGTGTCCAATTTATCCTTAGATATATTGTGCCATGACAAGTTCTAATTTGGAGATATATTTATATATATTATTTATATTTTTATATCACATAATATTTGTTTGCTTTTCTTTTCTAAACTCTAGAATTCTTTTTATATTCAGGTTCCACTTTGGGATTTTAATATTTTCTTTTCATATGATTTCTTATATTGTCACAAGATGTACACAAAAATAAAAACCAGCATGATGCATAAGTTGTTTATGTATCACTTGTTAATTATTTATTTTTAAGAGGGGGTGTTCTCATATGATAATATGTGGAGACAAAATACACAAGAGTGTTATCCCTGTTTTCTATGGTCTACAACTTTGGGTATTACAAAACCCTCCGGGATTTTGGCTACAATCTTTGCAAAGTCCCACTCCTATGTGACAATGAGAGTGCAATCCGCTTGGTGGATAATCCTGTTGAACACAATCGCACTAAGCACATAGACATCTGGCATCACATCCAGAGGGACCACCATCAAAAGGGAGATATCGATATTTATCATATTAGCACCAAGAACCAGCTAGCCGATATCTTCACCAAGCCGTTGGATGAAAAAACATTTTGCAGGTTGCGTAGTGAGCTAAATGTCTTAGATTCGCGTAACTTGGATTGATCTATAGCATACATGTGTTCTATGCCTTTGATCATGTTACTTTGTGCATTTAAATCAATTCTTGTTTGTTTATGGTGCTCAAGTTGTACAAGTAATCCCCGGACCTCACAAGTCCATATGCAAATGATGCACATATTTATGGGGAGATGTGCTACAACTTGACCCTTTGAGACTAACCTGTTTGTTTAAGTTCACCTGATGTAGTCTCAAAGGTACATTGAAAGGGAGAATGAACTTGGACGATGCAAAGACTTCCACTGCACTCCGGTATTAGTGTATTTAATTCAAAGTTCATACTTATGCTCTCATTGCCCTCTTGCTCTTAATTGACAGTTTTGGTGAGGCAATGGGGTTAAAGGGCCAAAAATGATCCCATTTTGGTGCTTAATGTCAAAGGGGGAGAAATTAAGGCCAAAGCAAAATGGATCAGCCAACCACTTGTGAATTTTGAAAATAATAGAGTAAGATTTGTGATTTGCTCAAAATACTCTTATTGCAAAATTTGGTCTCTTGTTGGGAAGAATTTTGACTATGGGAAAAAGGGGGAGTTTTCGGGCACTTGATCAATTTTACTCCTGGAATATCTCTCTATGTGCCCAAACAACCGTGTTTAACTTAGAGATAGGAAAATGAATTTGATTTGCAAAAACAAACCAAGTGGTGGCAAAGAATGATCCAAATATGCCAAATCCTAAGTAAAGAGAATTTGGTCTTCATTTGTATTAATGTTGCACTTCTTTTGTTGCTTTTTGATGTGTTGGCATGAATCACCAAAAAGGGGGAGATTGAAAGGGAAATGTGCCCTTGGGCCATTTCTATAATGTTTTGGTGATTAAATGCCCAACACGGTTGATTAAGTTCGTATGTGCTAAATAAAGAGAGAAATACAAATCATATTTCAAGGTATGTTTCTAGACTTAGTACATTGCTTTTGAATACTAATGTGTTTGTCTAAGTGCTAGAAACAGTGAAAAAAGAAGGAGAAAAGAAATGGGAAAGAGTCTCCAGCTCGACCTAGAATACCAGACTGTCCGGTGCCCCAGGCTGGCCAACGTTGAACCGACTGTTCTCGGGAATCGACGGAGTTGTATGGCTATAAATCATCGAACTGTCCGGTGGCGCACCGGACTGTCCGGTGAGTCATCCACGACGAACTCGTCACTCTCGGGAAATGAAAAAGGCGACATGGCTAAAATTCACCGGACTGTCCGGTGGTGCACCGGACTGTCTGGTGAGCCAACTGCGCCAGCGGCAAACGGTCGTCCGCGCGATTAACGCGCGACACGTGGCCAGCTCCAACGGTCGGCTGGACGCACCGGACTGTCCGGTGTGCACCGGACAGTGTCTGGTGCGCCAACTAGCCCCGAGGAGCAGTGGTCAGATGCGCTCGATATGGAAGGAGATCGCGCACCGGACATGAACAATGGATGTCCGGTGGTGCACCACTCGACAGAAGGCAAGAATTGCCTTCCAAGTTGGTCTCCAACGGCTCCTAGATGCCTTGGGGCTATAAAAGAGACCCCTAGGCGCATGGAGGAGAACACCAAGCATTCTCTAAACATACTAAGGCATCTAGACTCCGCTCCCACGCATTTGCTTCGTTGTGTTAGTGATTTGAGCTCCATTCGAGTTGTGAACTCCCTGTGTTGTCCTTTGAGCTCAAGTCTTCACTTGTGTGTGTGGTTGTGCTGCGTATTTGGGTCTTGTGTGTGTTGCTCTCCTAACCTTACTCTTGTGCTTTCTTTGTGATCTCTATTGTAAGGGCGAGAGGCTCCAACTTGTGGAGATTCCTCGCAAACGGGAGAAAGACTATAAGGAAGTAAGCCGTGGTATTCAAGTTGATCATTGGATCGCTTGAAAGGGGTTGATTGCAACCCTTGTTCATTGGAACTCCACAACGTGGAAGTAGGCAAGTGTTACTTGGCCGAACCACGGGATAAAAATTGTGTGTCTCGTGTGTTGCTTCTTGTGATTGTTTTGTTCGCATGAGCGTGTTCCATAGCCACTTGATTTAACTAACACCTTAATAATCAAGTCTGTGGCTATTTAGTGTTTGATTTTACAGGATCACCTATTCAACCCCCTCTAGGTGCTCTCAGTACCTTCTTCTTTTTTCCGTCCTTAGCCATGAGACACTTGTGGCCGACGTTGGGAAAGCGAAGACCTTTGTTGATGGCGATGTTGGCGGCATCCTCGTCGGAGGAGGAGTCGGTGGAGCTCTCGTCGGAGTCTCATTCCCGCCCCATGTGCGCCTCGCCACCCTTCTTCTTGTAATACTTTTTCTTCTCCATCTTCTTCTTCCTCTTCTTGTCGTCGTCCTTGTCACTATCACTTGTATATGGACATTTAGCGATAAAATGACCAGACTTACCACACTGGTAGCACACCCTCTTGGAGCGGGGTTTGTAGTCCTTGTAACACCCTAAAATCCTATTTCTGGTATTTGGAAAATCCTTCTGTAAAACTTTAAATGGTTAGAACCTCTTTAAAAAATATATTTAACATGATTTTTTTAATAATAAACTTGGGGATATTGTTGGACAAGAAACTTAAGTTAAAAAATATATATATTTTTATAAAGATTATGCATTGGGAATTACCTTCTTAAAATAAATAGGTAACAAATGATTGATTAATGAAATTATAATTTAATTATGTTATACATTCAAAGAGTAATTTTATTTGTTTACAAGATTTTTTGTATGTGCGTGCATCACTAATTTGAAGCACCTACTTAAATAAAGAAAAAAATAAAACATCTCAAATAAGAATGTCAATAATAAATATTCATATACTTAGCATCATGCTGGACTTTTGTATGTGCATATCAGATTTAAATTCAAACTTGAAACTTGAAATTTGAAAAAATAGAACCAAAAAAAAGAAAAGAAAGAAAAAGAGAAAAGAAAGGAAGCTCATACCTGCGTTTTGGGCCGAATCTCTTTCCCTCGGCCCAATTTAACTTCACCCGCGTGGCCACTCATTTCAGCACTCATGCCGCGCCTGTGTGTTTGACTCCCTCATGTAAGTCTCTTACACGTGGGCCCGGTGCCAGCCACAACTTCCCTTCTGCGCGCGTCTGGTCCGGTTTGCTTCCCTCTCTGGTGAGTGGGCCCTAGTAGTCAGGCCAAGCCTTCTTCCCCCAACAAATTTTCGCTGCGCGCGCTGGTGGTCAAGATCCGCTCAGCTGTGCAACTGAATCGCGCCAGGATCCACCGAAGTCCCTCGCCCACACGACCAACGGACGGATGGGGCTGGCCGCTGGCGGGACCACTGCCTAGCTTCACGGGTGCTCCTCCTACCTGACGCGTGCGCAGTGGACGGAGAGATCCGTGGGGTGCGGATCCCTTGCAGTCCTGAGGGGAATTGACCACTCATTCGCTGCGCATAAAAGAGGAACGCTCATGGCCCTGGAACTCACCGCCCTGGTCAACCAGAAGTAAGGCAGCGCGTTCGCCCATGGTGTGCCGTGGCCATTGGAGAGAGAGGGTGAGCGCAGGAAACCAACAGGGGAGATCCGCCGCCGCACTCGAGGAGAGAGAAAGGGGGAGTTCGTCGGATCATGTGGAGCGAAGGTCGCGGCGCCAGGGCCGCACTCGAGGAGAGAGAAAGGGGAGGAGAGAGAAAGGGGGAGTTCGTCGGATCATGTGGAGCGAAGGTCGCGGCGCCAGGGCCTGCCAGAGAGGTTCGCTGATGAGCGTAGAAGTTCATCGGGGTATTGGGTTTGTTTCCTATGGAGTCCGTGGTTCGCCGCCGGGCAGCTGCAAGTCGAGCTCGTCGCCGTCGCGGTCGGATCCTACCCTGGCTGACGGTCCGGCCTCGGGAGGAGGGCGAGGGACTACCGGTGGTGTGCAGCGAACCTAGAGGTAACTCCCAGGAGCAAGGTGATGGGTGGACTTGTCCGAATTTGCTCGGCGGTCTGATGCGGTGGCTACGGATCCGCCATCTGACGTGGTCAACCACGTCGTCGACTCCATAGCCGGTAAGACGCCGCTAACCTTACTCACCATGAGCTCCGCCCTCGTTTACACATTGTAGTAGTCGGATTGGGTGGGGGTCACCGGTTTTGGGGCACGTCGATGCACACCACGGCCGCTGGGGCATTGCGGCGTTAGGTGTCATGGTAGGGAAGAAGATGAGCAGTTGCCATTGATCCTTCGATCAATGGTGGGGATTAAGGGTGAAAACGGTCGGTAACGATCGGAAAAAAACTCTCTCCGTTTTCACCCGCATAATTTTTTATTCGGCCGGAATCGGTAAACGGGAAAGTCGGAAACGGATAACGACCGGTAAATTCCGGTATATCAAAAACAGATAAATCCGAGCAAAATAGCTCGGAATTGATCGGGAAGCGGTAATTGTAATCGGAAAAGCTCACAATAAACAAATCCTAACCACACAATTGTTCATTCACAACCACAAACAAGTCTCATTCACAAAAGTACACAAAACATAATCTTGTCCACATATAATTGGCCATACACTTATACATGTCCACTCAAATTTTAACACACAATACATAAGTATTAAAACACGATTGTTCATTCACATCCACATACAAGTCTCAACCACACAAATACACAATACATAGTCTTGAGTCTTGACCACACATAAATGATCATACATGTTCACTGAAGTTTTAACCATGTAATATATAAGTCTGAAACACATGATACATAAACTAGAAATCATGTGGCATGTCGTCTGGATCACTTGATATATCTTCTATGACATCCGAAGAAGTAGATATCACATCTAAAATCTCTATGTCTATAGGAAGGGATGGCATAGGCGTGGAAGCTGAAATGCAAATACAAGACAATTTTAGTACAAGAAAATCTTGTATAATTACAAATAAAAAGGTATCGTGTGCTGGACTGCTAGTCTCATAACAAATTAACAACACTACTAGTTTAGTGAATTATCTGGTCTCAAGAAGAGCAGCAACTATAATTGTTACCTTTGTTTGTTGCAGCTATCCAATCTTTGGTGCAAATTAACGCTTCCACCATCTCAGGATCAAGGCGACTACGGTATGGATCAATGACCCACCCACCAGCACTAAAAGCAGATTCTGAAGCAACAGTTGACACTTGTATAGCCATAACATCACGAGCCGTCTGAGAAAGAATGGGATATTCTTCTTTTTTGTTCTTCCACCATGACAAAATATCAAACTCACTTTGCTTCAGAAGTGGTTCTAACATATACTTATCCAAGTCATTACACTTACCAGTACTTGGGCAAAGATCATCATACAAGAAGGCATCAAGTTCAGCATTGGAGACACCACCTCTAGGAGTGAGACCACTCATAGAAGTCACAGTACTCTTGCTTGAAGTTGATGTTGTAGGTACTGAGGTAGCATAATGTTGGAACATTTTTCTCAAAAGAGCCACAAACTCATCAACATAAATTTGGTATAAGTCACCATGGAACTTTCTCATATAGAACTCTATGAGCTTTTTCTTGTATCTAGGATCAAGAAATGAAGCCACAGCAAGTGCACTATTGGACTTCTTCCAATATTTCTCAAACTTTTCACTCATAGCAAATGCCATTATCTTAATAGTCACATCATCAGAATATTTCCACTTGTCAAGAATGTCCTTTATGTCACAAAAACCTCTATAAAACAAGTTTGCTGTGGGATATGAAGTGCCAGATAGTAGTGTTGTAAGGTTATAAAATATCTCTAAGCACTGACTAATTGTTGTAGCCATGGTCCATTCATCATCAGAAGGAAATATCTTTTCATACCTTCGGCGATCTTTAGACTTGAGCCTCACAAATGCATCACTGTAGTATAGTACATCACTTAGCATCATATAAGTTTCAGTGGTGGGGAACTGGGGATGAGGGTTAGGGGATAATGTTTCAGTGGAGGCATGTGGACCGTGGATATCCCTGTGTGCGGCCAAGATTAGGTGTTAGAGTAACTCGTCGTGAAATGAAATCTAGACCGCAGGTGTTAGATCCAACTGCTGCTGTCGAGTACCGATTCATTCGTTGGGGATCTAATCTGGGTCGTCTATTTTGATCTGACGGCTCAAATCAAGTGGTTCCCTCGGTCGCGCCCATTTTACATAAGAACCCTCGCTGTTACACCAAATCAACCCGGAGTACGTCCTGTTGTTGCCTGAGTCTTAGTGCAAATTGCGCCAGAGCCCCTGGACTTTCCAATATTTAGCGCGCAGTCCAGAGAACAATGAAAATGGATAATTAATTACAGAAATTGATTTTTAGTATTAAGATAAATCCAGAAAACTTATTTAATCCTTAGAAAATCCATACTTAGTCCAAATTGACCCATTTCAGTTCCTATAATTTTGTAATATTATTGTTTATCAATTAGTGCCACTGTTTTGACATGAAAGCCACATTAAAATTAATATCCTAATTAATCTTTTATCCAACATTTAAAACTTTATAAATTCATAACTCCTCCGTTTTAACTCCAATTTGATCCGTTCAAGTTGTGTTTGTCTCGTACGAATATTTACTATGCAATAACAACATTTATTATCCCATGTCTCATTATTTTATAATTAGATCTGTATTTAACTGATGTTGGTTAGTCTAATTAAACTGCTTATCATTATAATCTACTAGAATACAATCTATGGTCAATTTATAACTTAGATTAAAGTTGAGATAATTATTTATAAAATAACCTCTCATATGATTTATATTAACCAATTTATAATAAACTTTAATATTTTAATCACACAAATCTTTTATAAAAATCATAACTCCTTAATCGTAACTTCGATCTCAGTAGTTCTCGATCCTGCGATCTCGTAGCAACGCGTAGATTATTATTCAGTTTGTTCTTATGTTTGGTGTGATGTTAATTTTGTCTATATCATGTTTGTTTTGCTACGACTAGCAGTGAGGTCACGAGGATCTGAAGAATCACCCTAGTAACTGGAATCTCAAGTGCTAGGCAAGTTGTGCCCTTGATCCACTTTTGTTACCCAATAATGTTCTTTATTATCACTTGTCAATGCATAGGTTAATTTTGATGGGACCCAATAGGTCATCTTAGAATGTTTATCTTTTTACCTTGTTTACCCATGAATCATTGGGTAGTTCTGCTATTGCTTTACACGGTTTTGGGTTAATATTTCATTATATCCATGTTCCTATTATTTTGTTATGTTATTTATGTTCATGATAAGATCATTATGTTAATGGGAACATGGAGCGACCACCCGGGAAAACAGTGCTACCACAAGGGTAGTATGGGATGCCCTTGGCTGATTAACTAGGAAAGCTAGTGGATGACTATCTTACCCGAAAAGGGCAAGGGCAGTAGGGGAGTGGTCAGTGTAGGGAGGTCCTTGGGTTGATTTTGCTACGATGGTGGTCAGGCGAGGGATCCCTGCACTGGAGCTTCCTATAAACTGTAGCGGGTTTTCTGAAGCTAGTGGAACTTTGTAAAGGCCTCGTAGTGTTACCCTGCCTCGCTTCCTTGGTAGAGGTGTATGGGATTCATGACCCCTTGGCAGATAGGTAACATGACTTGTGGGTAAACATGTGCAACCTCTGCAGAGTGTAAAACTGGTATACTAGCCGTGCTCACGGTCAAGAGCAGCTCAGACCCTCACATGATTAATCTATGGAATAAAACTCAATTTGTCATTTGTGTCGCATTGGGATTATTTTATTATTACTTTTACTTATTATTATTAAGGTTTGGTATTTACTTACACTTAGTAATTGCTATTAAAATTTTGACCAACTTATTAAAAGCAATGCTCAGCTTTAACCCCTATTGTTGATCAGCTTTACACATCACATGAACTCCCACCTTTGGTGAGTTCATGCCACATTATTCCCCACAACTTGTTGAGCGATGAACATGTGTGAGCTCACCCTTGCTGTCTCACACCCCCACAGGAGAAGAACAGGTGGTTCAAGTGGAGCCACACATCGAGGAGTTCGATTCGATCTAGGTGGTGTCTCCCAGTTGACTTTCTAGCGCCAAGGATAGATTTTAGATCCTTTTATGTTTATCTTTTTATTTTGTAAGACTTTCGCAATATAATAAATACTCTGATTATTGTGACATTTATCTCTATACACTCTGTTATTATATATGTTGTCTTCTTTGGCGCATGTATGAGGTGCACCCGGCTTTGTTCCTTAAACCCGGGTGCGACAGTCCTTCCCCCCTCCTTTGCTTGAGGATTTGACGAAAGCTCTTAATGATAAGAGCCATTTCCTCGTTGTCAAGCTTGGAGGCGTCGATTGGAAGCCTACTTGGTGTAGACTCCACCTTCTTTTCTTTCGTTGCTTTGAATGCAACGGGTTGCACCTCAGGTGTAGAGGTGGCGCCTTGATCCAAGTTGACAATGTGTTTGGAGTCTTTGATCATAAGTTCAAAGCTCACAAACTTGCCAATCACCTCCTCAGGAGACATCTGTTTATATCTAGGATCCCCACGTATTAATTGTACTTGAGTAAGATTACGAAAAACAAGGGATCTTAGAATAACCTTGACCATTTCATGGTCATCCCATTTTGTGCTCCCGAGGTTGCGCACTTGATTGACCATCGTCTTGAGCCGGTTGTACATCGCTTGCGGCTCCTCTCCTTTGTTGAGGACGAATCGACCAAGCTCTCCCTCGATCGTCTCCCTCTTGGTAATCTTGGTCACCTTGTCCCCTTCGTGCGCCGTTTTGAGGATGTCCCAAATTTCTTTGGCATCCTTTAACCCTTGCACCTTATTATAATCCTCTCGACATAAAGAGGTGAGGAGTATAGAAGTTTCTTGGGAGTTAAAGTGCGTAATTTGGGCGGCTTCGTCTGAGTCATAATCCTCGTCCCCCACTTGTGGTGCCTGCGCTCCAAATTCAACAATGTCCCATATGCTTTCGTGGAGTGAGGTTATATGATTGTTGGGGCGAAGGCAAAGACGCCACCCTTCGCTCGAGGCCTTCGCCGCAGTCGCTGGTCCGACGGAGACAAAACGGACAGGGACACCCTTCGCTTTATTCGGCACCAGACGAAGGTCTGCGACGTGTCGTCATCCCACCGTACGGCCTCGTCCAGCTCAGAGGCCCACGTGTGATCCGACCCATTGTAACGGGCCCTACGTGGTCGCCGCGTGTTACGGGCCTAATTTGTAAAGGCATTCCTGTAATTACAGTCTGTAACCCCGCTTTATGGGAATATTCTGGGGATAACCTAGGTGGCTGAGGGCACATGCGTCCTTAACACAAGGCGCTGGGCGCTCAGATACCTATAAATACCCCCGCACAGTGCCCGTGAGAGGCCAGATTAACAGAGCTATTGCCCACACGCGCGAGAACCCTGTTAACGTCATTGTTCACCCTTGTTGAATCCCCTTGCAACTGAGAGCAAGTTCCAACATTTGGCGCCCACCGTTCGTGCTACGAGAAAACCACCCGCGATGGCACCCAAGAGAGCTAACCCGAAGGCTGACGAGGCTGCGAAGGCAGCACTGCTCGCCACAAGAAAGGGCAAGGCCCTCGCCCTCACCCAATCCACCCACCAAGAGGCCACTGAAGACAACGTTCCCCGCACCTGCTTAGACGACACTCTCCGCACCTGCGGCCCTGAAGGACAATCGCAGCCACCCTCAGACTTCGCCCCACTGGAGGGCGCGGACCTCACCGAGGATGGTGAAATCCTCGGCGTCTCAGCGGAAGAACAGCTACAGCTGCGCGCCCTGCGCCTCAAGAACCGCAATCTCCAGAGGCAGAAGGAGATACTGGAGGCCAAGCGCCAGCGCGTGTCCGCACTAGCCAAAGTGCGGCAAATGATACGCGACGAAGAGCAGAAGGCCCAGGACCTCGAGCGGGAGATCGCGCTGATGCAGCGCGAAGGCCACCTTGGCCTGCAGCACGGGCCACCCCTCCAGCAGCGCGCACAACTGGAAGACACGCGCGAAGGCCTCCTCGGCCTGCAGCATGGGCCACCCCTGCAACACCGCGCACAACCGGAAGACCCGTGTTTCCCCCAGCGCGACCACACCTTCCCGCACGCCGCGCCATTCCAAGGGGTCAACTATCTCGATGAACGAAGTCCCCTGGCGCCACACCTGCAAGTGACGCCTTGGCCAGCTAACTTCCGGGCAGGGACCTATCCCAAGTACAACGGCAGCACCGACCCGGCGCAATACATAATGAGTTATCAGGTCGCCGTTGCATCTTCCGGAGGGGACGACGCCACAATGGCGAAGTCTTTCATCATCGCCCTAGAGGGCCCAGCTCTCACCTGGTTCACCAGGTTGCCTCCGCTGTCCATTGATTCCTGGAGAAGCCTCCGGGACAAGTACCTGCTCAACTTCCAAGGGTACCACCCAGACACCGATGCCTTGGCCAAACTCTCGCTCTGCAAGCAGCTGAAAAAGGAGACTCTGCGGGAGTATTACCGCAAATTTTTAACACTCAAGTCACAGCTGCCCTCAGTCGACGACCAGATCGCTATCCACTACGTTATCAGTGGCCTTCGCGCCGGCGTCCTTTACAGCCACTGCATCAGAGATCCGCCCAAGAACCTCCAGGAATTATATCAGCTGTTTGAAAAGTACGCCAAATCCGAAGAGCTCCACCAGCGCAAGGTTGAGTCCCAAAGGAAGCCAAAAGATGCTCCACAGTCCAGCCGCACGTGGACGAGGACTCCGCAGCCGGACTCCGGTCGAGACGGCCGCAGTCAACAGCAAGTGCACAACATCGCCAACCAGCACCCTGCTGCTGACGCCCCTCGTTGCCAGGAGTATCCCCCCCAGGGCCGCGGAAATGGAACTCGCGGTAGGGGTCGGGGGCGTGCGCAGCCGCCGCGCCGATTCTACTGCCTCTTCCACGGTGAAGACTGCGCCCACCAAACCAAAGACTGCCCAGAAACGAAGGCCACCAGAGACAGGATGGCACGGGCGCAACCAGCCGACAACCCCAGAGTTGTCGCACACACTTACCAGCAACCCCCTCCACCATATATCCACGCCCCCGCCCCGCATCCACCGCACCACGCTTACCAACACCATCCGGATGTACAAATCGTACCTCCCCCACCCCCACCACCACACCAGCAACATCAAAACATCCCCCATGCTCCAAAGCAGGAAGACTTCGCCGATCAGCCATATCGCGGAGTCATTCACATGATAACTGGGGGGTCCAGCACTGACTTCGACATAAAGCGGCAGAAGCGGGACCACTACCGCAGCATCAACCACGTCGCCGTCACTGGCCCAGTCGTGCAGACAAAGTGGTCCCACATACCGTTAACCTTCGACGCACGAGACGTCGACCTACGCAGCGCCCCCCACTGCGACGCCATGGTTATCAATTGCAGCGTGGCAGGCTGGGACCTGCACAAAGTCCTAGTTGACAATGGCAGTCAGGCGGACATCATCTTTCTCCACGCCTTCGATCGCATGGGCATAAGCCACAGCCTGCTCAAGCCTTCGGACAACCCGTTGTATGGCTTCGGCGGCAAGGGCACCTTTCCTGTCGGCAAAATAGAGCTGCCTCTCTCCTTCGGTGTAGCACCCAATGCCCGAAGCGAGCAAGTAACCTTTGATATCGTGGATATGGTATATCCATACAATGCCATCATGGGCCGGGGCTCCATCAATAAGTTCGAAGCAGCCATTCACGGACTGTACCTGTGTATGAAGATACCAGGTCCATTAGGCGTCATTACAGTCTACGACAATCAACAGACTGCGCGCAACATAGAGCGGGACTTCGTGCCCGGTCAGAGAAACGTGCACTGCCTCACGGCCCAGCGCGAGGTCCCCGCGCCCGCCAGCCCAACCAATAAGCAGCACGACAAGGCACAGCTGCAGAGCAACAACGGGACCAAGAATGTCCCCCTCGATCAGGCCACGCCCAAGCAGACAGTCACTATCTGCGAAGACCTCACTTCGCACGAAGAGGAGAAGCTCCTCTGCTGCCTGTCCAAGAATAAAGATGTCTTCGCCTGGTCTGCCCTCGATCTGGTCGGAGTCAGCCGATCCATAATTGAGCACAGCTTGGGAATTGACCCTTCGGTGCGACCAAAAAAGCAGAGACTTCGCAAAATGTCCGACGAGAAGACAGAGGCCGCCAAGGTGGAGGTGCACCGCCTCCTGGAAGCCAAATTCATCGAGCCGGTGGCTTATCCCACGTGGCTCTCCAATGTTGTAATGGTACAGAAAAAAGCGGGAAGTGGCGAATGTGCATCGACTTCACTAGTCTCAACAAGGCCTGCCCAAAGGACAATTTCCCGTTGCCACGGATCGACAAAATAGTCGATAGCGTGGCCGGATGCGAGGTCATGTCTCTCCTCGACTGCTTCTCGGGTTACCACCAGATATACATGAAAGAGGAAGACAAGGCTAGCACCAGCTTTATAACACCCTTCGGAAAATATTGCTTCATCAGAATGCCGGAGGGACTCAAGAACGTCGGGTCCACCTTCTCCAGGCTTACCAAAACAGTGCTCGAAGGGCAAGTTGGCAGAAATATATTCACATATGTGGACGACATTGTCGTCGCCAGCAAGAGCAAGGAGGACCATCTCGCCGACCTCGCCGAGATATTCGCGAACATGCGAGACGCACGACTCCGCCTAAACCCGGAAAAGTGCGTCTTCAGCGTTCGCCAAGGCAAAATATTGGGCTACCTGGTATCACACCGCGGCATCGAGGCCAACCCAACCAAGATTCAGGCCATCATAAACATGACGCCTCCGCAGTCCGCCAGAGACGTCCAGCGCCTGACAGGCAGGTTGGCCGCTCTCAACAGATTCATCTCCAGGTCCGTCGAGCGAAGTCTCCCCTTCCTCAAAACACTCTGTGGTGCAAAAGACTTCGCCTGGGGACCAGAGCAGGCGGCGGCCTTCGCCTCATTAAAACAGTACCTGACAGAGTTGGTCGTCCTTACAAGCCCCGACTCCTCGCTCCCCCTGTTGCTCTATGTCGCGGCTTCGCCGCATGCGGTCAGCGCGGCACTAGTGCAGGAGCAGACAGTTGAGGGCGTGGTCAGGCAGTGCCCCGTTTACTATGTCTCCGAAGTGCTGACACCGTCCAAGTGCAACATGACAGAGCTGGAGAAGATTGCCTACGCAGTCGTCATGTCTTCGCGTAAATTGCGCCATTACTTCGAAGCATTCAAGGTCCGAGTCACCTCAGACAGGGGACTCAGCGAATTGTTCAGAAACCCGGAGGCATCGGTGAGGATTGCCAAGTGGGCGGCCGAACTCTCCGGCTACCACATCAGCTTCGAGCCCAGGACAGCCATCAAGTCACAAGTCCTGGCAGACTTCGTCGTCGACTGGACTGGGCCAACAACACAGCCAGACCCATCCGCAGAGAAGGTTTGGACGATCCATTGTGACGGCGCATGGTGCCATGTGGGGGCAGGCGCCGCTGCAGTCATCACCTCACCAGTCGGGGTCAAGCACAGATATGCAGCACGCCTCAGCTTCGCTCTGGAATCCGACAGATGCACAAATAATATAGCAGAATACGAAGCAGTCATCCTCGGCCTCCGCAAGCTAAGGGCCCTCGGAGTCTCCACCTGCATCATCAAAACAGACTCCAAGGTAGTTGCCGGCCAAGTCGAGAAAGACTATGCAGCAAAGGACCCCGCGCTTATGCAATACCTCGCGGCCATCCGAAGCCTCGAGAGGCAATTCAAGGGATTCACCTTGCAGCATGTGGATCGGGCCAAGAATGAAGAGGCCGACGCATTGGCCAAGGCCGCCGCCAGGGGCGAGTCCTTGCCCTCCGACGTGTTCTTTCATGTCATCGGCACGCCAGCCGTCCGGAGCCCCGAAGGGCTCCAAATAACTAATGACAGCGAGGGCCACCGCATAGTCAACCTTATCATGACCGAAGACTGGCGGGCACCAATAACCTTGTTCCTACAGGGGTACTATCATCCAACCGACATCAGTGAGGCCAAGCGCCTCAGACATCGAAGCCGAGACTTCGCACTGATTGAAGGCCAACTCTACAAGAAAGGGGTCAGTCAGCCAATGCTTAAGTGCGTCACCAAAACCGAAGGCATCCAGATCCTACGCGAAGTCCACAGTGGCACGTGCGGCTCACACGCAGGGCCAAGGGCCCTAGCTGCTAAGGTGATCCGCCAAGGCTTTTACTGGCCCGCAATGATCTGCGCCGCAAATCGGGTCACAAGATCCTGCGAAGCCTGCCAGAAGTTCTCTCCTCGGTCAGGCAGCCCCTCGCAGTATACAAAGCTGATCGCCCACACATGGCCTCTCCAGCGCTGGGGCCTGGACATTGTCGGGCCCCTGCCCACCGCTCAGGGGAACCTTAAGTTCGCCTTCGTCGCTGTCGAGTACTTCCCCAAATGGATCGAAGCAAGGGCTGTTTCCACAATAACATCAAAAACTGCCCAAAGATTCTTTTGGCAAAACATTGTTTGCCGCTTCGGAGTACCGTCCGAACTAACAGTTGACAACGGCAAGCAGTTTGACAGCCAAGACTTCAAGGATTTTTGCTTCTCCATTGGCACCAAGCTTGCCTTCGCCTCAGTCTATCATCCGCAGTCCAACGGAGTTGTGGAGCGCGCCAATGGAAAAATCTTCACAGCTGTCAAAAAGATGCTCCTCGATGAAAAAAGGGCAGATGGACCGATTTGTTACCCGAGGCGGTCTGGGCACTAAACACGACTGAGTGCAGGGCGACCGGGTTTACTCCTTTCCGCCTTCTATACGGATCGGAGGCCATGACCCCACAAGAAATAAAACATGGGTCCCCGCGAACAGTTCCCTCAGCCGTCCCCGACGTGGACGAGCCAACTTCAAAGGATCTCATTGACGGAGACCGAGTCTTCGCTCTACAGGCCCTAAACAAATACCAAGCCCAGACAAAAGCATGGCGCGACCACACAGTCATCCCGAGGGAATTCAGCGAAGGGGACCTCGTACTCGTCCGAACAGCTCGGACAGAGTCCAGGGGCAAGCTGGAGCCCAAGTGGGAGGGCCCCTTTATAGTCAAGACGAAAGCTTCCCCCAGCGCTTACAGGCTCACAACGCCAAACAGCGAAGACCTGGAGCACTCCTGGAACATCGACAACCTCCGCAAATTTTTTGTTTGACTCATCAGGGCTGATTCGCCCTTGTAATTTGCAAAAACAATCTTATCCTGGTCCGCACTCTTTTCCTCCCGGGGGGTGAGGTTTTTAACGAGGCGGAGCCATGTAATATATGTGTGAAAAATCCCCCGCAAAAACATGCGTCGAAAAAAGACCGTGACGACGGTCTTCGACATTCGACCAATACGAGGTCACCGCGAGGCTCAGCGCTAGCCACCCTCGCGTGCGACAAATCCGCGCAGAAGTCGCCTAAGGGTGCAGCCGGACCAGCACAACAAGTGCGAAAAACCAAAGTCTACCGCGACGACTATCCGTGCAGAAGTCGCCTAAGGGTGCAGCCGGACTAAGCACAACAAGTGCGAAAAACCGAAGTCTACCGCGACGACTATCCGTGCAGAAGTCGCCTAAGGGTGCAGCCGGACTAAGCACAACAAGTGCGAAAAACCGAAGTCTACCGTGACGACTATCCGTGCAGAAGTCGCCTAAGGGTGCAACCGGACTAAGCACAACAAGTGCGAAAAACCGAAGTCTACCGCGACGACTATCCGTGCAGAAGTCGCCTAAGGGTGCAGCCGGACTAAGCACAACAAGTGCGAAAAACCGAAGTCTACCGCGAAGACTATCCGTGCAGAAGTCGCCTAAGGGTGCAGCCGGACTAAGCACAACAAGTGCGAAAAACCGAAGTCTACCGCGAAGACTATCCGTGCATAAGTCGCCTAAGGGTGCAGCCGGACCAGCGCCGCATAACAAAACACACCAGACCAAGTACATAACGCCTTCGCAAGCATAGCCAAGTGTGCGGGGCCACACAACCTCATCATACAAGCCTTTACACATGTACAAGCGAGGGCACCACACTCTACATCGGCTCAACCTTAGGAATAATTCCCATCTCCCTATAATTAAATAACATTATCCTAAGCTCCTCACCCGCAAAAAGACTTCGCAATTCCCCTTCACCTGTGGTCACGGCGGCCGGCAAAGACAACAGTTCCTGCCGGCCAGCCCTGCTCACACGAAGCCGACCTCCCTCCGCCCCACTCACCCTACGCTTCGCAACCGCCCTTCGCCGCCGGCGCCCGGTGCTCGGACCAGACACATCTTCTGTGTCCGCAGCGTGCGGCGAAGCCTCCGCCGCTGCCACATCCAAGGCCGCAAAGTAGTCCAAGTCCTCCGAGGACTCCTCAGTCCACTCAACCGAGCTCCCAGAGTCAGCAAAATCAGAAAACTCAGATGCAGACCCATCACATTTATTACCACCATCCACGGTCGAAGCCGCCAAAAAATTAGTAGTGGCGGTTGCGTGCGCAGGCCCAAAATCTTGAACCTGTGCAGCAACCAAAATTCAGCAACATATCCAAAATTCCCCAACTATCCACACCCACTACGCCACCTGCGAAGACTCAGCCGCTGCGGGAGCCTCCGCCGTCGCCTCCGCAGTCGCCTCCGCCGCCACCGTCGCAGGATCTTCAGCCCTCGGCGCAGCGGCTGCGGGGGCATCAGGCGCGCCTTCGGCGGTCTCTGGGGGCAGGTCTCCGCCGGCCACAGCGGATGCGGGGGCATCCGGAGCACCTTCCGCAGTCTCCAGGGGTGACTCCAGGGCTGCCCGGACACGGCCTCCGCCGGGATCGGCTCCGGGTCAGGCAGCGCGCTGTTCAACGCCCCAAAGTCATCCACCCTCTCGCCACGCGCCGCCTAAGACACAACACACAAATTCAGCAAAACCACACATAGCCCACATCCAGCAAACTTCAAACAAACGCCAAACGTTACCTGAGCCCTCGCCGTCTCGACCCGCTCCCTAACCACCTCGCAACCGTGCGGACCCCACATCCGGTCGTAGATGGCTCCGGCGGACTCCTTCACTATGGGGTCCTCAACCTTGTAGATATCTCGCTCAAAGTCTTCATCAGCTTGGTCGAAGACCTCGAAGTGCTGGCACCCTTCGCGGGAGAGCGCGTTCATCGCCCCCTCGCAGGTGACCAAGGAGGCATACGACATAAACCCCTCCACGATAGTGGGGAGTGCCTGCAACTCCTCCTGTACCAACTCCAGGCAGCGAAGTCCGGGCTCTCGCTCCAGCACTTCGAAGTCACCGGTCCGCGCGCCCAGCTCATGGTACGAATCCATAAGCTGTTTGCGCGTCCGCTCGGCCTCCGCGCGCGTCGCGGCCTCGGCCCTCTCCACGCGACTCTCCAGGGCGATGAGCCGCTCCTGCAGCTGCTCGGCGCGCTCCCTGGCGAGACTGCCCTCCGCCCGTGCCAGATTAGCCTCCGCCTGCGCAGCCTGCGCCTTGGCGAGGGCCTCGTTGGTCTCCCTCCTCTCCCCCGCCAATTGGCGCCGGAGGTCAGTCTTCTCCCCCTCCAGCGCGGCCACCTTGTCCGCCAGCTTGCGGCACTTGCTGTCGGCGGCCGATTTTTCACGGACGGCATCAGCATGTTGCGTCCGAAGTCTCTCGACTTCGGCAGACACAACTGCCGTGAGGGCCCCCGACGCTGTGCGGTCGGCGTAGTCAGCCACCTGCAGAACACACGTAAGACCGCGGCCCCAGCGAAGCCGAAAAAAAACGAAGTCTAGCTCAACGGACCTGACTTAGTGCCTCTGTCACCTCCTTCAGCCGGCGGGACACAGCGCCCGCCTCATCCCTGACAGCCGCGAGTGCCGACATCTCACCTCCGGCACTAAGAGCACCGCCCTTCGCCTTCGACACGGCGGCAGCCGCCATGGTCGCCGTGGTAGGCGCAACAATAGCAACCTGGCCTTCGTCCGACCCTGCGACGTATCAACGAATTAAAAAAAAGAACGAGCCAACAGCTTACCACCAAGATAGTCGTCCACACTAATATCGGGCGAAGTCGGCGACGCGCTTGCCCGACGACGGCAACACTCGGGCCGCCTTCGCGACCTCCGGCACCCTGCTGGACGGCGGCACAGCCTTCGTCGATTTGGAACCACCGGCGCCTGCCGCTGTCTCCGTCGCCTTGCTAGATGCAGGGACGCCCGACTTCGCCGCCAGCGGCGGCTTGCCTCCGCCAGGGGCCGCAGCCTTCGCAGCCCCCCGCTGCCTCTTTGGCCTGGCTTCATGAAGCCTGACAACCGCCTGGCGCTTTTGTGCAGCTCCCTGACGATCCTTGTCCATCACCGCCGACACAACAGCAGCAATATTCCGCCCGTAAGGAAACACTCTCCATTCACGAACCATGCGAGATATAAAAAAGTCTTCGCCGGCCGCGCGGGGGATAGAAACATTCCTAGGCCACCAACCCCCGATAACCCTCAGCATCCGCGCCGAAGACTCCCGGAGCTCAGGCGAAGACATCCTTCCCCCCGGGGCCGCGCAAGTCCTCATCAACTCTCTAGCAAAACCATCGGAAACCCCAAGCCCTCCCATAGCAGTACCTAATTTCCTCTTTTTAGAGGATGGGGCGGCCGCCGACGCAGGGTCGTCCCCAGTCTCCACCACCGGCTTCTTCCCACGGCGGTCCACATCGTCTTGGCCAGGGTAGCTGTCATACGGCAGTTGATTCAATTCAAAAACCCTGTTCAAACGGTCATTCGACCCGCGGATATCCCAGCTACGCTGGCCCTCTGTCCTCGGCACGTACCGACCAACGAGCCGCACCGCCCCATCCTCCGCCTCACGCACAAAGGCAGCCGTATCGCGGCTTTGCAGGTTCAGCGCGAAGGCAGGACTTCGCACCATCTTCCCACCATGGGAAGGCATCTGGCGAGGGCACACTTCGCCCAGCGCCCAGCCATGCGCCAAGGGCCATACCCCGTACGCCACAAATTCTTCAACCAAATCGCGCCCATTGCTCAGGCCGGCGGCGCACCGAAGGGCCCCTTCGTCTGCATCCTCCTCCGCCACCTCAAAGGGCGGGTATGCTGAGTAAAAATGAGAACACATCTCGGACACGGGGAGCCCCTCATGGTCTTCGACGGTACCCTCAGCGACGTAAAACCAAAACTCATTCCAGTTGCCCCACTTATTGCGAGCGCAAGGAACCAACTCGACTACCTGCATCGTGGTCTTGCCGGTCTTCGGCGTAAACGTGCAGGACCCGAACTGGGCAACTTCATCTCCAATTGTAATATCCCAAAAAAATGTTGACCAAAAGTTAATCTTTGGTGCGTGGATGAGGTAAAGGGTTGTGGGCCATTGGATGCAAAGATAGAAGTCATCTGAGGCGTCGTTTCTTTCTCCCACAAAAACCCTGGGTGGCCACCCCTTTTTTTCCCTTCACCCCCCTCTTGGCCGCCACCCCCTTTCTACCCCTTGGCTGGCCGCCCCCTCCCCCTATGGCAGCCATCCTCCATTGCTTCCTCCCCCAAGATCTCCCCCTACGCAGCAAGGATCGAGAAGAGGAGGAGCACGTTGAATTGAAGAGGAAGAGAGGATCAAGGAGATGTTCTTCCCCATCTCTTCTTGCAGAATTTCTTGGGGAAACCCTAGGTATGGATGAGATCCTTGTTCCTCCCTGTAATTATATGCTTTTGGAGGTTGTGGATCATGGGAATTAAAGGATTAGAGGTTGGATTTGATGTGGGGTTAGGTTTTGATCTCGAATTTAGTTTTCTGCAGAATGGCAGATTCGACAGTTTCTGTTCATGCCAGTTTTCTGTGGTCTTAGTGGCCTCAAAAAAAATAAAAAAAGTCTATATATGAGTCGTAGATAATTTGTAGATCTTTCCGTGGCCGCGAAGAGCACCTCAATCGGACATCAGAACAGAAAGTTATGGCAGTTTGATTATAGCAGTTTTCCAGTCTCATAATTCTGTACAGAATCTGTTCTCTTAAGAGTTAGGCAATTTTATCAACAGAATTAAACTGTGAGTTGGTAAAAGAAGTTGTAGATAATTTCATAAGCTTTCCAGATTGTTAAAGAGTGCATTCATATGGTTTGTGAAACTCTAGTTATGTTTGTTTTACTGTGGCTGTTCCTGTTTACCTGACAAAAATGAGTGGGTCTGTTCACTGGTGGGTTTCATCTAGTAAATGGCCGAATTGGCTCTTCCAACTATGGAGACTTTTGTAGAGGGATAAAATTTCTTACTTCCAGCAGAATTTCATAATTTTTGGTTCAGTAGGTTGGGAGATATCGAATTTTAAAGTTAACCATACTGCTGTCTAAAACAGATTCAGTCAGTTATCTTGTCAGATGTTTTAGAACTTGTAGATGACAAAATTTAACTATCTTTTGAATACTGAAGTTGTAGAGTATTTTGTGTAGATACTCCTAGAGTATTTGTTTGATATCACCGCTATTTTAATTTTAAAGATACAAAATTAACAAACAGCGTTGCTGTTGTATGGCATGTGGTTCAGGGTGTGAGTCTTTCCACTGGGTCTTGGTTTCAAGTGTAGGAGTGTTTTGTTCATTCATGGCAAATGTTTGTGAAATATTTGTACTAAGTTTTATGCCCGCTAGCAGGTGGCTACACTCCAGATCATGTCTAGTACATTTCTTCTTCTTCGATGAAGGCAAGTGAATGTAGCGGTGGTTGCTTCCGTTCTGACCTATTATTTCTATTGCCTACACTATAATATTCAGAAGTATTGGATTCTTTCATAATTGGACACTATGGTGATGCTTTACTTGCTTGCATTATACTGATGCTCAATCATATATTGATGATGATTATGATTCGAGTATGATTCATGAGATTAATTCACACCCCTGAAGGTAAATGAAATATTATTTGAGGTTGGTATTGTATCTGAAGGTAAATAAAGTATTATTTGAGGTTTGTATTGTATCTGAAGGAAGTGAAGTTTATTGATAAATGCAGCATGCCATATACATTGCATGACTCATTTGCATCTGAAGTTTTGTCGTGACCTATGGTCCGACCGTACCGGTACAACTTAGCATCGTACGTTGCCCGAGGAGGGGTACGATGCGGCTTCATACCCTTAGAGGTATGAAGGCAGAGGACATATGCATTGCATTCATATGCATACATTGAAGTGATATTTGCAGATGATGTGGTTTTATACCCTCAGAGGTATGAAGATAGAGGACCTACACATTGCATTCCTATGCATACATTGAAGTGATATTTGCAGGTATTGTTGATGCAGGGAAGTGTTATACAACCTATTGTGGTTGTTCGAGGAAATGAGATGATATTGGTTATATTGGGACTACTGAGTTCTATATCTACAAGTATTTCTGATCTTGATTGTGATTCTTTTAAAATGTTGATTAATTCAATTTGTGGTTTAAATATCTCGTCAGAACAATTAGCTTGCTGAGATGTTTCATCTCACTCTTGCATTACTCAATGCAGGTGCTTGTTGCTCATCAAGGGGAGTGGGAAGTAGCAGCACATCCACCTTCACTCTCATAATAATGCTGCCCAGACACAGTCATGATTTAATTAGAAACTTCTTGTCAAAGGATGTTTGTTTTTAACTAGTCGTGCGCACTGATTAATTCAGTTCATGTTGTTATGGTTGTCTTCCCATTGCTAGCAGATTATTAATGTCTTTTATGTTTTCTTATCATGATATCTATTTATACTTTGTTGCTTCCCCGTTTATGCAATTTTCAAAGGAGATGCTGTCGAAATTTTATATATGAATGTTAGATGTGTAGTTTAGTAGCATTCTGGGGTGTTTGTGGACCCCGGGGTGTTACAGTTGGTATCAAAGCATAGGCTTTAGATTCTTGGCAATTTGAAGATAAATTTGACACACTTGCACATATAGGAAGGGTATGGGTTCAAATATCTTTGATATATATTAATGTCTTTGGAGTGCAGATGACAATAATTTCACCCCTCCTATTCCTTTACGGTGATGTGGTAAGTCGTTTATGACTTAATGCCTAATATAATTTATCTCTAAATCTTCATATTGTTTTATTAATGTGATTGATATCGCTGGTCTTTTGAGAGATTGAAGTTGTTATTATGCTTGTGATAGACATGTATGTTTATGTTGTTTACACCATGTTTTTCATGGTTGAGTTTTATTACAATAATATTGTTATATATGCTTGATTGAGGATGTTTCTAAGAGGAGTGTGAATTGCGTGTTTTGGGTTACAAGGTAACCATCAATTTGAATTTAAGTTGTTGAGCGGTTGGTGGATAGTTCCAACTATCTTTGCAAAGAATGATTGTTTATGTCGAGAAACCAGTTCTAAAAGAAATGAATGTTGGTACTTTTATATGAATTTTGGGGGAAGTCTTTACCTAGCTAGAATGGCTTACATGTCTCTCTTCTATTGTGTGTTTTAGTAGCCACAAAGCCTAGATGTGGTTTAAAGTGGTTGCATGTTAGTCATGCTAGTTGTAGAATAAACCTTTGATTTTCTGGATCCATTGATTATGTATTAATATATGGAGGATCAGATGGTTCTCTCTCTGATGCATGCTTGTGGAGCCATTGTTGGACCACCTATCTATTGGTTTGAATGAAGCCAGTGCCTAGCCTAGAGTTTGTTGTGTGTGGTTAGTCACCTATTCGTAAATGATGTGGTTTTTACATTAGCTTGAGATGTTTGTCAAATGTGTGAAGGATTACGGGGTTATTATTGACCTTGTATGTCTGGTACTTTGAGTGCATCGTATGATAGAATGAAATGTAAGTTTATGAACTACAGTAGATGAAGACTTATATTATGTGTAGGTTAACCTTACTAGTTCGGATATTTTTCTTAGTTGAGTTGTTGGATGAAGTATAGTGACATTGGTTAACCAAGTATTGTGTTGTTGTGGTGTTAGTGCTCTTTGTGGAGCTTTTGGCATTTCTTCGATGAAATGTGCCGCACAGAATATTATTGGCTTCTTGTTGGCTTTATTGCTCC
Source organism: Zea mays (assembly GCF_902167145.1). Taxonomy (NCBI): domain Eukaryota; kingdom Viridiplantae; phylum Streptophyta; class Magnoliopsida; order Poales; family Poaceae; genus Zea; species Zea mays. The sequence continues at coordinate 103,496,247 of NC_050104.1, read as the reverse complement.
ATTAGTTCTGTGGATTTTCTCCCTTTTGTGGGGCGCAAAGAATGTTAGATTACATTATTATCTTTTCATGATGGCAAGAATAAGGATTAGGAAGATTAGGAGTTTTGTTTCAATAGAACTACTTGTTTCATGGTGCTTTAAGGTGAGGTGTTTGATCTTCTTATACATTCGTCGGGTGTAGATGTTTCACCATTTAATTAAAATTAATTGTTGAAGTTGGTAAGGGTTGTGCTTGGTGCATATTACCCCTTCATAAAAGAGTGTTGTCTTAAGACATTGATGTTGATGTATAGTTGCATCCAAATTTGATGGTGTGAAATTGTAGTGTTGATTGCAACTATGACTTGCTTTGAGCTTCATTGCATGTTGTTTCATGCTGGATGTTAGGTCGTGTAGTTTACTTAGCCAATTAGTCCAAGGTAGAAGTTCTTGTGTTAATTAAGACCAATAATGGACCCATGTTTTGAATGGTGGTGCTATATGGGGTACCTTGGGTGTTTTGCTTGGAGTGGCCGAATTCGAGGTCGAATTCTTTTTAAGGGGGGTAGAGTGTAATATCCCAAAAAAATGTTGACCAAAAGTTAATCTTTGGTGCGTGGATGAGGTAAAGGGTTGTGGGCCATTGGATGCAAAGATAGAAGTCATCTGAGGCGTCGTTTCTTTCTCCCACAAAAACCCTAGGTGGCCACCCCTTTTTTTCCCTTCACCCCCCCCTCTTGGCCACCACCCCCTTTCTCCCCCTTGGCTGGCCGCCCCCTCCCCCTATGGCAGCCATCCTCCATTGCTTCCTCCCCCAAGATCTCCCCCTACGCAGCAAGGATCGAGAAGAGGAGGAGCACGTTGAATTGAAGAGGAAGAGAGGATCAAGGAGATGTTCTTCCCCATCTCTTCTTGCAGAATTTCTTGGGGAAACCCTAGGTATGGATGAGATCCTTGTTCCTCCCTGTAATTATATGCTTTTGGAGGTTGTGGATCATGGGAATTAAAGGATTAGAGGTTGGATTTGATGTGGGGTTAGGTTTTGATCTCGAATTTAGTTTTCTGCAGAATGGCAGATTCGACAGTTTCTGTTCATGCCAGTTTTCCGTGGTCTTAGTGGCCTAAAAAAAATAAAAAAGTCTATATATGAGTCGTAGATAATTTGTAGATCTTTTCGTGGCCGCGAAGAGCACCTCAATCGGACATCAGAACAGAAAGTTATGGCAGTTTGATTATATCAGTTTTCCAGTCTCATAATTCTATGCAGAATCTGTTCTCTTAAGAGTTAGGCAATTTTATCAACAGAATTAAACTGTGAGTTGGTAAAAGAAGTTGTAGATAATTTCATAAGCTTTCCAGATTGTTAAAGAGTGCATTCATATGGTTTGTGAAACTCTAGTTATGTTTGTTTTACTGTGGCTGTTCCTGTTTACCTGACAAAAATGAGTGGGTCTGTTCACTGGTGGGTTTCATCTAGTAAATGGCCGAATTGGCTCTTCCAACTATGAAGACTTTTGTAGAGGGATAAAAGTTCTTACTTCCAGCAGAATTTCATAATTTTTGGTTCAGTAGTTTGGGAGATATCGAATTTTAAAGTTAACCATACTGCTGTCTAAAACAGATTCAGTCAGTTATCTTGTCAGATGTTTTAGAACTTGTAGATGACAAAATTTAACTATCTTTTGAATACTGAAGTTGTAGAGTATTTTGTGTAGATACTCCTAGAGTATTTGTTTGATATCACCGCTATTTTAATTTTAAAGATACAAAATTAACAAACAGCGTTGCTGTTGTATGGCATGTGGTTCAGGGTGGGAGTCTTTCCACTGGGTCTTGGTTTCAAGTGTAGGAGTGTTTTGTTCATTCATGGCAAATGTTTGTGAAATATTTGTACTAAGTTTTATGCCCGCTAGCAGGTGGCTACACTCCAGATCATGTCTAGTACATTTCTTCTTCTTCGATGAAGGCAAGTGAATGTAGCGGTGGTTGCTTCCGTTCTGACCTATTATTTCTATTGCCTACACTATAATATTCAGAAGTATTGGATTCTTTCATAATTGGACACTATGGTGATGCTTTACTTGCTTGCATTATACTGATGCTCAATCATATATTGATGATGATTATGATTCGAGTATGATTCATGAGATTAATTCACACCCCTGAAGGTAAATGAAGTATTATTTGAGGTTGGTATTGTATCTGAAGGTAAATAAAGTATTATTTGAGGTTTGTATTGTATCTGAAGGAAGTGAAGTTTATTGATAAATGCAGCATGCCATATACATTGCATGACTCATTTGCATCTGAAGTTTTGTCGTGACCTATGGTCCGACCGTACCGGTACAACTTAGCATCGTACGTTGCCCGAGGAGGGGTACGATGCGGCTTCATACCCTTAGAGGTATGAAGGCAGAGGACATATGCATTGCATTCATATGCATACATTGAAGTGATATTTGCAGATGATGTGGTTTTATACCCTCAGAGGTATGAAGATAGAGCACCTACACATTGCATTCCTATGCATACATTGAAGTGATATTTGCAGGTATTGTTGATGCAGGGAAGTGTTATACAACCTATTGTGGTTGTTCGAGGAAATGAGATGATATTGGTTATATTGGGACTACTGAGTTCTATATCTACAAGTATTTCTGATCTTGATTGTGATTCTTTTAAAATGTTGATTAATTCAATTTGTGGTTTAAATATCTCGTCAGAACAATTAGCTTGCTGAGATGTTTCATCTCACTCTTGCATTACTCAATGCAGGTGCTTGTTGCTCATCAAGGGGAGTGGGAAGTAGCAGCACATCCACCTTCACTCTCATAATAATGCTGCCCAGACATAGTCATGATTTAATTAGAAACTTCTTGTCAAAGGATGTTTGTTTTTAACTAGTCGTGTGCACTGATTAATTCAGTTCATGTTGTTATGGTTGTCTTCCCATTGCTAGCAGATTATTAATGTCTTTTATGTTTTCTTATCATGATATCTATTTATACTTTGTTGCTTCCCCGTTTATGCAATTTTCAAAGGAGATGTTGTCGAAATTTTATATATGAATGTTAGATGTGTAGTTTAGTAGCATTCTGGGGTGTTTGTGGACCCCGGGGTGTTACACCAATCATCCTCTTCTGCCAGTGCAGGCAATAGTACTTCGCAAAGACTTCGACTGATGGCTGTCCGCCATACGAAGTCGTCGCCCAGACATACTTCGACAGAGCCACCACGGCATTCGGTGTCAGCTGATGTATCTGAACATTAAACCTGCGCAGGACTTCACCAACAAATCGGTGCGCAGGCAGGCGGAGACCGGCGGCGAAGAACGCCTCGAACACAACCAACTCACCCTCCGGCTCGGGGACTTCCTCCGTCCCCGGGACACGAGCAACTCCGCCGCCAAAATAACCCAGCCGCTGCATATCTTGCACGCGGACCGACGACATCCGCGACACGCCAAAATCCACAGAATCGCTGGCGCGCAACTCCTCCGCCACCAAACTACTCAGCGTCTCCTCAGACGAGGCGTCGGCCGGCGGCGAGGCGTCGGCCGGCGGCGTAGCGGCAGCAGAAGAAGAGGAGGTCGGCATCGCAACGTACCCTCGGCGGCGGTGGGTGGTCTGCTTCACTCGAGCCAGATCTCCGGCGAACAAGAGCACGGCGGGCAGACGAGCAGCAAGACGGTGGAAAAAGCGGCTAGGGTTTTCACGGAGTGCGGAAAGTGAAGTTCAAAAAGCGCCGACCCCTGCCCCCTTTTATAGACAGGGCACGGCTCTTCGGGAAACCCGCAATCCAACAGGGCGCGGTGCTTCGGGAAACCCGCAATCCAACAGTACGGTGTCAATCAACGGTCATATCAACAACCCCCGCGGAACCACTTCGAGCGAGGGCAGCGTCTCCGCCATCTAGCGACGTCTTCGGCACCAGGTGACTTTGTCGAACTGGTCCCTCGGAGGGCAAATGTTGGGGCGAAGGCAAAGACGCCACCCTTCGCTCGAGGCCTTCACCGCAGTCGCTGGTCCGACGAAGACAAAACGGGCAGGGACACCCTTCGCTTTATTCGGCACCAGACGAAGGCCTGCGACGCGTCGTCATCCCACCGTACGGCCTCGTCCAGCTCAGAGGCCCACGTGTGATCCGGCCCATTGTAACGGGCCCTGCGTGGTCGCCGCGTGTTACGGGCCTAATTTGTAAAGGCATTCCTGTAATTACAGTCTGTAACCCTGCTTTATGGGAATATTCTGGGGATAACCTAGGTGGCTGAGGGCACATGCATCCTTAACACAAGGCGCTGGGCGCTCAGATACCTATAAATACCCCCGCACAGTGCCCGTGAGAGGCCAGATTAACAGAGCTATTGCCCACACGCGCGAGAACCCTGTTAACGTCATTGTTCACCCTTGTTGAATCCCCTTGCAACTGAGAGCAAGTTCCAACAATGATGCCTCATTTTATCATTCCACATACAATAATCTTCACCATCAAAATATGGTGGTTTGCCTAAGGGAACGGAAAGTAGAGGAGCGCGTTTGGAAATACGGGGATAGCATAGGGGCATCTTACTATACTTCTTGCGCTCATGGCGCTTAGAAGTAGTGGACGACTCGGTGCCAGATGTGGAGGGCGTTGAAGAGTCGGTCTCGTAGTAGACCACCTTCTTCATCTTCTTCTTCTTCTTGTCACCCCTCCGATGTGACTTGATGGAGGAAGAGGATTCCTCCTTGTACTTGTTGCCGGACTCCCTTGATGGAGTCTTCCCCGAGCCCGTGGGCTTGTCTCCAGAAACGATCTCCCTCTTGGCGTGATCTCCAGACATCACTTCGAGTTTGTTAGACTCTTAATGAAGCATTGACTATGATACCAATTGAAAGTCACCTAGAGGGGGGTTGAATAGGCGAAACCTGAAATTTATAAACTTAAACACACACTAAGACCGGGGTTAGCGCTAGAATTAAATCTGAGGCGGAAGATTGTTTCTCTTGTCACGAGTTGCTCAAATGATGCGGGTGGCGTTTGGGAGCAAACTCATACCAATGTTGGCAAGGAAACTTTAGAGAGATGAAATAGGGCAAACAAATCAAATGGAAATCAACACAAGTGGACACGGTGATTTGTTTTACCGATGTTCAGTTCCAAAGAACCTAGTCCCCGTTGAGGAGGCCACAAAGGCCGGGTCTACTTCAACCCTTTTCCTCTCTCTCAAACTGTCACTTAGACCGAGTGAGCCTTCTCCTTAATCACACGTGTCACTAAGACCCCGCAAGGATAACCACACACTTAGGTGTCTCTTGTTAGCTTTACAAAGCACTTAAGAATAAGAATGGGAAGGAGAGAAGGCAATCCTAGAAACAAGAGCACAAATGAACATAAAAACTCTCTCTCAAGTCACTAAGTGGTTGAGTTGATTTTGGGACTTGGAGAGGATTTGATCTTTCGAATTGTGTCTTGGAGTGAATGCTATTGCTCTTGTATTGAATGAGGATCTCAGAAAACTTGGATTTCTTTGAATGAGATGGTTGGGGGGTATTTATAGTCCCCAACCACTTCCTAGCCGTTGGCTGTTTTTGCTGTCGATGGGCGCACCGGACAGTCCGATGGTGCACCGAACACTACATTGTTCATTGTCTGGTGCGCGCCACGTCAGCTATCCGTTAGGGTTTGGAGCAGTTGACCTTTGGCATCTTCAGTCTTCAAGCAGCACCGAACAGTCCGATGACCTCTAACTTCGCTGCTCTGACTTCTGCACACTACTACAGATCATGCTATATGAGACGGTTAATTTTCAGTTATTAAGATGCTTATGAAGTGTCCAATTTTGATGGAGTCGCAAAAGATGTCCCACATTTAAGATGGTTATAAACCGTCTTAAAAGATATTATATAAGACAGTTTTTAATTTATAACCGTCTGAAAAAGGTATTTGTTTAAGTCATTTTGTCCGATAAACCGTCTAAAAAGGTATTTGTTTAAGTCATTTCGTCCGATAAACTGTCTTTAATTAGGTTTTTTTAAGACACTGCTTCTAAAGAATCGTAGAGAATACAAACATTAAAAGTCATAAAGTATTTATCAAACCGTCTTGAATATCCTACAATAATAGACGATTACAATATAAAAACCATCTTATTTAGGTGACTAATAATGGACGTTTTAGAAACCGTCTTATTTAGGAGACTGATATTAGACATTTTGGTAACCGTCTTATTAAGATTTAAACGAAATGACTTACACGGCGGTACATTCTTCAATTTATAATCATTTTTTTAGATATCATGTTATAATAATTTGAAAGAGAAATATACATACACATATATTTAACAACATTATAATTAATATAATATATATATAAGTACCATTCAATATATCATAAATAAACATTGTCAAACAACGCATACATAAGTGTACTCTAAATCTAAACTAAAATACAACTGTTTGCACTAATGTTAAGCCTAACTTTATATGAATTAAAGTCTTCACACTTTTGCGACCACCAAATTTGAATTCTATTCTATGTTTTCCCGGCAGATGTGGACCAGCGCCTCCATTGCTTCGTACAGTTGCAGATACACTTTCTTTTCTTCCATCTTTTTAGCTCTTTCCTGCCTTCTCTGCATCAATTCAGAGTTCAGACTATATATCAAACAAAGGTTTCAAACCACAACGACCATTGGCCTGGCCATTGGTTAGAGAACATCCTATACAGTCAATCCCTGGTGGAAAACAGACAAACTATGGATTCAACGGGCTAAGACTCTGAGCAGACACACTGAAACCCAGTACAATACTGAGACCAATCATCACAGAGAACTCACCGTATCAGCTTCGACAAGAGACTCGAGCAGCTTCTGTTCCTGCACTCATAAACAAATATTATGAGTGCAGTAATCAGCTGGAAAGATGAAAAGGCAGTACCTGAAGTGCCAGATTTAGCAATCGTTCCAAGGTTCTTAATAAGATCTTCCTTGGTCATACCAATACCCCTATCCCGAATGGATAGGATTTTCTTCTCTTTGTCCAACTTAATCTGCATAAGCATAGACCAGATGCCTTGAGGTCTGATTCTAAAGCGTTGCCCAACAGAAAAAAACAGCTATCAACATTGAAATCTACCTGAATCTCAAGCTTTGCAGTGTCCCCTTCACCCAGAACTTCCTTATCAGTAAGGGAAAGGAACCTAATCTTATCCAACGCCTACAGACATGCAGAACACCCAGTTAATTTCGAGCATCCACAATGCAGAACAAACACAGGGGTCAGTATGTAATACATACATCAGAGGCATTAGATATGAGCTCCCTCAGGAAGATATCCTTGTTGCTGTAGAGTGAGTTGATGATGATGTCCATGAGTCTGGAAACCTCAGCTTGGAACTCAAACTTCTCGATTGAGCTCCTGAGAGTCTTCCTAGAGATAGACTCGGCTTCCCTGCACGCAACAAAATCATATTGTTCATAAAAGTATCGATAATATGACAAGACAGTAACAACCAGCACTGATTGGCAGAAGGCTATGCGCACCTCTGGGCAACCTCAGAGTCGGTGGACAGGCCATGAGGGACAGCACTGAAACATTTGAGCAAAATTTGCATTTAGGTCAAGCAGATGTAACGGACCTAGAAATAGTATCTGAAGACGCATTCGACACTCTCCCCTCCTATTGAAAATAACAAAGGAAATAGTCAGTATTGATGTCGACATATGGTATATGATCTTGTGCTATTGAAGATACCAACATACTATATGTTTTCCACAAAACTGACCTTTGACCTGAAAATCAATATCAAAAGACACCCATGTCTATTATCTACGAACTCAGAATAATTCATAGAAAAACTGCTAAACAGTAATCTAAACATCTAGGCCATGATTACATAAGAAAGAAAATTGCCAAGATATGACAAATATTTTGTAGTAACGCTCTTATTCAGTCTCATAAATAAACAAGCAATTGCAAATATGAGAATCGCAAAGTTCTTATTCTATCTTCACATGATAGTTCATTGACAACTATAAGGGACAACTTTGCAGATAACGAATGAAACTATTCTTGTGGTACTGCACTACTATGGTTCAAATGTGAGGATTACATTTATCAAATTTCATGTGGGCCTTAAACTGTTGGGCCAAACTGAAGCAAAGAAAATGAAGAGCAGAGGTGGGTAGACAACATACAGGTTTGCAACACTTTTGTCTACTCCTGATCCCCATTGGCCCATAGGATAAACTTGGTATTATCCTGTACTTGTCTTGGTCAACCTCTTCAAGTTTTTGCTGCACCATGTCAGCACACCTATCACTATAATTTTGCAGTAAGAAGCACATCCATACAACAATAATATAGTTTCAGTCTTGTAGACCAAAGCAGCACACTTTTCTAGTATGATTTTAGGCCAACCAAAATCGCACCTTTGCTCTTCGTTGACAATATGCGGGTGAAAGATCATAGCATAGAAGTTTTAGGTTACATGCAAGAAATATTCAACCTGAATTTATAGGAGTATCCCTTCACAATCAGCTGCACTGCTTTAGTATCAAGAAGCACATGTAGCACCTATAAAAAATTCAGGCTGCGCAAAACCCCCACCTTTCTACGGATGGTTTATTTGAGGTACTGATTTTGTTCCCTAACTGTTTGTTTCAAACAAACTCTTAAAATGGTTTATCTAGGTTGCTAACTTGCTATTAAGTTGTCATCTCTGGAAAAACAGGTTATTGTCCATCCTTGGCAGAAGCAAGCGCCATTGCTAATGTTTCAGTCCACCTCTCTAGAAATCAGCTTATTGCAGTATTTGATCACAGCAGCAGAGTGGCTCAAAAAAATTGTATAAGGATACACCACTTGTTGTGAATATGGTGAACTATTCCACTCAAAAGATGATTACGCAGCGGCATTTATCACTCAACGAGCATTAGACTAACCAAGCCCGAAATCAGAACAATCAACCATATAGTACAACCTGTAGACTAGACACCATAGATCAATACTGATTAGGCCAAACTACTAAAACAACTTTGACATAATTATTCAGTTCAGTCTTCTCAGAAGGAAGTCATCCATTCGGCAAAGTTTTTTGTTAGCGAATAAACTAACGATCATGCTAAACAGGTAGCATGCAAGGCAGAATGAAATTAACCTTATGGCAAAGAGTTCAGAGAACAGCTACACTTCTGGCTGAAAGCCTTGCATCATCTGGCACTTGAAACTAAGAAAAATAAACTCGATTAGTGATGTTCTTCAAATAGAAAAGTGAATACCTCAAAGAAACACAGGAGAAATCGTGACAAGTACCTGCTATTTTGATTTTGTGAATTCCTTAATGCTAAACCAAATCCCATCAAAGGTTAGATGGGAATAAGCTGATAATTTTTTTCTTGAAGCAGCAACATTGCTCAATTTATGGCCTTTAGTAGACTTTTGAGTTTGGTTTTTTTGCATGACCCTAAAAATCAAAATAAAAAGATGAAATTGCAACATCACAAAATTCAGTAGTAGTGTTTGCGATAGAGTGCAGATATCAAAACCAAAATATTACCAAGCCTCTGAAGGCATACCTTCAGAGTTTTTGACTTCATGTCACTTAGACTACCCTCTGTGGATGCATCTAAAACATTCCCCATAAGGCTTTGTTCGGTAGCTTGGGATCTATTCCCCAAGCTGATTTGTTCCACTTGGGGAATGAGTGAATCCCTTTCATGTCACTTCAAACCCTAGAGATAATTTCCCTCTGGCCTTCAATCCCATCCTGTCACTCTTGCTATTCGGTTAGACAGGGATCATAACCATGCATTCTGTGCACCTGTGTCCAGGTTCTTATATAGTATTGTATAATATACATGACACACGACATTGTTCATCCAAATCACACAAATGCATATATACATACATGATTTTAGCTTAATGACAAATATGCTTGATTTGTACAAAACCTAACTTGCATGTAATAATAAATACATCAAGATTATAATATACTAATAGCTTTCAATGTCGCGTGAAAGGTAGTTGCTTAAGACTACACTACTCAAATGACAGGAAATCATAGCAATATCACAAGACACGGTTTGACAACTAACAAATCATGACAAGCATACCCACCATCAACTAATGCTAGAGTTCTTACAAGTAACACTAGAGGCGCGACGCCAGGGGGTATGACAAGTAACACTACGGTTCTTAGACCTGCAATGCAGGTGTTTCTGTTGTCTTGCAACCATAGACCTGCAATGCTGGTGGGGGACAATCTACAAAAAAATATCTTAGCAACAAGCAAATAGCAAATTTTAGTAATCAATTGTTTTTTAAAAAATGATACAATGGCGGGCAACTGTTTGACTCATCATCGCTGCAAAAGTAGGCTGATGTGGATAATGAAACAAAGCTAAAAACAAAGAATTGGATATCTTTCTGAACAAATGAATTGACTTGACGACATGAACTGAAATGAACTAGATATCTTTTTAAAAAAACAAATAAACTGAACTGAGCTGAACAAATGAACTGAACCTATGCCCCTTCTATTTGTCTGTCTCTCTTGCACGAACAAACAAATAAACTGAATATCTTTTTTTTAAAACAAACAAAGAATTGTCTCATGCTCAGATTGATGTTCAGATGGGTGATAAGGAACGAGCCCCTATGTCCCTATTGGAATTGGTTCGTTTTTTTGCATGTGTGCAGTCATCTGTCAGGCTAGCCTCATTGTCATTGCAAGTTTCATGCTTCAGTTATCCATCTGTCCAAGATCGGTTCAGGACACTATGTGATTGATTGTCGTTTGGATTATAAGCAGTTGGTTGATATCAACAAAGATGGGAGGCAAGGTTGGCCAAAGTTTGAAGAATTACAGGGTTAGTTCCGTTCACCTTGTGCAGCTCCCTCGTCAGGGTTGCATGGACGACCGGCGCCGGCGACACCGGCGGTGGCAGCGCATATCCTGAAAGGAGAGAGGAGGAGGTGAGAACTGAGAACCACTCGCGGCAAGGTCCACTTCCGCGAGGCCATGGAGGTGAGCAAGGAGGGGGGCATAGGGCCGGTGCTGGCGCGAGGAAGAAGACCATGGGGCGGGGTGACAACACAGGAAATAGAGAGGAGTGAGAACCGAGAGCAACATGGGGGCTTACATGTGGCCGTGGAGGTGAGCAGGCAGGGGACCGCGGTAGCGGCGGCACGCGGAGGAAGAGGACGATGCGAGGCGACGACACGGGAGGAGAGATGAGGGGTGAGGAAATCTGAGAAGCCTAGGGTTTGAGATGCGAAGGAGCGTTTTGTATTTTCATAATATCAGCTAGGGTTTTTTTTTGCAACATCGTCGCACGGGGTGGCTGAGGAGCGTTGGCAGGCGAGTGGCGACATGTTAGCACAAAAAATGGCTAGCCCGGGATTACATTTTCGTTTTACATTTTTTGATATTGTTTTATTGACCAAAATTTAACTCTTATATTTTTAAATTTTAAATCGAAATACACTGAAAACCAAATCTATTTTCGTTTTCTGGTCAGTAGCGGAAACACGAAATTCTACCGGTAACCGGTGTTTCTCGAGCGAGAAACTCGTCCCTGGCATAGCCTCTTGAGGGCAAAGCCGATGGCCTTTTCATAAAAAGATATTAGAAGAAAGAAGGAATTATTTAGATGCTGCATTTTTTATTCCGAATCTTTGAAGTGACTGGATTTTTAGAGTTTGACAATGTAAATGTTAAAGCACTGATATATTCAACATAGGATGTATATACCTTTCTAAACCCCTTGCTACATAAATGATAGGAATTAGAACAAAATGATGACTTAGGTATGTTGTGTGACACATTAATGATCGAGTCACATGTGGATTCATTTTACCATCAACATCAAGTTGCAGAGATAAGTTTTACATTTTATATCATATATATCATCAAACTAAGTCGAATTCACTATTTACTACCTTTTTTCACAATACGCCATATCAGAAATATCATACGGATACGGTTTCATATTTAGATGTATCTAGTATACTCACTAACATCTAAGACAGTTCTTATAGTCTATACGACTCTAATAATATCTTTATTTGAGATGGTTTCATATATAAAAGTGTCTAATATACTAACCAAAATCTAAGACAATTCTTGCAATCTTAATGACTCAAAAGATATATTTATTTGAGACGGTTTTCAATAACAATCTGTCTTAAATCAATATAAGACATTTCTTACGATGTAACTGTCTTAAAACACTTCTTTATTAAAGACGGATCTCCAACCAACCGTCTTACCTTACTCATGACCATATGATAAAAGACGCTTCTATAAAATGCATTGATATATGTCTTAAAATATGCGACTTAAATAAGCATATCTCTAGTAGTGGCACGACACTGTTCATCACTGTTCATATTTGCAGTCGATCATTGACACGCAGGGAGCGGTTGCTCCGCTGGCTCATCGGACAGTCCGGTGCACACCGGACAGTCCGGTGAATTATAGCGGATGGTGCCCATGAAATTCCCGAGAGTGGCTGGTTTGTTTGCGCGAGGACTTGGTGCACCGGACACTGTCCGGTGCGCCACTGCAGCACACTATCTGGTCCTTTTGCTCCAAATTGATTTGAGTCCCCAACTGAATTTCTTCTTTGGTTTGTGTTGAACCTTATGCACCTGATATAATTAACATCTAGACAAACTAGTTAGTCCATGTGGTTTGTGTTGATCGTCAACCACCAAAACTGGTTGTAGGAAATGATTAGGTTCATTTCCCTTTCAGTTGGCGTAGACCACGAGCTCCAACGTTGGGGATGGTCAGAGGAGCAGACCGTAGTTGAGGGAGCCGTGGAGGTAGCATAGGATACGCTTGAGAGCGGTGAGATGGGGCTCCCGTAGGGTGTGCATATGAAGGCACACCTATTGAATGGCGTAGGCGTTGTCGGGTCAGGAGAAAGTGACGTACTAAAGCGCGTCGGTCAAGCTCTAGTAAGACGTCGCGTCGGCGACCGAGGGCCCATCGTCCTCAGAAAACTTCGCTTTAGTATCGACAAACGTGGAGCAGGGCTTGCAGTCGGACATGCCAGCCCGCTCCAGTATGTCGATGGCATACTAGCACTGGTGCAGGAAGAGACCCTGGGGCCAGCATTTGGCAGTAATGCCGAGGAAGTGGTGGAGGGGCCCCAGGTCCTTCATCGCAAACTCTCGCTAGAGGGCGATGATCGTGCATTGTAGGAGATCAGTGGTGGATGACGTGAGCACAATATCGTTGATGTAGAGGTGGAGGTAGACGGTGTCCTCGCCCCGTCGGTAGATGAAGAGTGACGTATCCCACTTGTCCTCGATGAAGCCGATGGAGGCTAAGTAGGAGGCGAAGCGGCTGTACCAGGCCCGCGGCATCTGCTTGAGACCGTAGAGGGAGCAGTTCAGCCGATAGACCAGATCCGGGTGAGCAGCGCCGACAAAGCCGGTAGGCTGGCTGATGTAAACAGTCTCCGTTAGAGTGCCATGGAGGAAGGCGTTCTTGATGTCGAGCTGATGGATCGCCCAGTTTCGAGAGAGGGCGAGGGAGAGGATGGCGTGGACGGTGGTGAACTTGATGATGGGGCTGAAGGTCTCATCATAGTCCACTCTGGGGCGCTGGATGAAGCCCCGAAGGACCCAATGGGCCTTGTAGCGGTTGAGGGAGCCATCCGAAGTCAGCTTGTGGCGAAAGAGCCACTTGCCGGTGACCACATTGGTGCTAGGAGGACTCGATAGCAGGTCCCAGGTGTGGTTGGTCAGCATAGCCACATACTTATCCTCCATAGCCCGACGCCAGTGTGGGTCAGACAGGGCGGTGCGTATGGAGGAGGGGACCGGGGAGGCATCCGGTGGAGTAGTGGTCGTATTGGCGGCCAGAATAAGCCGGTCGACAGGCCGAAGGACCCCAACGGCACGACGAGTCACCATCGAGTCAATGTGCCTGAGGTCGCGGTGAATGGCGACCAGGTGGTATACTGACGGCCCATAACGGGCCACCGGGACGTCGGGGGCCACGTGTGTGGCCAACTCGCGGCGGTGATAGACGACGGCGAGTTTGGTGAATCGGGCCACGCTTGTCGAGGGGCTCGGGTCCGTGGGCGCCGAGGGAGGGGCGCTCCCACGACGGTGGTAGACGAAGGCAACATTGGCGAAGCGAGTTGCGCTCGTCGACGGGGCCGCACGTGGCTCGTGAGGAGTCAACGGGACTGCACGTGGCATGGGTGGAGTCGACGGGGCCGCGCGTGGCATGGAAAGAGGCGCGCTCGGTAGCGTCAACGGGGCCGCACGTGGCACAGGTGGGGTCAATGAGGCCATGCGAGGCACAGGAAGAGGCGCGCACAGAGGTGTTGGAGCCACGCGTGGCGTGAGCAATGGCGCAAGGCGGGGCGCCTGGGGTGGAGGGGGAACCAGATTGGATTCAAGGAGGGAGTCGAGATCAATGGGTGGGGAGGAGCCAGTAAGGGGAAACATATCTCCGTCAAAAGCAACATGACAAGAAATGAGTATGCAGTGGGTGACGAGGTCAAGACAGCGATACCCCTTGTGGTCCGGGGAGTAGCCGAGGAAGAGGCATCGATTAGAGCGAGGATATAGTTTATGGAGAGTGGTGGCGGAAGTGTTGGGATAGTAGGCACAGCCGAACATGCGAAGGTGATCATAGGAGGGGGTTGTGCCATGTAAGGCAAAATGGGGAGTGGGGTGGCTCACCGCCTTCGAAGGGATGCAATTGAGGAGATGTGTGGCCATGTGAAGGGCCTCTGCCCAGTAGCTGGCAGGGAGAGACGCTTGGAAGAGAAGGCAGCAGATCATGTTGGTGGTGGTGGTGCGAATGATGCGTTCGGCTCGACCGTTCTAGGGAGAGGTGTAGGGGCACGAGAGACGCAACTGGACGCCATGGGTGAGGAAGAAGGCACGAGATGCGTTGTTGTCGAACTCGCAGCCATTATCACACTGGAGGGCACTGACCGGGCGGCAAAACTAGGTGGAGACCCAAGCGAAGAAGTGGGTGAGGGTGGTAAATGTGTCAGACTTCAGCCGAAGTGGAAAAGTCCATAGGAAGTGGGAGAAGTCGTCTAGAATGACAAGGTAGTATTTGTAACCAGAGAGGCTGAGGACATGGGAAGTCCAGAGATCACAGTGGACAAGATCAAAGTCCTGAGCAGCCCGGGACATGGAAGTGGAAAAAGGAAGACGAGTGTGATGGCCGAGCTGACAAGCATGACATAGGCGCTCAGAGGAGCCTCAGGTATAGGAGATGTCTGAGCGGCTGGAAAGCTGGGACATCACGTCAGGTCCAGGGTTCCCGAGGTGAAGATGCCAAACGGCGGAGGTGGTGGTGGTAGCAAGAGCATGGAATGAGGTTACACTGGTGGGGGAGTGGAGGTCAAGTGTGTTAGAAATATGCCCTAGAGATAATCATAGAGATGAGCATATTTCTTTGTATCCATGATATATATATTGCTTAATTGAATATCCATGGAAGGCACCTTGTATTGATTAGCAATTATGTGAATTGTTTGTGAGATTCTTTACTTATATGGTTATTCTAAATGATGTCCCTAGTTAGAGTCGATGACTAGCATATGTATTAGTTGATGACTACATTTCACAAGTCATGAACATGGAGATGTTAAACTAATAATGTGGGCGCATGTATGACATGAGGCTGGACCGACCCAACGTTAGATATTGTAATATAGTTCTCTTCTTGCAACATGAATACTGTATCCTTAGACCTGATATTGTCGCATGTTCTCAAGATGTGAATTGACTTACTTAGGGACTATCAAACGCTATCCCGTAACTGGGTAGTTATAAAGGTAGTTTTGGGTTTGTCAGGAAGCATGCTTTGAGGCATGGTCAGTCAAGATGGAATTTGTCCCTCTCTTTGTGAGAGAGATATCTCTGGGCCCCTCGAGTGATTGGATCAAGAAATGCATGGCCGTGCTAGGGTTAAGAGTTAACCATTGAAAGGATTCCAATTCACAGTATCGAGAAAGAGAGGTCAGCTTAGAGCCAGACCAAATATCGTGAGACAAAGGGAACAACATGTACGTAATATCGCAATGGTTCGTCTGATATGATCTTTACGTACACATAGGAGTTGACATGTCTTGCTAGAGGCCACTGTCAATTATTGGACCAAGTAAGAGTACTCGGGCTATGTCTATTTGTACGTGAACCTATAGGTTCACACACTTAAGGGGAAGGAAGCCTAATTCGGATTAGATCCGAAATTAGACTGGGCTTTAGGGTTAATGATGGGCCTCGGCGTCTGAAGCCCACCATAACGCCTATATAATGAGGGGTAGGGGCGCGGTTAAGAGATAACCTAATTCGCCACCTGAAAACCAGCAGCCGCCGCTCGCCTCTCGCCCTCGCCAAGCCGCCGTCGCGAACCTAGCAGTTCGCCGCCGCTCGCCTCTCGCCCTCGCCAAGCCGCCGTCGTGAACCTAGCAGTTCGGTACGCGGCGCTTCCTCCCTGTACGTGCGGAGACCTCGGAGGTGCTACATCTGGAGCACTTGGACGAACCGTGCGAGGACGTGAAGGACACAGGCGACTACACGGCACTGCTCGACGCGTTCGTCTACATCGAGACGTCTTCCGCTGCTCTGCGCGTCTAGTGGTAATTCCATGACCTATAACCACAGTAGTTCTTGGTATTAGAGGGGTTGAAAATTTTGTTTTGCGCTAGTGTAGCACCCCAGTAATCCTACAGTGGTATCGGAGCAGGTTCGGCGTAGTTTTAGGTCTGGATCTAGGTTCATGAGATGGATCTACTTGATGCACGGTTTGATTAGATCAATTGGTAATAAAGGGTTGAAGTAGATTACATCAGATATGACTTGAGAGATCAGTTCGTCCTTCTCTGTTGTATGCGCGACTTGCCCCTACCGGCTGGAATCACCATCGGGGCTAACTGCGTACACAACCAGCAGATTGACGTAACAGATCAACGTCATGAGTGTAATCTTCTTCGGGTCGAAAGTCTTGGATTTGGGTTGATTTGATCAACCGCATGAGATTTCCAGTGGAATTTCCATACATACGATGCATGGAATCCTGTGAGGTATGGCTATTGTGTATATGAAGCATGGGACCGCCGTGGCTATCTGCTGAAGTGGCGAACGTATAGAAACGTGTTTGTCTAACCTGTTTTTGCAGGACATCTTGTGATCGGTATGGCTATTGTGTATATGATGCATGTTAATAAATTATTCATGACCTGCGTGTCGTGACCAGGGCAATACGGCTGGAGCCACATGTATTGTCCAAATTTAATGTAATGACCTGCGTGTCAACATGTGATGATCCAAAGCGTATATGTAATTTGTTTACTAGCATACGTTAGATAGGTCTTGAAGGACTCATCACCTGGAGGATGGCATACCTATATCATGGAGATGGAGATCATCGTGATGGACAGATTATTGGAGATGGGGATCACCATGTGACAGCAAGCCATACCGAATCACAACTGTTGTGTGAATGCCATTCTTATTGTTCTACTTGTTTATATTGCATATATGTCCTTGCGTGCGATGTTATAAGTAGGATGATCCCTCATAAATGTTTAAGCTTTAATGCCTCTCCAAACCTTGCACTATCATAAGTCTTGTACAATTGGTGGTGGGTCTATGAAATTAGGGTGCCACCAGTTTTCCTTGACTAGATAGGTTTGTATCGGATACGAACTGCAGAAAGGGTTGGTTAACTTAAACAAAGTCAGCTTAATGGTTAAGGACTTTGAGGCATAAGGTTGGGAGCCGAGACATAGAGATGTCACCCAACAACAGGAGTCATATATATGATATGATTAGCAAGGAGTTGCTTACCGATCTACCTTGTCTTCTAGCGGTGATGCTAAAGCTCACTAGTAGACTTGTTAGTTGTGGGTTCTGAATCACTAAGTATCAATCGAGGGATATTGATTTTAGTGGGAGTAGACTATTAAATGTTTAATATGATTTACTCTGTCATGGATATTTTTGTCTTAGTATTTTGCATTATTTTGTTGTAGATAAATGGCACCTAGCACACCAACATTTACTTTGCGATCAATTCTTGAAAAGGATAAGTTAAATGGAACAAACTATACGGATTGGATCCGTAACCTGAGAATTGTTCTCAGGGCTGAAAAAAAGGAAGACGTTCTAGACACCCCACTACCAGAGGATCCTCGTGAAAATGCAACTGCTGCAGCTAAAACCGCTTACAAGAAAGCAATGGATACTAATCTTGAAGTGAGTTGCCTAATGCTTGCTTGCATGGAGCCTGAGCTGCAGATGCAGTTTGAGACAAACCATGAGGTACACGATATGATCGTGGCGCTCAAGGATATGTTCCAGACTCAGGCTAGGACTGAAAGGTTCAATGTGTCCAAAGCCTTTCTGGAATGCAAGCTAGCAGAAGGCGCAGCAGTTGGGCCACACGTAATCAAAATGGTTGGTTACAGTCAGAGGTTGGAGAAGCTAGGCTTCCCAATAAGCCAAGAGTTGGCCACTGACTTCATTTTGGCATCTCTTCCGCCCAGCTATGGAAACTTCATCACGAACTACCATATGCATGGGGCGGAGAGGGGCCTCAATGAACTATGTGGCATGCTGAAAACTGCAGAGGGGGACATAAAGAAAAGCGCTGGCAGCAGCGGCCATGTGATGGCGGTCCAAAACAAACCCAACTTTAAGAAGAAGGGTAAAACTCAAAAGAAGAAGGGCAAGGCAAAGGATACAGTATCCAAGCCAAATCAAAAGCCCAAGGCTGGACCAGCTGCAGATGCAGAGTGCTTTTATTGCAAAGAACTTGGTCACTGGAAAAGGAATTGCAAGCAGTACTTGGCCTCTATTAAGGATCGCGGCGGTAAGAGTACAGCCGCAGCAGGTACACTTGCTATTCACATTACAGAAAATTTTCTTGCTGATTCTTATATTAATTCTTGGGTATTTGATACTGGATCGGTTGCCCATATTTGCAATTCGATGCAGCGAATGATAAGAAGTAGAAGCGTGAAAAGAGGGGAAGTTGATTTCCGGGTAGGCAATAATGCAAGAGTTGCTGCGTTGACCGTCGGGACGATGCAACTCCACCTCCCATCAGGATTTATTTTGGAGTTAAATAATTGTTATCTAGTTCCTAGTATGAGTCGAAACATTATGTCTCCTTCATGTTTGATGAAGGATGGTTATTCATTTGCGAGTGAAAACAATGGTTGTGTGATCTCTAAGAATGGCATGTTTGTGGCTTTTGCATCCATTATGAATGGGTTATTCATTTTAAATCTTGATGATGCACCTATCTGTAATATTAGTGCTAAAAGGCCTCGGCCTAATGATTTAAGTCCTACCTACATGTGGCACTGTCGTTTGGGTCATATAAGTGAGAATCGCATGAAGAAGCTTCATTCTGATGGGCTTTTAACTTCGTTTGATTTTGAATCATACGAGACATGTGAAGCTTGCTTACTTGGTAAGATGACCAAGGCGCCTTTCACGGGTTTACCGGAGAGGACATTAGATTTATTGGAACTCATACATACTGATGTGTGCGGACCAATGAGTACGACAGCTAGGGGAGGATTCCAATACTTCATAACCTTCACTGATGATTTTAGTAGATATGGGTATGTCTACTTAATGAAACACAAGTCTGAATCCTTAGAAAAGTTCAAAGAGTTTCAGAATGAAGTAGAAAATCAGCGTGGCAAGAAAATTAAAGCACTGCGATCAGATCGTGGTGGTGAATATTTGAGTCATGAGTTTAGCAATCATCTAAAGAGTTGTGGAATTGTTCCATAGCTTACGCCGCCTGGAACGCCTCAGAGGAATGGCGTGTCTGAGTGACGTAATCGGACTTTATTGGATATGGTTCGATCAATGATGAGCCAGTCGGACCTACCTTTGTCGTTTTGGGGATACGCTCTAGAAACAGCAGCTTTCACACTAAATAGGGTACCGTCTAAGTCCGTAGTTAAGACACCATATGAGATGTGGACTGGGAAGACTCCCAGTTTGTCTTTTCTGAAGATTTGGGGTTGTGAGGTTTACGTCAAGTGACTACATTCGGATAAACTCACTCCAAAATCGGACAAGTGCATGTTCGTGGGATATCCAAAGGAAACTTTATGATATTATTTTTTCCACCGGTCAGAGGGAAAAGTGTTTGTCGCCCGGAACAGTGTGTTCTTAGAGAAAGAGTTTCTCAAAAGAGAGAAAAATAAACAAAAGGTGTATCTTGAAGAAGTTCAGGATGAGCCAGTGGGACAAGATTCAACAAGTGATGCTAATGTAGCAGAACAAGTTGAGACGTCTATGGCAAGAGAAACACCACCACAACCACGAAGGTCAGCAAGGCTTCGCGAGGCACGAGGAGAAGTGCTATTGTTGGGCAATGGGGAAGTGTTGTTGTTAGACAACGACGAACCTGCAACATATTCAGAAGCGATGATGGACCCAGATTCCGAGAAATGGCATGTCGCCATGAGATCCGAGATAGATTCCATGGGAGAAAATCAAGTTTGGAACTTGGTTGACCCGCCTGATGGTGTTAGACCTATAGAATGCAAATGGATCTATAAGAAGAAGAAAGACATGGATGGAAATGTTCACATCTATAAGGCTCGACTTGTTGCAAAGGGTTTTCGACAAGTTCAAGGAGTTGACTATGACGAGACATTCTCGCCAGTAGCGATGCTTAAATCTATTCGGATCATTCTAGCTATTGCCGCATATTTCGATTATGAAATTTGGCAGATGGATGTCAAAACAGCTTTCCTTAATGGAAACCTAGATGAGGACGTGTATATGATACAGCCCGAGGGTTTTGTCGATCCGATCAATGCTGGAAAGATATGCAAACTTCAGAAATCCATTTATGGGTTGAAGCAAGCATCTCGGAGTTGGAACATTCGTTTTGATGAAGTGATCAAAGGGCTTGGTTTTCATCAGAATGAAGAAGAAGCTTGTGTTTACAAGAAGGAAAGTGGGAGCGCTGTTGTATTTCTGATCTTGTATGTGGATGACATATTATTGATTGGGAATGACATTCCTATGCTGGAGTCCGTCAAGGCTTCACTGAAAAAGAGTTTTTCTATGAAGGACTTAGGGGAAGCAGCATATATTTTGGGCATAAGGATCTATAGAGATAGGTCGAAGAGGCTTATAGGATTAAGTCAAGATACGTACATTGACAAGGTTTTGAAACGGTTCAACATGGAACAGTCCAAGAAAGGGTTCATACCTATGTCACATGGTAAACACCTTAGCCAGATGCAATGTCCTGCAACGGCTAATGAGCGGGAGCGCATGAGTAAGGTACCATACGCCTCAGCAATTGGTTCAATCATGTATGCCATGATAAGTACACGCCCAGATGTTTCATACGCTATAAGTGCTACGAGTAGATACCAGGCTGATCCAGGTGAGGATCACTGGACAGCGGTAAAAGGCATTCTTAAGTACTTAAGGACTAAAGATATGTTCCTGGTATATGGGGGTAAGGAGGAGCTCGTTGTAACTGGTTACACCGATGCTAGCTTCCAAACTGACCCAGACGAGTTAAAATCGCAATCAGGTTTTGTGTTCACAATAAATGGTGGTGCTGTTAGTTGGAAGAGTTCCAAACAGGAGACTGTGACTGATTCTACAACAGAAGCCGAGTACATTGCAGCTTCTGAATCTGCGAAGGAAGGTGTTTGGATAAGAAAGTTCCTCATCGAGCTTGGTGTGTTTCCTAATGCATCTAGCCCATTGAACCTCTACTGTGACAACAATGGGGCTATTGCGCAAGCTAAGGAGCCAAGGAACCACCAGAAAAACAAACACGTACTGCGGAAGTTTCACCTCATACGGGAATTCATTAGGCGGGGTGAGATAAAGATATGCAAAATACATACGGATTTGAATGTTGCTGATCCTTTGACAAAACCTCTTCCACAACCTAAGCATGAGGCACACGTGAGATCTATGGGTATTAGATATCTTCTATATTAACTCTAGTGCAAGTCGGAGACTGTTAGAAATATGCCCTAGAGATAATCATAGAGATGAGCATATTTCTTTGTATCCATGATATATATATATTGCTTAATTGAATATCCATGGAAGGCACCTTGTATTGATTAGCAATTATGTGAATTGTTTGAGAGATTCTTTACTTATATGGTTATTCTAAATGATGTCCCTAGTCAGAGTCGATGACTAGCATATGTATTAGTTGATGACTACATTTCACAAGTCATGAACATGGAGATGTTAAACTAATAATGTGGGCGCATGTATGACATGAGGCTGGACCGACCCAACGTGAGATATTGTAATATAGTTCTCTTCTTGCAACATGAATACTGTATCCTTAGACCTGAGATTGTCGCATGTTCTCAAGATGTGAATTGACTTACTTAGGGACTATCAAACGCTATCCCGTAACTAGGTAGTTATAAAGGTAGTTTTGGGTTTGTCAGGAAGCATGCTTTGAGGCATGGTCAGTCAAGATGGAATTTGTCCCTCTCTTTGTGAGAGAGATATCTCTGGGCCCCTCGAGTGATTGGATCAAGAAATGCATGGCCGTGCTAGGGTTAAGAGTTAACCATTGAAAGGATTCCAATTCACAGTATCGAGAAAGAGAGGTCAGCTTAGAGCCAGACCAAATATCGTGAGACAAAGGGAACAGCATGTACGTAATGTCGCAATGGTTCGTCTGATATGATCTTTACGTACACATAGAAGTTGACATGTCTTGCTAGAGGCCGCTGTCAATTATTGGACCAAGTAAGAGTACTCGGGCTATGTCTATTTGTACGTGAACCTATAGGGTCACACAGTTAAGGGGAAGGAAGCCTAATTCGGATTAGATCCGAAATTAGACTGGGCTTTAGGGTTAATGATGGGCCTCGGCGTCTGAAGCCCACCATAACGCCTATATAATGAGGGGCGGGGCGCGGTTAAGAGATAACCTAATTCGCCACCTGAAAACCAGCAGCCGCCGCTCGCCTCTCGCCCTCGCCAAGCCGCCGTCGCGAACCTAGCAGTTCGCCGTCGCTCGCCTCTCGCCCTCGCCAAGCCGCCGTCGCGAACCTAGCAGTTCGGTACGCGGCGCTTCCTCCCTGTACGTGTGGATACCTCGGAGGTGCTGCATCTAGAGCACTTGGACGAACCGTGCGAGGACGTGAAGGACGCAGGCGACTGCACGACACTGCTCGACGCGTTCGTCTACATCGAGACGTCTTCCGCTGCTCTGCGCGTCTAGTGGTAATTCCATGACCTATAACCGCAGTAGTTCTTGGTATTAGAGGGGTTGAAAATTTTGTTTTGCGCTAGTGTAGCACCCCAGTAATCCTACAAAGTGAAGAGAGTAGAGGGGGTCAGAGCTGTCACAACGAGCAAGCACAACACGCGTGGGGAGGTGGCGTATGGTGAGCCCCTAGGGATCGAACTCCATAGAACAGGGGTTGTCACTAGTGAAGCGAGGAACCGAGAGAAGGGGGTGAGTCAGACCGAGGGCAACGAAGACGTCATTGAGGGAAAACGGTCCTTGAAGAACCGATGCACCTACTGAGGTGACCGAGAGGGTGGAGCCGTTGCCGACAACGTTAGAGGCAGGATGGGAGGGGTGTGGAGTATGGGAGTGAGATAACGAGCTAGCAATAGGAGTAGCGTGGAAGGAGGCACCAGAATCAACCACCCAATCGGTGGTGGGAGAGGGAGGTGGTGTCGAAGGTATGGTGTGCGTGGAGAGGGCTACAGGAGGTGCCCCGATAGAGGCACTAGGAGGGGATGGAGACAACAAGGGTTCAATCTCAAGGGAGGCGATCACAGTGCGTGGAAAGATAAGCGGTCCAGGCATGTGACGACCAGCCTGAGGGTGGTGCTCGACGCAGTCCTAGAGAATAGGGTTCTAGGCCGGATCGAAGGACATGAAAGTGCCCCGTACAAGATGGCCGTCGTAAAGGAAGACACGCACGGTGATCCCCGTGGAACCAGGTGGAGCCAGGAAGCAGGGGGTGCTAGCAACTAGTGCGAAGGCAGGGTCGAAGATGCTAGGGGCCATGAGAGGTACTGTCATAGAGGGAACAATGCCGCACACAGGAGCAGAGGCGAGCAGCAGGTGCACTGCGCAGTAAAGAACGTGCGGACACATGCACGAGCAGCAAGACGACGGCAACGGCCGCGGGCGCAGCCAGACGCGACAGTGAGTAGGGACAACAAGCGCACTAAGGGGGTGTCGCGAGCTCGAGACTGTGGCGTGGAGCGGCATGGCGCAGTGTGGCCAGGGACACGCGCTGCCGAGTGCGATACGCCGGAGCCGTAGCTGGAGCATAGAGGCCGGAGCAGCGGGCCGCCGATGCGGGGGAGAGGCGGAGTGCCGGGCTACTGGCACGGGGGAACGACAGATCAGCACTTGTGGCCTTTTAATGTGAGAGCCCGGGGTCTGAGCTAGGGTTGCAAGAATGCCTACCATTGCCGAGTGGAGTGGGGCAGTGGGTGAGAACCTGCCAGCTGCCAGGCTTGTGCCTTTGCGGTTTGGGCTGGGTGGAGTAGAACGTTGGAGCTTGAGCCTGGAACTGGACGTGCGGAGCTACAGCGGGTCACACGGGGCAGGTGTAGGGGCGAAGGTAGGTTACCACAGCAGCTGCTCCCGCAGCCCCGTCGCTGTTGGCCTCGTCGGCCTGGGCGCGTTTAGCAGCGAGCACGAGGAGGCGGTCGCGGAGGCCCGAGATGGCGGTAGCGTGAGCAGGAACGCCAGGCGGCTGCCGACCAGCAGAGGAGGAAAGGGGGACGTCAGCGGCTATGGGGATGGGGGCGCGGCCGGCGACCAGGCAGAGGGCACCCTACGACTGAGGTGGTGGGAGGGCACGACCGAGGGCCAGGCAGAGAAGAGGTCATGCGCCCGTCGGCTTGGATGGTGGAAGGGAAAAAACTAAACCTAGCTCTGGTATCAAGTTAGGGTGGAAAAGCCTAACCCTAGGATAAGGTTGGGTCGTGTATTAATAGACTTGGGATATTTGGCCAGGCCCATTACAAGGGGGCGAGAGGGGAATTACAAAGGGGAAGCCCCAAACCCTAATAGGTATTCTAACCGTTTCATGCAGAAAAATCATGAAATTTTATTGAGATGCATCAAAGAAAATTTAGAATATAAGGATGGCAAACGTATTGCAGCATGTATCATTTACAAATGTCTTTTTGCACTGGCGTGCTTTGGAATCAGAGCGAACTGTTGTTTTTTATCATGTGATTGAGGCCATAAATGATGTCCTAAAGGTAAAATAATTTGAGCCCATGTATTTTTCTGTTAACAACAGGTGTGTCATCAATATAAAATCAATTTGGGATTTTCAGTTTTGGTGCCACTACAGGGGAATGAAGTTGATGGTAGATTACCATATTGGTTGCCCAATACATCTGTGGTCCAAAGATGCCTTCTCCAAAGAAACATTTTCTTGGAGTGTTAACTGCTATTTTAGTCTTGCCAACAATATGGTTGCGAGATCTTCGAGTACTCTCGTACCTCATGTCTGACTGCTAATAATTTGTTTATTTGTTTTTTGCACAATATTATTAGTATTACTAAAATAAGGATCAAGTGACTCTGCATGGTTTTAACTAATTATTGTGCATGCAGCGAGTGGTGTGATTGCAACTCTTCTTATATTCTTGTCCGTTGGTTTAGTTGGTGCTACTGATGGTATAGGCTTCCATTCAACTAGGAAGGTAGTAAACTGGAGTGGCATGCACTTTGCCATTGGTATTTATGGATTTTGCTACTCTGGACATTCAGTATTTCCAAACATCTACCAGTCAATGTCTGATCACTCTAAGTTCCCTAAGGCACTATTCGTATGGTATGTTTGGCTATATTCATGTTTTGGTTTACCTTGTTACCGAATAATGAATATTTTTTCGCAAGGTGTGATGGTATTTGTAGTTTTGCAATTTGCACAACAATATATGACTCTTTTTCTTTCATTGGTTTTATGAATGAAACATCATGCACTATTATAGTGAAGATTGTCCTTCTTGCATCAATTGTATGCATTGCATTTCTTTTGTCGTTCTTTGGTAAGCGTGCACCCATTTTTTATTTCTTATCTAGAAGGAAGTATATCCATCAAAAGGGTTTGAATCGTGGGGAGTTGCGACCCTAGAGTAAACAACTGTTGGAAGAAGCATGTTATTTGTATTGCTGAGAGAATAACAACTATCCATTGACCCTAATGTTTTCAAATCTTCACATGAAATGTGGACGTACCACATTAGTTCATTGCATATACTTCTTTGGGTTGGGACTCGAGCGGCTGGAAGCAGAGTAATTGTCACACCCGGATTTAAGGGACAAACTCTTAAATATATAATGGAGTTCTGTACAGAAACGAATGTCACATTTGCCGAACCAAATATGTGCTGGGATCAAGTCTCACACATATGATGACTCATGGTATAGAAACGAACGTCACATCTTTAATATATAATGGAGTTCTGTACAAAATAACTAAATAATTACATCATACAAAGACGATGATCCAGCAACCATATTTGACTGGGAGACGACGGCCTAGACCTCTAATGAACTCATCGCGACCTCCTTCATGCTTCTCATCTTGTAGTACCCATCCTTGACCTGGGGGATGTGAGCACAACAAGGGTGACCTCACATACGTTCATCGCTCAACAAGTTGTGGGGAATAATATGCATGAGCTCACTTATAGTGGGGCTCGTGTGAAGTGTAAGGCTTACCAAAGATGATGGTTAAACCTGAGCATTGCTTTTAAAGTTGGTCAAATATTTATTAGCAGTTACTAAGTATAAGTAGATACCAAGCCAAATAAATAAGAGATCACAATTAATAAACACCCACAATGCAATGCATATGGCAGATTAAGTTTAGTTCCATAAGTTAATCATTCGAGAGTCCTGGGTCGCTTTTGACCGTGAGCACGACTGATATACCAGTTTTACACTCTGCAGAGGTTGCGCCCTTTACCCACAAGTCATGTTACCCATTTGCCAACGGGTCGCGACTTCCCATTCATCTCTACCGAGGAGACGAGGCAGGGTAGCACTACGAGGCCTTTACAAAGTTCCATTAGCTTCAGAAAACCCGCTACGGTTTCTGAGAAGGGCAATATAGGAATCCCTCATTCGAAAAGCTATCACAGCATGATCGATCCGAGAACCTCCCTATACCGTAGCTCCTCTACCGCCATTGCCCCTTTTGGGTAAGGTAGTCCTCCACTACCTTTCATAATTACTCAGTCAAGTGCGTCCCATTCCAACATTGTGTTAGCACGATTATCTCAAGTTAAGCTCCATGTTCTAATTAACACAATGATCTTGTCATGAATAATAATTAAAATAACAACATAATTAGAACATGATCATAATTTAAATATAACATTAATCCCAAACCCAGGTAGAGTAGTAGCAAGTCTACCCAATAGTTCATATGTCTGCAAGGGGTGGGGTAAACAAAACTAGGGAAACCTATTAGGTCCCATCAAATTAACCTGAGTAAGTCACATTGATTAATGGAGAACATTATTAGGTAAAAAGGGTGATCAAGGGCACAACTTGCCTTAGACTCGAGATCCAAAGTACTTTCTCAAGCTGGTCTTCAGATTCTCGTGACCTCACTGCTACTCGTAGTAATACATATAAAAAAACAAGAAGCACATAAAAATAATAGTACACCAATCACAAGAACAAACAACTTAAGAATATTCTATGCGCTCCTACAAGATTGTGAATTTGAGAATCACTGAAATCAGAGTTGTGGTTAAAGAGATATGGTTTTCGGAAGACCTATGTGATTAAGCAACTAAAACTAGGTCTTATGTTGATCTTATAAATCATGTGAGAAAGATAATCTAAAGAGATACCTCATTATAACTTGATTAGAGATAATATTTCAGTAAAATTTATAATTATATACATATTAGGCCCAATTAGAAGAGTTAGTCTAATAAACATAAGTTAAATAAATATCTAATTATGATAGTATGTGGGATGATAGAAATAATGCTTTTAAGGTGTAGGCAAACTTATTACGAAGCTATCTGTCGGCGTTTCGACCCCGGGGGGTCCCTGGACCGACGAGTAAATTGTCACCGCGTGTCCCAGCCCAGATGGGTCGGCGCGAGACGAAGCACGAAGGGGGGAGAGGAGACAGGCAAAAAGGGGAGACCCGCGGCCTTCGTGTTGTCCTGCGCCCAGGTCGGGTGCGCTTGCAGTAGGGGGTTACAAGCGTCCGCGTGGGAGAGAGCGAGGGACTTGCGCGTCGGCCCGTTCTCCCGCGTGGCCGCTTGTAACCCCCTACTGCAAGCGCACCCGACCTGGGCGTAGGACAACACGAAGGCCGTGGGTCTCCCCTTTTTGCCTGTCTCCTCTCCCCCTTCGTGCTCCGTTTCGCGCCGACCCATCTGGGCTGGGACACGCGACGACAATTTACTCATCGGTCCAGGGACCCCCCGGGGTCGAAACGCCGACAGTTGGCGCGCCAGGTAGGGGCCTGCTGCGTGTTGACGAACAGCTTCCCGTCAAGCTCCAAATGGGTAGTCTCCAGCAACCTTTCCAACCCAGGACGATTCTCCGTTTCGGGAGTCTTGAGTTCATGTCCCTCGACGGCGGCTACGACATGATACTCCTTCCTCCGCCGCGCGACAGCGACAATGGCGGCCGACAGCCTGCCCGCCGTCGGCGGAATCAACGACGTCTTCCCCACGTGGCGGAAGAACAACATTTGGGTCTGTCCCGTCACCTTCCCCGCCGACGGAGGAGGAGACGGGGCAGGCATGGCCAAGCAGGAGGCGGCACCTCGTCGGCTGTCAAGCGAGTCGACGGCGCCGGCGCCCCAACGGAGGAAACGTCGGGCGTCGACCTCGCGTCTGAGACGAAGACGAGCGTCGTTTCCCCGCAACACGCCAGCTCCAAGCGGACGAACGACGCCAGCACGCTCGCGAGGGAGTTGTTGGGCGTCACCCTCGTACCTTTTAGAGGTACCGACTGATTCCCATCTTGTGCCTTTTAGATCCAGCTGCGACCCGCCGAGCGACCCCTCTTTGGTGGACGCTTTTATAAAGGCATGTTCAAACCCTCCAGGGTGTCATATGCGGTCACCCTGGGACCGGCTGACGACCGTCTCGACCTACGGACCCTCGGGTTCCGAGGAAGATGACGAGCCCGATTTTTGTTGGGATTTCTCCGGGCTTAGTAACCCCAGTGCCATGCGGGACTTCATGACCGCATGCGACTACTGCCTTTCCGATTGTTCAGACGGTAGCCGCAGCTTCGGCGACGAGGACTGCGGCCCAAGTCGTGAATGTTTCCACATCGATCTAGGGGGTCCCGGCGAAAGCAACCATCTTGGTATGCCGGAAAACGGCGACCCCTAGGCCTGCGCCCCGCGTTGACATCCTTTGGGAGCTAGCCGTGGTCCCAGTCCCTGTGGGGGGTCAGGACGCATAGCTCGAGCAAATCCGCGAGGTGCAGGCCAGGCTCGACGAGGGAGCAGGAACACTTGAGCAGTTCCGGCGGAACATTGGGCAGGAATGGGCAGACCGAGCTCCGAACGGAGAAGCGCGTCATCTGCCCCAGGGCATCCAGCTCCGCATTGCCGACGACGTCAGGGCAAGGCCACCACCGGCCTCCAGTGGGGTCGGCCAGAACCTGGCTGCAGCAGCAATACTTCTCCGCGCGATGCTGGAACCATCAACCACCGAAGGGCAGCGTATCCAGGGAGAGCTCAAGAATCTCCTAGAGGATGCCGCGGTCCAACGGGCCGAAAGCTCTGCCTCCCGAAGGCAGGGGTACCCCTCGGAGCATCGCGCCGCGACTTCCCGGTTCATGCGGGAAGCCTCGGTCCACACCAGGCGCACGCGCAACACAGCACATGCAGCCCCGGGTCGCCTCGGCAACGAGCACCACCACCGCAACCGTCGAGCCCACCTCGACGAGAGGGTGCGCCGAGGCTACCACCCCAGGCCTGGGGGACGCTACGACAGCGGGGAGGATCGGAGCCCCTCGCCCGAACCACCCGGTCCGCAGGCTTTCAGCCGGGTCATACGACGGGCGCCGTTCCCGACCCGGTTCCGAACCCCGACTACTATCACAAAGTACTCGGGGGAGACGAGGCCGGAACTGTGGCTCGCGGACTACCGACTGGCCTGCCAGCTGGGTGGAACGGACGATGACAATCTCATCATCCGCAACCTCCCCCTGTTCCTCTCCGACACCGTTCGGGCCTGGCTGGAGCATCTGCCTCCGGGGCAGATCTCCAACTGGGACGACCTGGTCCAAGCCTTCGCCGGCAACTTCTAGGGCACGTACGTGCTCCCTGGGAACTCCTGGGATCTCCGAAGCTGCCGCCAGCAGCCGGGAGAGTCTCTCCGGGACTACATCCGGCGATTCTCGAAGCAGCGCACCGAGCTGCCCAATGTCACCGACTCGGATGTCATCGGCGCGTTCCTCGTCGGCACCACCTGCCGCGACCTGGTGAGCAAACTGGGCCACAAGACCCCCCACCAGGGCGAGCGAGCTGATGGACATCGCCACCAAGTTCGCCTCTGTCCAGGAGGCGGTTGAGGCCATCTTCCGGAAGGACAAGCAGCCCCAGGGCCACCAGCCGGAAGATGTCCCCGAGGCGTCCACTCAGTGCGGCACCAAGAAGAAGGGCAAGAAGAAGTCGCAAGCGAAATGCGACGCCGCCGACGCGGACCTTGTCGCCGCCGCTAAGTACAAGAACCCTCGGAAACCTCCCGGAGGCGCCAATCTCTTCGACAAGATGCTCAAGGAACCGTGCCCCTATCATCAGGGGCCCGTCAAGCACACCCTTGAGGAGTGCGTCATGCTTCGGCGACACTTCCACAAGGCCGGGCCACCTGCGGAGGGTGGCAGGGCCCACAACAACGACAAGAAGGAGGATCACAAGGCAGAGGAGTTCCTCGAGGTCCATGACTGCTTCATGATCTACGGTGGGCAAGTGGCGAATGCCTCGGCTCGGCACCGCAAGCAAGAGCGTCGGGAGGTCTGCTCGGTAAAGGTGGCGGTGCCAGTCTACCTAGACTGGTCCGACAAGCCCATCACCTTCGACCAGGGCGACCACCCCGACCGCGTGCCGAGCCCGGGGAAGTATCCGCTCGTTGTCGACCCCGTCATCGGCAACGTCAGGCTCACCAAGGTCCTCATAGACGGAGGCAGCAGCCTCAACATTATCTACGCCGAGACCCTCGGGCTCCTGCGGATCGATCTGTCCTCGGTCCGGGCAGGCGCGGCGCCTTTTCAGGGGATCATCCCCGGGAAACGCGTCCAGCCCCTCGGACAACTCGATCTGCCCGTCTGCTTCAGGACTCCCTCCAACTTCCGAAGGGAAACCCTCACGTTCGAGGTGGTCGGTTTCCGAGGAACCTACCACGCAGTGCTGGGGAGGCCATGCTACGCCAAGTTCATGGCCGTCCCCATCTACACCTACCTCAAGCTCAAGATGTCGTGCCCCAACGGGGTCATCATTGTCGGCCCCACGTACCGACACGCGTACGAATGCGACGTGGAGTGCGTGGAGTACGCCGAGGCTCTCGCCGAATCTGAGGCCCTCATCGCCGACCTGGAGAGCCTCTCCAAGGAGGCGCCAGACGTGAAGCGCCATGCCGACAACTTTGAGCCAGCAGAGACGGTCAAATCCGTCCCTCTCGACCCCAGCAACGACACCTCCAAGCAGATACGGATCGGCTCCAAGCTCGACCCCAAATAGGAAGTAGTGCTCGTCGACTTTCTCCGCGCGAACGCCAAAGTCTTTGCGTGGATTCCCTCGGACATGCCTGGCATACCGAGGGATGTCGCCGAGCACTCGCTGGATATTCGAGATGGAGCCCGACCTGTGAAGCAGCCTCTGCGCCGATTCGATGAAGAAAAGCGCAGAGCCATAGGCGAGGAGATCCACAAGCTGATGGCAGCAGGGTTCATCAAATAGGTATTCCATCCCGAATGGCTTGCCAACCCTGTGCTTGTGAGAAAGAAAGGAGGGAAATGGCGGATGTGTGTAGACTACACTGGTCTAAACAAAGCATGTCCGAAGGTTCCCTACCCTCTGCCTCACATCGATCAAATCGTGGATTCCACTGCCGAGTGCGAAACCCAGTCTTTCCTCGATGCCTACTCAGGGTATCACCAAATCAAGATGAAAGAGTCCGACCAGCTCGCGACTTCTTTCATCACACCTTTTGGCATGTACTGCTACATTTCTATGCCATTTGGTTTGAGGAATGCGGGTGCGACATACCAAAGGTGCATGAACCACGTGTTTGGCGAACACATTGGTCGAACGGTTGAGGCCTACGTCGATGACATCGTAGTCAAGACGAAGAAAGCCTCCGACCTCCTCTCCGACCTTGAAACGACATTCCGGTGTCTCAAGGCGAAGGGCGTAAAACTCAATCCCGAGAAGTGTGTCTTCGGAGTCCCCCGAGGCATGCTCTTGGGGTTCATCGTCTCCGAGCGGGGCATCGAGGTCAACCCGGAGAAAATCGCGGCCATCACCAACATGGGGCCCATCAAGGACTTGAAAGGCATACAGAGGGTCATGGGATGCCTTGTGGCTCTGAGCCGTTTCATATCGCGCCTCGGCGAAAGAGGCCTACCTCTGTACTGCCTCTTAAGAAAGACCGAGTGCATCACTTGGACCTCCGAGGCCGAGGAAGCCCTCGGGAACCTGAAGGCGCTCCTTACGGACGCGCCCATCTTGGTGCCCCTTGCAGCTGGAGAAGCCCTCTTGATCTACGTTGCCGCTACCACTCAGGTAGTTAGCGCCGCGATCGTGGTTGAGAGACAAGAAGAAGGGCATGCATTGCCCGTCCAGAGGCCGGTCTACTTCATCAATGAGGTACTGTCCGAGACCAAGATCCGCTACCCACAAATTCAGAAGCTGCTGTACGCGGTGATTCTGACACAGCGGAAGTTGCGACACTACTTCGAGTCTCATCCTGTGACTGTGGTGTCATCCTTCCCCCTGGGAGAGATCATCCATTGCCGAGAGACCTCGGGTAGGATTGCAAAGTGGGTGGTGGAAATCATGGGCGAGACAATCTCGTTCGCCCCTCAGAAGGCCATCAAGTCCCAAGTCTTGGCGGACTTTGTGGCTGAGTGGGTCGACACCTAGCTCCCGGCAGCTCCGATCCAGCCGGAACTCTGGACCATGTTTTTCGACGGGTCGCTGATGAAAACAGGGGCAGGCGTGGGCCTGCTCTTCATCTCGCCCCTCGAGAAGCACCTACGCTACGTGCTGCGCCTCCATTTCCCGGCATCCAACAATGTGGCTGAGTACGAGGCTCTGGTTAACGGGTTGCGCATCGCCATCGAGCTAGGGGTCTGACGCCTCGACGCCCGTGGCGACTCGCAACTCGTCATCGACCAAGTCATGAAGAACTCCCACTGCCGTGACCCGAAGATGGAAGCCTACTGCGATGAGGTTCGGCGCCTGGAAGACAAGTTCTACGGGCTCGAGCTCAACCACATCGCCCGACGATACAACGAGACTGCGGACGAGCTGGCTAAGATAGCCTCGGGGCGGACAATGGTTCCCCCGGACGTCTTCTCTCGAGACCTACATCAACCCTCAGTCAAGACCGACGACACGCCCGAGCCCGAGAAGGCCTCGGCCCTGCCCGAGGCGCCCTCGGCTCAGCCTGAGGCGCCCTCGGATCAGCCCGAGGCGCCCTCGGATCAGCCCGAGGCACCCTCGGCTCGGCCCGAGGCGCCCTCGGTTCAGCCCGAGGCACCCTCGGCCCCCGAGGGTGAGGCACTGCGCGTCGAGGAAGAGCGGAATGGGGTCCCGCCTAATCGAAACTGGCAGACCCCGTACCTGCAATATCTCCACCGAGGAGAGCTGCCCCTCGACCGAGCCGAAGCTCGGCGACTGGCGCGGCGTGCCAAGTCGTTCGTCTTGCTGGGTGACGGGAAAGAGCTCTACCACCACAGCCCCTCCGGCATGCTCCAGCGATGCATATCCATCGCCGAAGGCTAGGAGCTCTTACAAGAAATACACTCGGGGGCTTGCGGTCATCACGCAGCGCCTCGAGCCCTTGTTGGAAACGCTTTCCGACAAGGTTTCTGCTGGCCGACCGCGGTGGCCGATGCCACTAGAATTGTCCGCACCTGCCAAGGGTGTCAATTCTACGCAAGGCAGACCCACCTGCCCGCCCAGGCTCTGCAGACAATACCCATTACCTGGCCATTTGCTGTGTGGGGTCTGGACCTCGTCGGTCCCTTGCAGAAGGCACCCGGGGGCTACACGCACCTGCTGGTCGCCATCGACAAATTCTCCAAGTGGATCGAGGTCTGACCCCTAAACAGCATCAGGTCCGAACAGGTGGTGGCGTTCTTCACCAACATCATCCATCGCTTTGGGGTCCCGAACTCCATCATCACTGACAACGGCACCCAGTTCACTGGCAGAAAGTTCCTGGACTTCTGCGAGGATCACCACATCCGGGTGGACTGGGCCGCCGTGGCTCACCCCATGACGAATGGGCAGGTAGAACGTGCCAATGACATGATTCTGCAAGGACTCAAGCCGAGGATCTACAACGACCTCAACAAATTCGGCAGGCGATGGATGAAGGAACTCCCCTCGGTGGTCTGGAGTCTGAGGACAACGCCGAGCCGAGCCACGGGCTTCACACCGTTTTTTCTAGTCTATGGGGCCGAGGCCATCTTGCCCACAGACTTAGAATACGGTTCCCCGAGGGCGAGGGCGTACGACGACCAAAGCAACCAGACCAATCGAGAAGACTCACTGGACCAGCTGGAAGAGGCTTGGGACATGGCCTTACTACACTCGGCGCGGTATCAGCAGTCCCTGCGACGCTACCACGCCCGGGGGGTTCAGTCCCGAGACCTCCAGGTGGGCGACTTGGTGCTTCGTCTGCAACAAGACGCCCGAGGGCGGCACAAGCTCACGCCTCCCTGGGAAGGGCCATTCGTCATCGCCAAGGTTCTAAAGCCCGGGACATACAAGCTGGCCAACAGTCAAGGCGAGGTCTACAACAACGCTTGGAACATCCGGTAACTACGTCGCTTCTACCCTTAAGATGCTTTCAAGTTGTTCGTACACCTCGTTCACATACAAAGTCTAACCATCAAGGAATGGTCAGCCTTGCCTCGGCAAAGCCCGACCCTCCCTCGGGGGCTAGAAGGGGGGCACCCCCTCTGCGTTGTGGCAGAACCACCCGAATTATTCCAGCTTAAGTGCCTAAGTCACGCCTCAGGGGCCGTAACACACTTAAATCGGAATAACCCGTCAGTCCCTCAGATCTAGTCTGATAGAGCCACTTAACCAGGATCAAATTCCACAATCTCACTCGAAGGTGAGTCACAGAAGAAATACAATAAAACAGGAAACCTCAAATTAAGTATGGAGTTATTACATAAATCGGAGTTTTTGGAGTAGCAAATAAAGTTCACAAATTAAAGTGCAGTGGATAATCGATGTCGTCGGTAACGAGGAAATGGGCAAGGCCTAGCCCACTACTCCTCATGCTCCTCTCCTGCCGGAGCAACATCCCACTCGACCGTCCAACCCGGTGGCAGGGTGGTAGGCCAAGTCACACCATCAACTACATCCTGCATGGTACCTGCAAAAATGGTGCCACAAGCAAGGCTGAGTATACTAATACTCAGCTAGACTTAACCGGTGTGAGGAGTCTACTCCTCTACCTCTAGACTATGCAGCTGTTTGGCTGAGGGGTTTGGTTTGCCAAAAGCACTAGCTGTTTCTAAAATCAACTTTTAGCTTTTCAAATTCTACCATCATTAACTTAGCTAGATTTGCTCCTTCTAAGCATACATGGTAACAAGCAATTAGTTCAATCAACAAGTTATCTCATGTAATCCACATTTCACTTCTTACTCGATGCAGTACAAGGAATCAAGCAGTCTCATTAGCTGCGAGAAGCAGACGATTCGAATCGAGTTTTAACCTTGCAAGGTAAACCTAAACACACGGCATGTCAGGGTACTCCGACCCCACACATGACAACCGTCCCCATTGATTCCCCGTTCGCGTCCAGGCCTCACCGCCTTGGCATACAATGCTCCACTGACCCCGGCTGCCGCCGTGCAGTGACCGCACTTGTACCCACCATAGCTAGCATGGGAGACCCTGTCTCAGGTCGCATGAGGGATAAAGTCCGCGCCCGGCTTCACTCAGGTACTAGGTTTACCGGTTACCATTTTTCCCGGCATGTGCTTAGTACGTTCAAAAGCTTGACTCAGGTATCCACACATTAATCCTTAATTCATTTTTCCCGTCTCATGGACAAGGCATCCTCCCTGGATCCAAGTCCATAGACCAACATATATCCCATTATCAAGATGAGTACAATCAATTCCTGACCTCGCGCGAGTGCTAGAAAATCACTCGACTTCTACCGAGATCCTGATTAGCAAGCAGCTACTCGACCTAGCATACTAGTATTCATCTCAAAAAGGAATCCTAAGTTCATGCAACTAGAGGTTTCAAGCAACTCCTACACTTAAGTGCACATTACAGTCCTACAAGCATTAAGTGTAGTAAAGTAGCATATATTAACATGGTTATGCATAAAACCGGGGCTTGCCTTCAATTGCTGGGGCTGCGGGGAGATCCTCAATAGCAGCCTCTGAAGCCTGCTCCTGGTCCTCCTCTTGGACAGGTCCTTGCTCGGGGATGAGCACGTACTCTCCGTCGGCAAGATTACAATCTAATGAATGCAATGCGTAAGATATATGCATGATACAATATGTGCTTTAGAATTTACAACTTTTAAAAATGTAGGGTCTTTAGAATTTAAGCAAGATAACCTTACTTATGTAAAACCTTTTAGTGGTATACTTGGTAAATTGGGTTAGTTTAATGGGATGAGGTTTATTCCTCCTTTTCTTTTCTTTTATTCCTTTTTAATGTTTTGGAGTAGGTTTGAACTACAAGTTGCTTTTATAGAATTCCAAAAATTCTGCAAAAATTACAGTGGCTTGTTACTGGTGTATGATTCTCTGTCTCAAAATTTGGGGTTCAGAAAGTGAATGGTTTTCTCTGGACAAAATTGCCAAATCTTAAGGCAGAAGGGGTACTTTGAACTACAACTATTATTTAACAGTGGGTAATTCTTTAAAACTTATTTTTGCTGGCTTTTAGGTGTCATAACATGACTTGATACAAATTTCTAGTCATTAATACCTTTTAATTCTTTTCCTATGGTTTTCTTAAGGTTTCTAGCCAAAGGGGTGCTTTCTACTACCACTATGTTTGAAAAACATCAAACAACAGAGTTCTTATTTTTCTTAGCTAGTATTTTGTGCAAGAGCAATCATTCTGAAGTTTGGCTTCTTTTTGCTTAAGGGAAGGGGTGGTTTGCATTATTTAAGTCAAATGGCCTTTCTCACAAATTGCTAGCAAAAGGCATGGGTTCACTTCTTTTTCATGGATTTCTATTTTTCTCTGGTGGTTTATCTCATCATGGACTTAGCTAATTTTTGGTTGCCCATTATCTCATTATTTGAGGTTGTTTATAATTTATTGGGAAAATGCCTTATTACCACTTTGTATTTATTTTCCTTACTTAAAAAGTTAGGCTGGGGTGCTCTGTATTTTTGTAGTGGGGCTCTGGTGGTTATAAGTTCACTGGATTTTTGTTAACCACTTTGGTTATGGTTTTGCAATTTTAATAATTGATTTTCAGTCTACATAAGGCTGATTAAAGCATCTTAATTAGAAACTGGTCCTAATTAATGGTCTCTGCATTTTTCCTAGGTTCTTGGTTGCATAAGTAAACTAGGAAAAATATTACTAATCATTGTTCAACATTTTCTAATGCTTTTCTGATTTTCTCTAAGTTGTGGACAAAATGGCTTTGAATGAATAACTACATTATAATCTCTAATGCTGGGGATTCTACTATTTTTAAACAATGTCTAATTAGGGTATAAGCATCTACAAATTTTCTTAAGCTTAGTACAGAAGAAAAACTAATTTTCCTTAATTAAACAAGGTTTAGGGGGTTTCTGTTTTTAATTTTAAGCTCTAAAATTTAGAACAGAAAGCATATGGTTCAATAATTTTAAATGATAGATCATAATATTCCAGAGCTAGCAAAATTGGTTTGACAGCTTTTCATTAAGATTTCATCAAGTTATGAATTTTCTAAGTTCTTTGGTTATTTAAAAGAATAACAGAATTGATAAAAGGGAAAAACCACTTTGCACTGGGGTCCCTGGCGGTTTTTCTAAGTTTTCCTCGAGAATCAGTCCTTAGGTTACTATTCACATGAGTCGCTGACATTACAGAAAACCCCTCGGGTTCTACAGAACCTAACCCGAGGTCCTTCTTCTACCTCAAACAGTAGCCGCGGCGAAGAAAAGGGCGGAGGGGCTTACCGGCGGCGAGACTGTTCCGGTGAAGTGGTCGAGGGCGAAGGGGAGGTCGCGGGGATCACAACGGTGTGCGGAACGTCAACGGAGATGGCCGGAGTCGGTCGGTCCACGCGCGCAGGCGGGGATGCTCGTCGGCGGCGAGGAGACCGGCCTGGTCACGGCGAGATAGTTCAATCAAATGGGTCAGAGAGGTCCACGGGATGCCAGAGAAGACATGAGCGAAAGGAATTGAGCGGAGACTCACTGGATAGCTCGGTCCACGCGCGGCGGCGGAAGACCGAAGTCCGGTGAGGTTGATCTCGGGCCTCCGGTGAAGTCCGGTCGGGTCCGAGGGCTTGGCGAGCTTCACGGGCTACTGGCGGAGCTAGCCGAAGCACAGGTTGGGCTGGAGGGCGGCTGGAGTGGGCTGGCCATGGCGGCCGTAGCTCTGGCGGCAATGGCGGGCGGAAATTCGCTCGCCGGAGCTAAGGAACGGTGGCTGGCCGATGAGGGTGAGTGCGGGGCGAAGAGAGGTGCGCCCGGGGAGGCTTTATAGGCGCGGGCGGGCACGGCCGAGGGCGTGGGCGCGCGGCGGACTTGACCGGACGCCGGGGCGAGCGCGCGCGCGGGTTGGGCGAGCTCTGGCGGGCCGACCAGGGTCGAACACGTGTGCCCGTGCGTTCTGCCCAAGCTCTGGCGCGTGTGGTCGCTCATCCGAGCCTGCTCTCGCCTTGGTCAGTGCACAAAACCTCTTCTCCTCCCTACAAGCTACCATTCTTGTGTGGAGGTCATAGGATTTTGCCTACTGGTTGCAGAGATATGGAGCCAGGAAATCTGGTCTGTCTCCCTGCCCAAACCCGAGGCAAATCCCAAGTTTTGTCGTGTCTAGGGCTCGCGTCCCAATGCCATCTTCTGGCACACGACAGAGGGGTTAGTTAGACACAAATTTGTCAATGGGGCCATTAGGATTCGAGTTAGGGATCAAGGTGAACATCCCTGATCTTTGGCTCAAGGTCTGAATTTCAGAATTCTGAAATTCAGAATTCCCAATGAGTCCCAACAAAAGAAGCTTGATTTGGGGGTTTTCTTGAATTATTTTGGCTAAGCTTTCTCAATCTATCTTGTTGCTTATCAAATATACTTTAACTTATATTATTGGCTCAACTCAAAATTTTAAACTTTTCATTCCCTTTTGCTTATTTTCTTGAATTTTGTTCATGGGGTTCACTTAGAGTTCTTAATTAGGGTTGCACATTCTTATCTTTTCAAGGACTCAATTGTTTTGATCATGACACTTTTAAACATATACTTGGTGAATTCTTTGTCACTTAAGTTATTTTGATGCTCATGCTTACTTTGGTTCACAGGAAGTAATGGCTCTTGGTGTGGCTTTTTAAGAGAAACCCTAGGTGACACTGGGGTGTCACAGCCTTCCCCCTTAAAGGAATCTCGTCCCGAGATTCAGGCCAGAGTCCTCCCGGGGTGAAGCGAAGGGTGAGACTGATAGGAAAAAGGGTGATGATTGTTATTATTAGGGCAAAACTGCTCTTCGAATGTCATTCTCTTTGCAACTTCAGAAGGAAGTCCTTTTAAGTTTTATCTTTTAGTTACTTCATTCTGAATTAAGATCATATTTTTGGAAATTAGATTCGAAAGGCAGGAGGAGGGGTTGGGGGTGATTACATACCAGCTTCCTTAGGTAGGCAATCGGGGAAGTTGGATCTTAAGAATTCCTCGGTTTCCCAAGTAGCTTCCTCCTCTGAGTGATTACTCCACTGGACCTTGAACATCTTGATCGATTTAGCCCGAGTTGATCTTTCCTTGCAATCCAGAATCTTGGAGGGGTACTCTTGGTACGAGAGATCTGGCTCTATCTCCAATTCTGGCTCTGCTAGAATCTCAGTCGGCAATCGAACACACTTCTTTAGCTGAGATACATGGAATACGCTGTGAATGGCAGACATCTTTGAAGGTAACTTCAGCTTGTATGCCACGGGTCCACATGCTTCTATGATCTCATAAGGTCCAATGTAACGAGGGGCTAGCTTGCCTTTGATTCCAAACCTCTGCACTCCCTTGGTGGGTGATACCTTGAGGTATACAAAACTTCCCACCTCGAACTGGAGAGGTTTCCTTCTTCTGTCATGATAGCTCTTCTGCCTGGCCTGAGCAGCTTCTAGATTCTTCCTGATCAGCTTGACCTTCCTTTCGGCTTCAGTCACCAAATCAGGTCCAAAAACTTCTCTTTCACCAGGCTGAGACCAATTGAGTGGTGTCCTGCACCTTCTTCCATAGAGAGCTTCAAAAGGTGCCATCTTTAGGCTGGACTGATAACTATTGTTATAAGCAAACTCTGCCAAGGAGAGGTGCTTATCCCAGTTCTTGCCACAATCGATCGCACAAGCTCTCAGCATATCTTCCAGAATCTGGTTTACCCTTTCCGTCTAACCATCAGTCTGTGGGTGGTAAGCTGAACTCCTGATTAGCTTGGTTCCCAAAGACTCTTGCAATTGTTCCCAAAATCTGGCAACAAATTGGGCTCCTCGGTCAGAAACAATGGTCCGAGGTAATCCATGCAAACACACGATCCGGTCGATATACAATTCTGCATACTTCTGAGCCTTATCAGTGGTGTGCACAGGAAGAAAATGTGCCACTTTCGTCAATCGGTCCACAATAACCCAAATTGAATCATGATGACGAGAGGTGTTGGGCAGACCCACAATGAAATCCATGCTGATATCGTCCCACTTCCACGAAGGTACGGACAGTGGTCGCAAAGCTCCAGCGGACTTCAAGTGGCTTGCCTTAACCCTCTGACAGGTGTCACACTCTGATACATACTGGGCTATCTCCCTCTTCATTCTGGTCCACCAGTACAAAAGCTTCAGATCATGGTACATCTTGGTGCTTCCCGGATGCATAGAGAATTTGGAGAGATGAG
Organism: Zea mays; assembly: GCF_902167145.1. Lineage (NCBI taxonomy): Eukaryota > Viridiplantae > Streptophyta > Magnoliopsida > Poales > Poaceae > Zea > Zea mays. The sequence continues at coordinate 103,454,972 of NC_050104.1, read as the reverse complement.
CCTCATCCAAAATTTTCTTCTTGAGATCCCGGTCCTTAGGAATTACCAATCTGCTTTTGAACCATAACACACCCTTCTCATCCTGGCGGAAACAATCATACTTCTCAACCTTCTGATGGAGATTCTTCTTGATAATCTGCACTCCCTTGTCACTGAGCTGGGCCATGATAATCTGGTCTTGCAAAGCTGGCTCAACAGAAATGTGAGACAAAGAACCAGAAGGAATCACTTCAATTTGCATCTCGCTCAACTCATCACACAAGGTGTTAACATGAGAATCCATCATAATACAGTTGCATTGCAACTTCCGACTCAAGGCATCAGCTACCACATTAGCTTTCCCTGGGTGATAATGTACCTCCAGGTCATAATCCTTGATCAGCTCTAGCCATCTTCTCTGCCTCATGTTGAGATCAGCCTGAGTAAAAATGTACTTAAGGCTCTTATGATCAGTGAAGATGTTGCAGTGGGTTCCCATCAGGTAGTGCCTCCACATCTTCAATGCATGAACCACTGCTGCTAACTCAAGGTCATGAGTGGGATAATTTTGCTCATGAGGCCTGAGTGCTCTTGAGGCATAAGCAATGACTCGGTTGTCTTGCATCAAGACACAACCTAGCCCGGTGCCAGAGGCATCGCAATACACATCAAAAGGCTTGCTGCTGTCGGGTTGCGCCAAAACTGGTGCGGTGGTCAGATGCTGCCTCAATGCATGGAAGGCATCTTCGCACTTCTGACTCCACACAAACTTGACTTCTTTCTTCAGCAACTCAGTAATAGGCTTCGCAATCCGAGAGAAGTCCGGAATAAATCTTCGGTAATAACCGGCCAATCCCATAAAACTCCGAATCTGGCGAACAGTCGTTGGTGGCATCCAGTTCATCACCTCTTGCACTTTATCAGGATCAACAGCTATTCCATCCTGAGAGATAGTGTGACCCAAGAATTTGATTTCCTTTAGCCAAAAATCACACTTGGATAGCTTGGCATAAAGGTGGTGCTCTCGCAGACGTTGAAGCACTACATGCAAATGCCCGGCATGTTCTTCTTCGTTCTTCGAGTACACCAGAATATCATCGATAAAAACCACTACGAACTTGTCCAATTCTGGCATGAAAACAGAATTCATCAGATACATGAAGTATGCTGGTGCATTTGTCAGCCCGAATGACATCACCAAAAATTCATACAGCCCATATCTGGTTGAGAATGCCGTCTTCGGAATATCACTTGCTCGTATTTTGATCTGATGGTAGCCAGAGCGAAGGTCTATCTTGGAAAACACCTTGGCCCCGACCAACTGGTCAAAGAGAACGTCAATACGAGGCAAAGGATACTTGTTCTTGATAGTTACCGCATTAAGAGGGCGGTAATCTATACACAGCCTCAAGCTTTCATCCTTCTTCTTCACAAATAGCGCTGGACATCCCCAAGGCGAAGTGCTTGGGCGAATAAATCCCTTATCCAGCAACTCTTGCAATTGCTTCTTCAACTCTGCCAACTCAGCGGGTGGCATTCGGTAGGGCCTCTTAGAAATTGGGGCCGTTCCCGGTTGCAACTCGATGGCGAATTCAATATCCCGGTCCGGTGGCATTCCTGGCAATTCGTCAGGAAAGACATCTGCATACTCACAGACCACTGGGATCTTCTTCAGGGGTATCTCCGTCATAGAGAAAGCACATGACTGAGAAGAACCCTGACTAGGCAGAATCAAAGTGAAATTCCCGCAGAAAGGAGAATTAACTTCCACGGTACGACTGGCTACATCAAGCACAACTTGGTGCAAGGTCATCCAATTTGCTCCTAGAATAATGTCCACATTTTCCAATCCCAACACAAGAAGAGTGGTTTTGATAATGTGGCTTCCCAGTTGAATAGGCACACTTTGGTTTAATTGATTAGTTGCAATTTTACCCCCAGGTGTGACTATCATGAATGACCCTTTTGAGTGAGAGAATGGCAGTTTGCAATTAGCACTGAACTTTTGGCTAATGAAACTATGAGATGCACCAGAATCAAACAGAATTAAAGCAGGTTGATTATAAACTGAAAAGGTACCGGTCATGATAGGAGCTCCTTCTGGCACTTCCTCTAGAGCAGTGAAGTTGAGCTTCCCTTGCCTGACTTGCACCTTCTGCTTTCTTCCCTTGTCTTGATTTGGTGCTGGCATCTGCCTCTGCTGGTTCCTGGGACAATTCTTGGCATAGTGGCCCACATTGCCACAAGTGAAACACTTGTTCCCATTGCCCTGGCGGAACTGCTGCTGCTGCGGAGGCTGATTGTTCCTTGGGGCGGGAGCTGGATAGCGGTTGGGTGCCGGCTGCTGCTGCTGCTGAGGTGGTCTGATCACCCATCTGCCTGCCTGCTGCTGAAAACCCCTGCTCTGATTGTGAGAAACAATCCGGAACCTCTGAGCCTGAGCGGATGGTGCTGCCATTGGTGCCTTCCTCTTCTTCTCTGCCCGGTGAGCAACAATGCAATCCTCCTGAGAGATGGCCATGTTGACCAACTCATTGAAGCTATTGGCCCGGACAGTGTTGAGTCGTTCCCGCAGCTTGGTATTGAGACCCCTGCGGAAGCGATCCCTCTTCTTTTCATCAGAATCAGCATGATACCCTGCATACTGGCATAAGTCGTTGAAGGCTTGCGCATACTGCAGTACCGTGCGGGTTCCTTGATTGAGGGCCAGGAATTCATTCAACTTCCGATCAAGAATGCCAGCTGGAATGTGGTGTCCTCTGAAGGCGGTCTTGAATTCCTCCCAAGATACTTCATGATCAGCGGGGAGCATAGCACGGAAGTGGTCCCACCAAGTCCGAGCTGGGCCGCGAAGCTGCTGTGCGGCGAAGCGAGCCTTGGCCTCATCAGGGCAGTCTCCCGTGAGGAGGGGAAACTTGGACTCGACGACGCGAAGCCACACGTCGGCGTCCAACGGATCCTCTGCCTTGGTGAACAAGGGCGGATGCGTGCTCAGAAACTCCTGGTATGTTGCCATAGCCGGAGGTCGCTGATGCTGGCCTCCACCATGATGCTGTTGGTGGGGCTGACGCTGCAAGAGCTGTCGCAGAATCTCATTCTGCTGGGCCATCAGCTCCTGCACTGTGGGAGCTGGAGGAGGTGGCGGGGGAGCTTGCTCATTCTGCCCGCGACGCTGCCTCGCTGCCATCTGAAAACAGAGATTGTCGCTAATGTTATCCCGACTCATATTTCCGAACGACAAGATATCATCTCATATGGAAGGAAAAGGCCATAATCATAATATTAGGTTCGAAAATGAAGATAACATGGTGACAAGGATCCCACAGATATCAAAAGTTTACAGGGTTACATTAATCAGGGGAAAGTACCCATAAGCCTAGTCTAAAAGGTGATACTACTAAGCTCGCATAGGTTTCTATCCGCCTAAAGAAATGTCAAAGCGACTGCTTAACCCTGAGCGGTGGAAGCGACACTGGATACGGGTGAAGGAGGCATCGCAGAGGTAGTCCCATTGGCACCAGGGGCTGGTCCTAGCTCCTCGGGAGCCTCTTCTCCCTCGCTTCCTGCTTCATTGGCCTTCATCTCCAGGTGGTGCATGTCCAAGTGGTCATTGGCTTCCTCAAGTTCCCTCTGCACGTCGTGGAGCTGGTTCTCCAAGACATCAATAGTGTTATCTCGGATCTCCACTTGCTGCTCCAGGGTGGTAATACGCTGGCTCAGCCTTTCCACCTGCAGATCCTTCTCCACCAACTCTGTGGATAGGTCGACCACAAAATCTTCCCGACTATCGAGAGTGAGCTTGGCAGCCTGAGCGGTGTTAGCAAGAAGTGTCATAGCATCGCTCTGAAGGGCCTGAAGGCGGTACAGCGCACTCATGCACTGAACAGTGACCCTCCCAACCAAGTCAGGATACATTGCCCACACATCCTTCACATGGCTCACGCGGTTACACCACATGGGATCATCCTTCTTTTCAGCAGGGAAGAGTCCCAAGGGGTGCATCACCATCTCCAGGGGATGGTAGCCACAGAAAGTCGTCAGAGTCTTCATGGCTGCTGCCTCAACGGTGTCGTCCGTCCTGAGTCCAATCGTCTCAGAGTCAAGAGAACGCCAACCCGGCTGAAGGGGATGAGCCTCCAAAGTTAGCCAGACCCGACAACGAGGTACCCGATGCTCCTCATACAACTGCACCGTGTACAAAGGGGGCGTAGGGTAACCGGCGGAGTTAAGCACTTCCCACAAGATGGAAGGAAAGCCATCGCGAGAAAGGAAGTCAGAACTGAAACGAGAGTCTCCTCCACTGGCGGGGGTAGGTGAATTCATCTGCGGAAGGGAATCAAGATAAAGATTATGGTGGAAGGAAAAAGAAAAAGAGAGCCCGGATGATTTTAAAGAAAAGGGGTTAGCTCAAATTTTAATTCCTCTTTGTGTTTTATAATGCATGCATGCGGAAAGAAACGTTGCCTCTCAAAAGGGAAATAGGGTGCCTTTTTAGGGCATCCTAAATATAAGTATTGGCCCACAGGGCCTAATTAATTAGCCACCTATTTCTCCCTCTATGCCTAAGGCCTTTTCGTCCTAGGTCTAGCGGTCTAGTCCTGACGATCCGTAGTAGTTTCTAGGCAAGTTTTAGATTTTGAAAATCGGTATTCATGGTTTATTGTCCTTCTCTGTGGTGAAATTTGCTCCGATACCAGCTGTGGCAGAACCACCCGAATTATTCCAGCTTAAGTGCCTAAGTCACGCCTCAGGGGCCGTAACACACTTAAATCGGAATAACCCGTCAGTCCCTCAGATCTAGTCTGATAGAGCCACTTAACCAGGATCAAATTCCACAATCTCACTCGAAGGTGAGTCACAGAAGAAATACAATAAAACAGGAAACCTCAAATTAAGTATGGAGTTATTACATAAATCGGAGTTTTTGGAGTAGCAAATAAAGTTCACAAATTAAAGTGCAACGGATAATCGATGTCGTCGGTAACGAGGAAATGGGCAAGGCCTAGCCCACTACTCCTCATGCTCCTCTCCTGCCGGAGCAACATCCCACTCGACCGTCCAACCCGGTGGCAGGGTGGTAGGCCAAGTCACACCATCAACTACATCCTGCATGGTACCTGCAAAAATGGTGCCACAAGCAAGGCTGAGTATACTAATACTCAGCTAGACTTAACCGGTGTGAGGAGTCTACTCCTCTACCTCTAGACTATGCAGCTGTTTGGCTGAGGGGTTTGGTTTGCCAAAAGCACTAGCTGTTTCTAAAATCAACTTTTAGCTTTTCAAATTCTACCATCATTAACTTAGCTAGATTTGCTCCTTCTAAGCATACATGGTAACAAGCAATTAGTTCAATCAACAAGTTATCTCATGTAATCCACATTTCACTTCTTACTCGATGCAGTACAAGGAATCAAGCAGTCTCATTAGCTGCGAGAAGCAGACGATTCGAATCGAGTTTTAACCTTGCAAGGTAAACCTAAACACACGGCATGTCAGGGTACTCCGACCCCACACATGACAACCGTCCCCATTGATTCCCCGTTCGCGTCCAGGCCTCACCGCCTTGGCATACAATGCTCCACTGACCCCGGCTGCCGCCGTGCAGTGACCGCACTTGTACCCACCATAGCTAGCATGGGAGACCCTGTCTCAGGTCGCATGAGGGATAAAGTCCGCGCCCGGCTTCACTCAGGTACTAGGTTTACCGGTTACCATTTTTCCCGGCATGTGCTTAGTACGTTCAAAAGCTTGACTCAGGTATCCACACATTAATCCTTAATTCATTTTTCCCGTCTCATGGACAAGGCATCCTCCCTGGATCCAAGTCCATAGACCAACATATATCCCATTATCAAGATGAGTACAATCAATTCCTGACCTCGCGCGAGTGCTAGAAAATCACTCGACTTCTACCGAGATCCTGATTAGCAAGCAGCTACTCGACCTAGCATACTAGTATTCATCTCAAAAAGGAATCCTAAGTTCATGCAACTAGAGGTTTCAAGCAACTCCTACACTTAAGTGCACATTACAGTCCTACAAGCATTAAGTGTAGTAAAGTAGCATATATTAACATGGTTATGCATAAAACCGGGGCTTGCCTTCAATTGCTGGGGCTGCGGGGAGATCCTCAATAGCAGCCTCTGAAGCCTGCTCCTGGTCCTCCTCTTGGACAGGTCCTTGCTCGGGGATGAGCACGTACTCTCCGTCGGCAAGATTACAATCTAATGAATGCAATGCGTAAGATATATGCATGATACAATATGTGCTTTAGAATTTACAACTTTTAAAAATGTAGGGTCTTTAGAATTTAAGCAAGATAACCTTACTTATGTAAAACCTTTTAGTGGTATACTTGGTAAATTGGGTTAGTTTAATGGGATGAGGTTTATTCCTCCTTTTCTTTTCTTTTATTCCTTTTTAATGTTTTGGAGTAGGTTTGAACTACAAGTTGCTTTTATAGAATTCCAAAAATTCTGCAAAAATTACAGTGGCTTGTTACTGGTGTATGATTCTCTGTCTCAAAATTTGGGGTTCAGAAAGTGAATGGTTTTCTCTGGACAAAATTGCCAAATCTTAAGGCAGAAGGGGTACTTTGAACTACAACTATTATTTAACAGTGGGTAATTCTTTAAAACTTATTTTTGCTGGCTTTTAGGTGTCATAACATGACTTGATACAAATTTCTAGTCATTAATACCTTTTAATTCTTTTCCTATGGTTTTCTTAAGGTTTCTAGCCAAAGGGGTGCTTTCTACTACCACTATGTTTGAAAAACATCAAACAACAGAGTTCTTATTTTTCTTAGCTAGTATTTTGTGCAAGAGCAATCATTCTGAAGTTTGGCTTCTTTTTGCTTAAGGGAAGGGGTGGTTTGCATTATTTAAGTCAAATGGCCTTTCTCACAAATTGCTAGCAAAAGGCATGGGTTCACTTCTTTTTCATGGATTTGTATTTTTCTCTGGTGGTTTATCTCATCATGGACTTAGCTAATTTTTGGTTGCCCATTATCTCATTATTTGAGGTTGTTTATAATTTATTGGGAAAATGCCTTATTACCACTTTGTATTTATTTTCCTTACTTAAAAAGTTAGGCTGGGGTGCTCTGTATTTTTGTAGTGGGGCTCTGGTGGTTATAAGTTCACTGGATTTTTGTTAACCACTTTGGTTATGGTTTTGCAATTTTAATAATTGATTTTCAGTCTACATAAGGCTGATTAAAGCATCTTAATTAGAAACTGGTCCTAATTAATGGTCTCTGCATTTTTCCTAGGTTCTTGGTTGCATAAGTAAACTAGGAAAAATATTACTAATCATTGTTCAACATTTTCTAATGCTTTTCTGATTTTCTCTAAGTTGTGGACAAAATGGCTTTGAATGAATAACTACATTATAATCTCTAATGCTGGGGATTCTACTATTTTTAAACAATGTCTAATTAGGGTATAAGCATCTACAAATTTTCTTAAGCTTAGTACAGAAGAAAAACTAATTTTCCTTAATTAAACAAGGTTTAGGGGGTTTCTGTTTTTAATTTTAAGCTCTAAAATTTAGAACAGAAAGCATATGGTTCAATAATTTTAAATGATAGATCATAATATTCCAGAGCTAGCAAAATTGGTTTGACAGCTTTTCATTAAGATTTCATCAAGTTATGAATTTTCTAAGTTCTTTGGTTATTTAAAAGAATAACAGAATTGATAAAAGGGAAAAACCACTTTGCACTGGGGTCCCTGGCGGTTTTTCTAAGTTTTCCTCGCGAATCAGTCCTTAGGTTACTATTCACATGAGTCGCTGACATTACAGAAAACCCCTCGGGTTCTACAGAACCTAACCCGAGGTCCTTCTTCTACCTCAAACAGTAGCCGCGGCGAAGAAAAGGGCGGAGGGGCTTACCGGCGGCGAGACTGTTCCGGTGAAGTGGTCGAGGGCGAAGGGGAGGTCGCGGGGATCACAACGGTGTGCGGAACGTCAACGGAGATGGCCGGAGTCGGTCGGTCCACGCGCGCAGGCGGGGATGCTCGTCGGCGGCGAGGAGACCGGCCTGGTCACGGCGAGATAGTTCAATCAAATGGGTCAGAGAGGTCCACGGGATGCCAGAGAAGACATGAGCGAAAGGAATTGAGCGGAGACTCACTGGATAGCTCGGTCCACGCGCGGCGGCGGAAGACCGAAGTCCGGTGAGGTTGATCTCGGGCCTCCGGTGAAGTCCGGTCGGGTCCGAGGGCTTGGCGAGCTTCACGGGCTACTGGCGGAGCTAGCCGAAGCACAGGTTGGGCTGGAGGGCGGCTGGAGTGGGCTGGCCACGGCGGCCGTAGCTCTGGCTGGCCACGGCTCTGGCCGAAGCACAGGTTGGGCTGGAGGCGCGGGCGGGCACGGCCGAGGGCGTGGGCGCGCGGCGGACTTGACCGGACGCCGGGGCGAGCGCGCGCGCGGGTTGGGCGAGCTCTGGCGTGCCGACCAGGGTCGAACACGTGTGCCCGTGCGTTCTGCCCAAGCTCTGGCGCGTGTGGTCGCTCATCCGAGCCTACTCTCGCCTTGGTCAGTGCACAAAACCTCTTCTCCTCCCTACAAGCTACCATTCTTGTGTGGAGGTCATAGGATTTTGCCTACTGGTTGCAGAGATATGGAGCCAGGAAATCTGGTCTGTCTCCCTGCCCAAACCCGAGGCAAATCCCAAGTTTTGTCGTGTCTAGGGCTCGCGTCCCAATGCCATCTTCTGGCACACGACAGAGGGGTTAGTTAGACACAAATTTGTCAATGGGGCCATTAGGATTCGAGTTAGGGATCAAGGTGAACATCCCTGATCTTTGGCTCAAGGTCTGAATTTCAGAATTCTGAAATTCAGAATTCCCAATGAGTCCCAACAAAAGAAGCTTGATTTGGGGGTTTTCTTGAATTATTTTGGCTAAGCTTTCTCAATCTATCTTGTTGCTTATCAAATATACTTTAACTTATATTATTGGCTCAACTCAAAATTTTAAACTTTTCATTCCCTTTTGCTTATTTTCTTGAATTTTGTTCATGGGGTTCACTTAGAGTTCTTAATTAGGGTTGCACATTCTTATCTTTTCAAGGACTCAATTGTTTTGATCATGACACTTTTAAACATATACTTGGTGAATTCTTTGTCACTTAAGTTATTTTGATGCTCATGCTTACTTTGGTTCACAGGAAGTAATGGCTCTTGGTGTGGCTTTTTAAGAGAAACCCTAGGTGACACTGGGGTGTCACATGCGTCAAAATTTTCCTCGGAAAAAGTCTTTCCGCCAGAACGTCTTTCGTGCTTTTTGGCTACTTCGAAAGTGGGATCCTGAAAATGACGGAGTACACGTAAGCAGCCAAGGCCGACCGAGCCGAGGGACTCCTACGCCTCCGCGATACGGATACCTCACTCATCACCTTCTGCGAAAAGTAACTCACGCTCGAATAAGCGATTCCGCTGACCGAACAAGTCTTAATGCTCGGAAACCTTTCTGCCGAAACGGTTTTTCGGGTTTTCTCGACTACATCGATAGCCGAATCCTACAGACGAGTAAAGAGTACACGTAAGCGGCAAGGCCGACCGAGCCGAGGGACTCCTACGCCTCCGGGATATGGATACCTCACTCATCACCTTCCACGAAAAGTAACTCTCGCTCGGACAAACAATTCTGTTACCGACAAATTAGTCTTGATATTCAAAACAAGAGGAAAAGAAACGCAGTTTTACAACACAACGACAGTATGTTTGGGCCTCGGCGGCCGCAGAAAACATACGCACACTACAAGATAAACTGATCCTGCAGGCTCAGACCTTGACGGAGGGAGAGCAGCAGCACCCTCGGCGTCAACTCCACCTTCGGCGAAGTCCGACCGAGCCTCGGACGGCAACACGGTCGGAGGATCTCCGCTCCAAAGGACGACGTCAACACCACGCCCGGGCCATCGCCGCCAGGGTCTCCTCCAGGTATCCGGCTCGAGCAGACGGCTCGGCCGGCCGCCCCGAAGCCTCAGCTAGCTGTCCCCCGAGGACACCTGCCCGGCTCATGGCCTCGGCAACCCGACCCCGGCGCTGGTCCTGCCAGTGGACGGCCTGGCCAGGCTTCGGCCGACGAAGTCTTCTATTCGAGCCAACTCTGCCTCTGTCCACACTGACACCGCTGCCTCCGACTCCGGCTCATCGAAGAGCGGCCGAGGGTTCCTTTAGCTAAGCAAGAGAAGCCTCGGGCGGCAAGGCCGACCGAGCCGAGGGACTCCTACGCCTCCGGGATACAGATACCTCACTCGTCACCTTCGCACGAGGCAACTCACGCTTGGTGAAGCGGTTCAGTTAGCTGACAGGCGAGTCCTAGTGCTCGAAATGAGGAAAAAACACGGCTCCGTGCCAAAAATACATACATGTTCAGGCCCCGACAGCCACAATGAACAAACACCGGCACTCAAGGTGCCATTACAAGCGGAACTCCGGTTCCACCTCCGCAGGTACGAACAACCCCCCCATGTTGGAGGGTCTGCGGAGCAACAGAACGCCGATGGATGGCTCGCTGACGCCCACTCCGGCAGCAGCAACAACGACCTCCGCCCCGGGCGGCCAAACAACAACAGCAATGACCTCAGGGCAGACGCTGATGCGACAAGGCCCTCGCCCGCGTCCCCTCCCAAGGGGCGAGGACATACAGAAGGCCGTGGAGTTGGAGGTCAGTCCGCGGGTGGCGCCGGCTATCTCGTCGGTGGAGAAACCTCTTCCGGCTACCTCGATGGGAGGTGGCACCGGAAGCAGCGCCGAAGCCGCTCAGGCCGGAGAGCCGGACACGCGGCAGCTGCCAGCACCACGAACGACGAACACCCTTCCCCCCAATCACTAAGGGAAGGAGCGGGCCGCTGCCCGCGCGGAGACCGGCGCCAACTCGACGCACTCCCCACCCCAGCACTGATGATGAAAATCCTTGAAGCTGAGAGAGGGGCAGAGGCCGCAGCCCAGTTTGCTTCTCCCCACCATCAAACTGGTGGTCACCATCTTGGGTGACCACCGGCGAGGGGATGCAGCCGGGATGCCTGATGAAAATCCTTGAAGCCGAGCGATGGCTGAAAGGTACCAACTTCCGCGAAGTTGCGTTCCTCCAACGACGACAAGGCGGAAGAACCGCGGGCGCTCCCCATCCAGGGGCTCGGAAGGTGGAAGGACGCGATGCATGAAGGGAGTGCGCGGACATGGTTGCCTTCCAAGGGGGTCGCCCTCCTTTTAAAGGCAACTCTCCCCACTTGCGTCCTCAGCCGGTGCGAATCGAGTCTTCTCCAACACGCTCTAAGGTCCTCCCCCTACGACACGGGGGCTGGGTCCCATGCGTCATGCAAGCTGGCCCAGGGCAGAAGAAGCCAAACCGCCACGCGCGGTGCGCGTAACTACCCAGCGGCTACAAGCGCTCCTCCACTTTCGCCCAAACCGGCGGGTGAAAGGGCGGACCGCCATGCAGGCGGCATGTAACCGCACCAAGGGGGCGCGCCCTTTCGACTTTGACGCGTCCAGCATGGAGGCCCAGGCCCACACGTCATGTAACCGGCGCGCCGGTTACTACGTGCGAGAAACTGCACCGCCACTCGTGCCAGTACCGCGCCTTCTCGACTGCGGAACCGGTGCCGCGACTCGAGGCAACCCTGCGCGTGACCCGACTGTGCCAACCGAGCACATCGGTCACGGGTCAGTCAGCCGCGAGAGAAGGCACGACGGTCGATACGGCCAGAAATGGGCCGGCAGTAATGGCGGTGGCAGGCGGGCGGAAGCAACAGTCAAGTCGTCAGCAAGCTCACGTCCCCTCCTGGGACAGCGAGAGGACCCTCTCCCACGTCGTGAAGACGACGCGCCCGTGTTCCGTTCCTCAAACGGCTCGCGCACGCACAACGGCTGCCCCGCAAACCACTCGTCCCGTCGCATTAACTCTGCGGCAGGGCAGGCGGCACCTTTGGCAGGCGAAGCAGGCGACGCTTCACCACCGCCATGATGACCACGTCAAAAAAGGTGCGCCACATCATTCGATTTCGTATCCTTTTCCACTTCCTCTTTCTCTCTCTTGCCATAGGGACCGGGAAAGGGGATACTCCGAAAGGGATCCTTCTCCGCGAAGGAAGCGGGCCCCGAGCCCCCCTACTGATCAGAGGTTCGAAGGCTGGCCCCTCGGAAGGGTTCAACAGCCGCCTCAGAGCACTCGAGCTCCGCGCCCACTACTGATCAGAGGTTTGAAGGCTGGCCCCTCGGAAGGGTTCAACGGCCGCCTCAGGCCACTCGGGCTCCGCGCCCACTACTGATCAGGGGTTCGTAGGCTAGCCCCCAAAGGGTTCTGACAGCCGCCTCAGAGCACGCAGAGCGAGGGATGACCCTGGGTACGTTCGATACATAACCAAGGCTCGGGCTACGCTCCCGAGGTACCCTAGGACATTTCCGAGACCGACGGGAACGATTTTGTAATGGAATCCCACCAGAGGGAGGCATCGAGCCCTCGGACCCCGTCAAAAGGGTACCGGGTCCGGCAAATCACCCGCAGGTACTTTTGGAGCGCGCCTCCGGGCCACTAGCCGACACCTAACAAATGGGGCACGGACGTCCACTCGGATTACTCGTTAGCAACTCACTGGAGACACCATGTTTGGCGCCCTCCGAGGGCAACATGGCGCTTTCCCCCCTCCTCCTTGCGGAAAGGCGACGCAGGGGCGTATGAAAAAAAGCCGAGTCTGTCCTTGACCGTCCTCTCGCTCTGTGCGGAGGCTCGGGGGCTGCTCTCACAAACCCGGCTCCGGCCAAACCGTTGACAGCGTCAACATACCAGCCCGAGAACTTGGGACTCGACTATGCACCCGGGCTACGACCAGTTCGCATGAGGGAACAACCAGACCGGCTGAAGCATCACGAAACGTGCTAAGACTTCGAAGGAGTCAAATCACTCCTCCGAGGCCTCGGGGGCTACCCCGGCGGGTGCACTCGCGCGCACCCACCGGAACGAAACGCAATCGAGAAAGGCCGGTCCCCTTGCAAAAAAGTGCGACAAAAGCCTCCAAGCGTGTATTAACACTCCCTTCGAGGCTCGGGGGCTACTGTCGGGGACCATAATTAGGGGTTCCCCCAAGACTCCTAATCTCAGCTGGTAACCCCCATCAGCACAAAGCTGCAAAGGCCTGATGGGTGCGATAAGGTCAAGGCTCGATCCACTCAAGGGACACGATCTCGCCTCGCCCGAGCCCAGCCTCGGGCAAGGGCAGCCGACCCCGAAGGATTCACGTCTCGCCCGAGGGCCCCCTCAAACAACGGACACACTTTCGGCTTGCCCGAGGCCCAGTCTTCGCCGAGAAGCAACCTTGGCCAGATCGCCACACCGACCGACCGTATCGCAGGAGCATTTAATGCAAGGATGGCCTGACACTTTATCCTGACGCGCGCTCTTCAGTCGACAGAGCCGAAGTGACCGCAGTCACTTCGCCACTCCACTGACCGACCTGACAAGAAGACAGTGCCGCCTATGTCGCTCTGACTGCTGTGCCACTCGACAGAGTGAGGCTGACAGCAGCCAAGTCCGGCCTCGGGCGCCATAGGAAGCTCCGCCTCGCCTGACCCCAGGGCTCGGCCCCCGTCTCGGCCTCGGACGATGGACTCCGCCTCGGCTCCAGAAGACGACGAACTCCGCCTCGCCCGACCCCAGGGCTCGGACTCACCCTCGGCTCCGGAAGACGACGAACTCCGCCTCGCCCGACCCCAGGGCTCGGACTCAGCCTTGGCCTCAGACGACGGTCTCTGCCTCGCCCGACCCGGGGCTCGGACTCGTCCTCGACCTCGGAAGACACTCAACCTCGGCCTCGGAGGAGCCTCCGCTTTGCCCGACCCAGGGCTCGGACCGACCACGTCACAGGGGGGCCATCATTACCCTACCCCTAGCTAGCTCAGGCAACGGGGAACAAGGCCGGTGTCCCATCTGGCTCACCCCGGCAAACAAATAATGATGGCGCCCCGCATGCTCCATGACGACGGCGGCTCTCAGCCTCTTACGGAAGCAAGGAGACGTCAGCAAGGACTCGACAGCCCCGACAGCTATCCTTCCGCAAGGCTCCAACGCTCCTCCGACGGCCACGGCATCACATGAACAGGGTGCCAAAACCTCTCCGGCTGCCACGACGGCATGTACTTAGGGCTCTAGCTCCTCTCTGCTAGACACGTTAGCACACTGCTACATCCCCCATTGTACACCTGGGCCCTCTCCTTACGCTTATAAAAGGAAGGTCCAGGGCTCTCGTACAAAAAGGTTGGCCGCGCGGGAGAACGGGCCAACGCGTAAGTCCCTCGCTCTCTCCCACGCGGACGCTTGTAACCTCCTACTGCAAGCGCACCCGACCTAGGCGCAGGACAACACGAAGGCCGCAGGTTTCCCCTTTTTGCCTGTCTCCTCTCCCCCCTTCGTGCTCCGTCTCGCACCGACCAATCTTGGCTGGGACACGTGACGACAATTTACTCGTCGGTCCAGGGACCCCCCCGGGGTCGAAACGCCGACAACGCCGCACGGCCAACCTTTTCATACGAGAGCCCTGGACCTTCCTTTTATAAGCGTAAGGAGAGGGCCCAGGTGTACAATGGGGGATGTTGCAGTGTGCTAACGTGTCTAGCAGAGAGGAGCTAGAGCCCTAAGTACATGCCGTCGTGGCAGCCGGAGAGGTTTTGGCACCCTGTTCATGTGATGTCGTGGCCGTCGAAGGAGCGCTAGAGCCTTGCGGAAGGACAGCTGTCGGGGCTGTCGAGTCCTTGCCGACGTCTCCTTGCTTCTGTAAGGGGCTAAGAGCCGCCGTCGTCATGGAGCACGCGGGGCGCCATCATTATTTGTTTGCAGGGGCGAGCCAGATGGGACACAGGTCTTGTTCCCCGTAGCCTGAGCTAGCTAGGGGTAGGGTAATGATGGCCCCCCCCCCTGTGACGTGGTCGGTCTGAGCCCTGGGTCGGGCGAGGCGTAGGCTCCTCCGAGGCCGAGGTCAAGTCTGTCTTCCGAGGTCGAGGACGAGTCTGAGCCCCGGGTCGGGCGAGGCGGAGTTCGTCGTCTTCCAGAGCCGAGGCTGAGTACGAGCCCTGGGGTCGGGCGAGGCGGAGTTCGTCGTCTTCCGGAGCCGAGGCTGAGTCCGAGCCCTGGGGTCGGGCGAGGCGGAGTCCATCGTCCGAGGCCGAGACGGGGGCCGAGCCCTGGGGTCGGGCGAGGCGGAGCTTCCTATGGCGCCCGAGGCCGGACTTGGCTGCTGTCAGCCTCACTCTGTCGAGTGGCATAATAGTCAGAGCGACGCAGGCGGCGTTGTCTTCTTGTCAGGTCGGTCAGTGGAGCGGCGAAGTGACTGCGGTCACTTCGGCTCTATCGACTGAAGAGCGCGCGTTAGGATAAGGTGTCAGGCCATCCTTGCATTAAATGCTCCTGCGATACGGTCAGTCGACGTGGCGATCTGGCCAAGGTTGCTTCTCGGTGAAGACTGGGCCTCGGGCGAGCCGAAGGTGTGTCCGTTGTTTGAGGGGCCCTCGGGCGAGACATGAATCCTTTGGGGTCGGCTGCCCTTGCCCGAGGCTGGGCTCGGGCGAGGCGAGATCGTGTCCCTTGAGTGGACCGAGCCTTGACCTTATCGCACCCATCAGGCCTTTGCAGCTTTGTGCTGATGGGGGTTACCAGCTGAGATTAGGAGTCTTGGGGGTACCCCTAATTATGGTCCCCGACACTATCGCCACTGGAATGGACTAAAACAGAGTTAAAATGAAGAAGTTATGGGGTTTTCCAATATCTATGAATTGTGTAACACCCGAGGTGTTACTTAGGGTTTTCACTCAAGACTATACAAGTAAGCCATCATCACATGTGACTTAAGTTGGGAAAAGTACACCAAAGTTGGAGCTCAAGATCCTAAGTAAGTGCAACCCACCTTAGAAGTCATACCTTGGCTTGTTATGTGCATATAATGGGGAGAATTGCCCAAACCCTAATTCAAACCCCTTTGGACAAGTGGAGCACTAGAAGTAAGCATGAACAAAAGGGTATGAAAACCACATGATCATGACTTGGGCCAATTATAAAAGATGTAGTACACTTGATACCCTACAAATGATAGTAAGAAAGTGACCCCAAAAAGAATTCAGAAAAAACCCCAAAAGGTTCACCAAAGGGTTAAGCACAAAAGAAAAATCAGAATTCTTCTAAGTCCAAAACACCCCCTTTTTCAAAGATCAAACATGTTCACCTTGATCCCAAACTTAAAACCATTTGGCCCTATTGACAAAGTGGCGCCAAAATACCTCTAGAACACCCTGGAGATGTTTGAACCCAACCCTAAGTCGTTTGACATGACTTGGCACAAGTTTTGTCTCGGTTTGGACAGCTAGGACAGAGACAACTTCCCACCCCCATATCTCTCTAACCCGACCACATCTACCCTTGGAACTCACATGAACTAGGTAGCCCTAGGTGCAGGGAAGAGATCTCTCACAGGTCTTAGGGCAAGATTCGCACATTTTGGCCGCTCAGCAGAGGATAGAACACGAACAGAAGCAAAGATCCACGTGTTCGACACGCTCTGAGCTCGCCAAAGCACGCCCGCGCGCGCCCCCGCATGCCCCACGTCGCGCGAAAGCCGAGCCGGTGCCATTGCCCGCGCCCGCGCCTATAAAGCCCCCATAGACGTCGACCGTACTCCTCCGCGCACGCTCGACCTCACCGGAGCCAGAGATCACCGACGTTTGCCCTGCAAACGGCGTGCCCGCGGCCGCCCGATCCCCCGCCACCTTAGACTGGCCTGCAGAGCCTTTCCCAGCAACGCCCGACCCTCGGAAGAGACCGTGCATGCCTCGGTGAAGCTCCCCGAGCAAGGAATCGGACTTTGCCTCGCCGGAGAAGCCAGTCCACGGTCACCGGACTTCACCCAATCGCCGGTGAACGTAGATCGGGTAAGTCTCCGCACCATTTTCCGATTCCCTGCACGCATAGCCTCTACGTCATTCCATGGAGCTCATCGTGCCGTTTAATTGAATTAGATCGCCGTGGTTAGGCCGAAACACCTGCCGCCGACGAGATCACCCGCCTGCGCACGTGGACCGGTCGATTCCGGCCACCACCGTCGTCGAGCCATACCTCGCTGTGACCGCCAGGACCTCCCGAAGCCAACCCTGCCCCTCGCCGGACCTCTCTCGCCGCCGGTAAGCCGCGCCGCCCTTTTCCTTTCCGCGAGTACTGTTTACATAAGGGGAGGGACCTCGGGGGGGAAGAAGAAAAGGCCAAGGGGTTTTGTGCGCTGTCAGTGACTCAGGGGAATAGTAGCGCAGGGGTAGAAATGAATGGATTGATTTAGAAAGAACCCAGGGTCTTCGGTGCAAAGTAGTTTTCCAGGAAACCTTTTAAAATATTCTGATTTAAAATCTAAACAGAACTTGAAAAATTCATAACTTCAGTTTGGTTTACCCAAATCGAGTCAAACCAATTTTGCCAGATCCTAAATAATGTAAACTACTTAGGAAAAATATAAAACTCCTAAGTGTTGCAGAAAACTTTAAAGTTTTGATTTAAATAGTTAACTGGTCAAAAGCTAAAAGAAATAAGGAAAAATAGCTACACTATTTGACTGGGGTTAAGAAAATTTAGAGAAATACTTAATCACTTCCTAACCTGTTTAAAAATAATAAACCCCTCTGTACACCAAGTTAAGGTAGAGTTTACCATTTAAATCATTTTTAGCCTAAAGTTAGAGAAAATATTAAAGGTAGTTTAAAATAAGAACAAGGGAGCACCCACATTTTTGTTAGCTCCCTTATTCAGTGTAATTTACTAGAAAAAATTATTATACCCTTGTTTAGTGCAAAAGGAAGGAGATACCTTTTAATATAGAAAAAAAGGAAACCTTAGAAAAACCCCATAAAAATAACCCCAAGGAGAAAACACCCCAAACCTTGGGGTAACTAATGTTTTGTTATTAAGAACATAGGAAAAATATAAAATCTGTTGTTTGATATTTTTCAAATAACAAGATAGTAGTAAGTGCCTTTTTAACATTAAACTTTAGAAAATCACAACTAAATAACCACCAAATAATCTTCTGTGATTTTTGGCACAGAAGCATGTTGTTACTTTTAGATACCAGCAAAAATGACCCTTAGGACAGAACCCACCCCTAGTTAAGAGTTATAGTGCAAAGTGACCCCTTTGCCCCAACTTTTATTGTTTTTGTCCAGGGCATATTTTATTTATTCTGGACCTCAAATTTATAGGACAGACTACAGTAACCAATAGTAACCCACTGTAAATTTTTCAGAATTTTTGGAAGGAGTTAAATCACTGTTGTAGTTCAAACCCACACTGGAATTCATAAATAGAAATTGAAAAAGGAGAATTAATAGTGGAGACTAATGTTACCCTAACTAAACCAGCAAAACCCCTTGAGTACCCACTAAAACATTTAAGGGGCATCCCAAGTATTAATCCATTATGCTTAGGCAAGAACCTCAAACCTAAATTAATAAGCCTAAAACCCTAAGAGCCTCTTATGACAAGGAAACCCTAAAATGATTAACTAACTTAGTTTTCTGCACTAGGGCATAATGGTTATTAAATTTTACATATCATAGCATGCATATATCTTATTCATTGCATTCGATAGATTGCAACCTCGCGGACGGAGAGTACATCCTCGTGCCGGAGCAAGGAGTTACTCAGGAGGTAGCCCCGGATCCAGCACCAGAGCCTGCCCTAGAGGATCTGCCTGCCCCAGCTTTGGAAGGCAAGGCCCGGTTTTATGCATAACATATTTATTATGCTATTTTACTACACTTAATGATTGTAGGATTGAATGTGCACTTAAGTGTAGGAGTTGTTTGAAACCCTAGTTGCATGATCTCAGGAATCCTTTTGCGATGGATACTAGTATGCTAGGTCGAGTAGCTGCTTTACTAATTAGGGATCTCGGTAGAAGTCGAGTGATTTTTCTAGCACTTGCGCGAGGTCAGGAATTTGTTGTACTCACTTTCATATCATAATGATGTTGGTTTGTGGGCAACAATCCATGGGGATTGGTTGTCTACGGGATAAAAATCTAAATAAGGATTATGGTGTGGTACCGTGAGTCAAGCGTTTGAACGTACTAAACTTATGCCGAGAAATATGGTAAATCGGTAAGCCTAGTACCTGATTGAACCTGGCCCTCCTCACGCGACCTGAGACGTGGTCTCCCATTCCGGTTATGGTGGTTACAAGTGCGGTCACTGCACGACGGTAGTCGGGGTCAGTGAGGCATTGTATGCCAAGGCGGTGAGCCCCTCTCTGCTGACGGGGAATCGATGGGGACGGTTGATGTGTGTGGGGACGGAGTGCCTCGCCATGTCGTGTGTTTAGGTTTACCTTGCAAGGATATAAAAATCCGATTCGAATTGTCTGCTTCTCGCAGCTAATGAGACTGCTTGATCTATGCTGCTACATTGAGTAACAAGTGGAAATGAGATGACTTGGCAAAAGTTGTTGATTGCTAAATGTTTGATACCATGTATGACTAGATAGGTATACATTTAGTCTTAAGAGAGTCACACTAAAACTTGACAAAGCTAAAACTTGATTTATAAACTCAGCTAGTGCTTTTGGAAACCAAACCCCCAGCCAAACAACTGCATGTCTAGAGGTAGAGGAGTAGACTCCTCACACCGGGTAAGTCTGGCTGAGTATTAGTATACTCAGCCTTGCTTGTGGCATAATTTTACAGGTTCTCTGGAGGACATGGTTGCTGGAGTGACTTGGCCGTCCATCTTGCCACCGGGTTGGACTGTCGAGTGGGACCCTGCCTCGGGTGAGGAGGAGCATGAGGAGTGATGGGACAGGCTTCCCCATCTCTCTGTTTATTTACCGTTAGTTTTATTCCGCTGCACTTCGAACAATGATGACTACTTTTGCTAAAACTCCGATGATGATGTAATAAGTTTAATACTCCTTAATGTATGGTTTTATGCTTTATTGTATTTGCTCTGTGACTCACCATCGAGTGAGACTGTGGTACTTGATCCTGTCAGTGGCCTCGTCGGACTAGATCCGAGGGATTGACGGGTTATTCCCATTTAAGTGTGGTCTAGCCTCTAAGGCGGGACTTAGGCACTTAAGTTGGAATAATTCGGGCAGTTCCACCACAGCTGGTATCGGAGCTCGTACCACCACAAAGGAATCAATAAACTATAAATACCATCCATTTTCAAAATAAAACTGGTTAGAAACAAATGTTGGATAGATCGTCAGGGCGATAAGGATAGACCTAGGACGTGAAGCCTTAGGATAGTAGAGGGGTAGCTAGGTGGCTAATTGAGTAAGCCCTACAGGCTACTATAAGGGATGGGAGTTCTTCCTTATTCCCTCTACGTTGATGTGAGGTCGTTCAGGACGAGCATGCATGCATCCTTAATTAAACTAATGGATAATTGGGTAAGAACTTTAATACAAAATGATGATAGACTAAGTACCCCAGTACCATTGTCGTAGCTATAGAGAGGCTGAGTTGTGATCCCTTTTCTTTTTATAATTCTTTTTCTTTTACTTACGCTCAACCGTACACATATGACTTGTCACGGATCCTCGGATGAAGGGAATACACAGTCCCACACTGACGGACTTGCACGAGAGGGTTTTCCCCGTATTTTGTGGGAGGTACTTTAGGGAGCTGGTTACACGACGCCTCCCCAGTACGCGGTGCAGCTATTCGAGAAGCACCGAGTGCCCCACTGTAGGGTGAGGATGACCCTGGAGCCTCATCCCCTACAGCCAGGCTGGCGTTCACTGGACTCTGAGTCTTTTGGATACAGGGCTGAGGACACTATGGAGGCAATTGCTCTTCACGGACTGACCACCTTCTGCGGATTCCACCCCTTGGAGCTGTCCACTCACCCCATTGGCTTGTTCCCCACGAAAAAGGAGGACGACCCAATGTTGAAGGACCGAGTGGAGCATGACAAGGATATCTGGGCTATCTACCCAGGGCAGACTGCTCACTTGATGGTGCGGTGCATGAATGCCCTGTATCGTCTACAAGTGATGCGTGGAGAGGCAATGTCCCATCTGATGGAATTGTTGGAGGCTACCAAAATTACCTTGGATAACAGAGAGGAACTTGTGGTAGACTTGTCCACTGAGATGGTGGAAAAGGACTTACAAGTGGAGCAACTGTCAAATGAGATCCAAGAGCTTGAGGAGCTAGTGGGAACGAGGGAGAACACCATCGAGGTTCTCGAGGATCAGTCGATCAACACCCAGCAGCAGCTTGCAGAGGCTAACCAGCACCTGGATATGCACCACCAGGAGATCCAGGACATGGAGGCCAATGAGGATGTCGACATCGAGGGAGGAGAGGAGCCTGCCTCCAGTTTGGATACTGCTGGCTCAGGGAGACCACCTTCCCCCGAGTCGAGCGTTGCCTCGTTTGCCCACTAGGTCGCAGGGATAGAGTTAGAAGTCGGTGACGGTAGAACTCCTCGAAGCTAGCTTAGCTTTTGCACCCTTGGGGTACTAGGCTAGATAGAGTTGAGTCTTTTGAGTTACTGATGTAATCATGGCAAACTCTTTTGGAAGCATGGATGATGAATGATGCCAGTTTTAAATTTAAGAAGAAAAGTTTATGCCATGTGGGATCTTTTATAATTATGCAAAAATATATTGGTTTTACCCTTTTTGACTCTTTCACCACGACTGAACCTTGAACCTCAGAAATGTTGTATTGAGAATATAAATGATTTTTCAGATGGCAGGGAGAGCACATCGTGGTCAGAATGAGCGCGTTCCTCCACCACCGCCACCGCCTCCTACTCTGCAAGAGTTGATGGCTCAACAGAACGAGATCTTGCGACAGCTGGCTCAGCGTCAGCCACCACCTCAGCACTATGGTGGTGGTGATCATCAGCGTCACCCCGCAGCAGCCACTTATCAAGAGTTCTTCAGTACCCAGCCATCGTAGTTCACCAGGGCCGAGGACCCACTTGATGCTGATGTATGGCTGAGGGTAGTGGAATCCAAATTCCCGCTACTCCATGGAAATTGTTCAGAGGTGACTAACGTCAGATTCGCCACCCAGCAGCTTCGCGGACCCGCGCAGACATGGTGGGACCACTTTCTTGCTATGCAGCCAGTTGACCGTGAGGTGGAATGGAGAGAGTTCAAGGCAGCTTTCAGGGGGCACCATATACCAGCAGGCATTATGGACCGCAAGCTCAACGAGTTTCTAGCACTCACTCAAGGGACCCGGATAGTGTTACAGTATGCTCAGGCCTTCAATGACCTGTGCCAGTATGCCGGATATCATGCAGACACCGATGAGAAGAAGAGGGACAGGTTCAGGAGGGGGCTCAGCACTAAGCTCCGTGACCATCTCAACACCGTCAGGGCCAACAGCTACAATGAGTTAGTCAACATGGCCATTTCTCAGGAGGACTGTATCACAGCTCGTCAGGTAGAAAAGAAGACGAAGACCCCTGTGGCAGGACCCTCAGCTCAGCCACAGCACTTCAGGATCGTGTCTGACACTCAGAACAGGGGACCCCAGCAGCAACAAGGACGTTGGGTGATCCGGCCACAGCAGCAGCAGCAGGCACCCAACTGCACCTAGTTTCCAGTTCAGAGGAACAATCAGCCACAGCAGCAGTAGTACCGTCAGGCCAATGACAACAGGTGTTTCACTTGTGGTAACACTGGACATTATGCCAAGAATTGCCCCAGAAACCAGCAGCGGCAGGGACAGAATGCCAACCAGAACCAAGGCAAGAGACAGAAGGTGCAAGTGAGGCAAGGCAGGCTGAACTTCACCACCATGGCTGATATTCCAGAGGGAGCACCCGTCATGACTGGTATCTTTTCAGTTTTGAATTATCCTGCTATTATTCTTTTTGATTCTGGTGCATCACATAGTTTTATCAGTGCCAAATTTAGTGCCAAGTGTCAATTACCTTTTCACCACACCAATGGGGGTATCACAATTTCAACACCGGGAGGCAGGATTGCCACCTACCAAATCAACAGGCAAGTGCCTATAAATTTTGGTAGTCTTGTGATTAGAACCACCCTTCTCATCTTAGGATTGGATAGCGTGGACATTATATTGGGAAATGATTGGTTATCCAGGCATCAGGCAGTATTGGATATTGCAGTAAGGGCCATTGAGATTCACTCCCCTACTTATGGTTAGACTACTTTATATTTGCCCAATCAGGGTTGTACCGTTCTTGTGCATTCACTATGATAGAGTCACCGGTTGAAAGAATCCCTGTGGTCTGTGACTACCCAGATGTCTTTCCTGACGATTTACCAGGGATGCCACCTGATAGAGACATCGAGTTCGCGATTGAATTGCAACCCGAGACTGCTCCTATATCCAAGAGACCCTATAGGATGCCTCCAGCAGAATTGGCAGAATTGAAGAAGCAACTACAAGAGTTGTTGGACAAGGGGTTCATTCGCCCAAGTACTTCACCGTGGGGATGTCCGGCCTTATTTGTGAAGAAAAAGGATGAGAGTTTGAGAATGTGTGTTGATTACCGCCCTCTCAATGCGGTGACCATCAAGAACAAATACCCGCTGCCCCGCATTGATGTTTTGTTTGATCAGTTGGTGGGAGCCAAAGTGTTCTCCAAGATAGACCTTCGCTCGGGCTACCATCAGATCAAGATCCGTGCCAGCGATATTCCCAAGACGACTTTCTCTACCAGATATGGGCTCTATGAATTCTTGGTGATGTCTTTTGGGCTGACCAATGACCCGGCTTATTTCATGTACCTGATGAACTCAGTATTCATGCCAGAGCTGGACAAATTCGTGGTCGTTTTCATTGACGATATTCTAGTCTATTCCAAGAATGAAGACGAGCATACTGAGCATCTACACATCGTGCTTCAGCGACTGCGCGATCATCGTCTTTATGCTAAGTTGTCTAAGTGTGATTTCTGGCTAAGGGAAATTAAATTCTTGGGTCACACAATTTCTCAGGATGGGATATCAGTTGATCCAGAGAAGGTACAAGAAGTAATGGATTGGAAACCTCCTACCACAGTGAGACAGATTCGGAGTTTTCTGGGATTGGCTGGGTATTATTGACGATTCATTCCAGATTTCTCCAGAATTGCCAAGCCAATGACTGAACTGTTGAAGAAGGGAGTCAAGTATGATTGGAGCCAGAAGTGTGAGGATGCCTTTCATACACTAAGGCAGCACTTGACAACAGCACCAGTGCTAGCTCAACCTGACAACACCAAGACCCTTTGAAGTGTATTGCGATGCTTCCGGTACTGGATTGGGATGTGCCTTAATGCAAGACAACAGAGTGATTGCATATGCCTCCCGAGCACTTAGACCCCATGAGCAGAACTACCCCACACATGATCTGGAATTAGCAGCTGTGGTTCATGCTCTCAAGATATGGAGACATTACCTAATGGGAGCTCACTGCAACATTTACACTGATCATAAGAGTCTCAAATACATTTTCACTCAAGCAGATCTTAATATGAGGCAGAGGAGATGGTTAGAGCTAATCAAGGACTATGATTTGGAGGTGCATTACCACCCTGGCAAGGCCAATGTTGTGGCAGATGCCTTAAGCAGGAAGGCCTAGTGCAATTGTATGAACATGGATGCAAGAGTCGCCACCCTGTGTGATGAGTTGTGCAAACTAAACCTAGAGGTTGTTTCCTCGGGTGTTTTAAATTATATTTCAGTGGAGCCCACATTACAAGAGCAAATAGTCAGGGCACAGATCGAAGATAAGGGTGTTCAGGTCATTAAGGAAATGATCAGGCAGAAAGCAGAAAAATACAAATGCTTCCGTCAGGACAACACAGGAATCCTATGGTTTGGAGACCGATTGGTTGTTCCCAAGGACCCTGAGCTCAGAAAGAAGATATTGGATGAAGCTCAACTTTCAAAATTCTCCATGCACCCCGGCAGTAATAAGATGTATCATGATCTCAGGTCCTTATACTGGTGGACTAGAATGAAGAGGGAAATTGCCAAGTACATATCCAAATGTGACACCTGCCAGAGAATCAAGGCCAGTCATTTGAAGGTAGCAGGCCCTTTGCAACCCCTTCCCATACCATCTTGGAAATGGGAGGACATTTGCATGGATTTTATCGTGGGATTGTCCAATACCTCCCGGCACCATGATTCCATTTGGGTCATCGTGGACAGATTGACCAAGACAGCTCACTTCTTGCCGGTGCACACCACCCACAGGACGGAGAAGTATGCAGAAATCTACATTGACCAGATAGTTCGCTTGCATGGAATACCAAGGACTATAGTATCGGACAGAGGAGCACCATTCGTGGCACGATTTTGGGAGCAACTACAGGAATCACTTGGGACCCATGTAATAAGAAGCTTAGCATACCACCCTCAAACAGATGGCCAGACAGAAAGGGTAAATCAGATTTTGGAAGACATGTTGAGAGCCTGTGTGCTACACTATGGGAAGGATTGGGACAAGTGTCTTTCCTTGGCAGAATTCTCCTATAATAACAACTACCAGTCCAGTTTGAAGATGGCACCTTTTGAAGCCTTGTATGGAAGAAGGTGTAGGACCCCGCTGAATTGGTCTCAAGCAGGAGGAAGGGAAATATTTGGACCAGACTTGGTACTTGAAGCAGAGGAAAAGGTCAGAGTTATTAAGAATAACCTAGAAGCTTCCCAGGCTAGGCAAAAGAGCTATCATGACAAGAGAAGGAAGCCCCTGCAGTTTGAAGTGGGAGATCATGTTTATCTTAAGGTGTCACCCACTAAAGGTGTCCAGAGATTTGGAATCAAGGGCAAGTTAGCTCCTCGCTACATTGGACCCTATGAGATCAAGGAAACTTGTGGACCTGTAGCATATCAATTGAAGTTACCACCCCACATGTCAGCTGTTCATGATGTGTTCCATGTATCTCAGCTACGGAAATGTGTCCGCTTACCCACTGAAGTGCTACCTGAACCAGAAATTGAGATAGAACCAGACTTATCTTATCAAGAGTACCCCGTCAAGGTATTGGATCAGAAGGAGAGATCAACGTGGGCAAGGTCGATCGGAATGTATAAGGTTCAGTGGAGTCACCATTCAGTAGAAGAAGCTACATGGGAGACTGAGGATTTTCTACGCTCTCGCTTCCCCAACTTTCTGCCCAAAGGAGTCGGTACGTAACCCAAAACCCCACCCCCACCTGCCCTTTGAATTCAAATATAAGAAAAACTTGGATGCTAAAGGTGTAGTAAGCTTTAGAAATGACTTAAAAAGGACTTCCTTCTGAAGTCGCAAAGAGAATGACATTCGAAGAGCAGTTAACTAGAGAAACTTGGATAAAGGAAGAAACCACACACCAACACACCTTCATGGCACTCCTCCAAAGGACTCTACTTAAAATCTCGGGACGAGATTCCTTTAAGGGGGGAGGGCTGTAACACCCCAGGTGTTACTTAGGGTTTTCACTCAAGACTATACAAGTAAGCCATCATCACATGTGACTTAAGTTGGGAAAAGTACACCAAAGTTGGAGCTCAAGATCCTAAGTAAGTGCAACCCACCTTAGAAGTCATACCTTGGCTTGTTATGTGCATATAATGGGGAGAATTGCCCAAACCCTAATTCAAACCCCTTTGGACAAGTGGAGCACTAGAAGTAAGCATGAACAAAAGGGTATGAAAACCACATGATCATGACTTGGGCCAATTATAAAAGATGTAGTACACTTGATACCCTACAAATGGTAGTAAGAAAGTGACCCCAAAAAGAATTCAGAAAAAACCCCAAAAGGTTCACCAAAGGGTTAAGCACAAAAGAAAAATCAGAATTCTTCTAAGTCCAAAACACCCCCTTTTTCAAAGATCAAACATGTTCACCTTGATCCCAAACATAAAACCATTTGGCCCCATTGACAAAGTGGCGCCAAAATACCTCTAGAACACCCTGGAGAAGTTTGAACCCAACCCTATGTAACGCCCCGAATTTCGAGTTGAATTTTTTCTTTTTTTCTCTATCGCTCGCTAAATTCGGGCGTTACCCCTCTTTCCCATTTATTTTCGCTAAAACCACACCCGTCTTCAAAACTTTAAGTCATGTGATAATGGTAAACCCTAGAGTTAATTTCTTTGATTTGTTGCACCATGCCGAACCATGCATTTTTTGATTATTGAAAATGTGAAAGCATTCATATAGAAAATATATATCAAAAAAGGGAAAATCTTTTCTTTTCTCTCCCCTCCCTTTCCTCCCCTTTTTGGCCTAGCTGCCCCCCCTGGGCGCGCGGCCCAGCTGGCCGGCCGGCCCAACCGGCCACGCCCCCTCTCCCCTTCCCCCCCCTCGCGCCGTGGGCCGGCGGTGTGGCGGCCCAGCTCGCCTCCCCCCCCCCCCCCCGCTTTGGGCCCAGGAGCGGCCCAGCCGCGCCCCCTCCCCTCCCCCCAAATCTCTCTCCCCTCCGCTTTGGGCCTAGGAGCGTCCCAGCCGCGCCCCCCTCCCCTGTGGGCCCCACCTGTCATCCCCCTCCCCCCCAAATCTCTCTCCCCTCCCCTGCCCAGCCGCCCCGATCCCCTGCTCGCCCAAAACCGCCGCCGCTGCCGATCCCCGCCCGCGGTGACCCCTCCCTCCCCCTCTCCTCTTCCCTCTCCCCTCCCTCCTCCTTCCCCACGCCCGCCAGCACTATCCCCGCGGCGTGGCCGGCCCCGCCCCGAGCTCGCCCCGCCCCGGCCGCGTTCGCCCCGGCTGCGCCCCGCCCCGAGCTCGCCCTGCCCCGGCCGCGTCTGCCCCGGCTGCACCCCGTCCCGAGCTCGCCCCGCCCTCGGCTCGTCGTCCCCGGCCGCGCCCCGCCCTCGGCTCGCCGTCCCTGGTCGCGCCCGGCCCCGCCCGCCCCGAGCTCGTCGGCCATGGCGGCCCGGCGTCCCGCCCCGGCGCGAGCGTCCCCGCCCTCTCCTCGTCGTGGTCGGCCGCGGCACCGCCCATCCCAGCCCCCCGGCGCCCCTTGGCGCGTGCGCCCGCTCGGCGTTCCGTCCCGCCACGGCGTGCCCCGCCCCGCCCGCGCGCGCTCCCCTGCCCACGGCGTGCCCCGTCCCGCCCCGGCGTGCTCGCCCGCCCGCCCCGGTGTGTCCTGCTCGCGTCGTGATGGCCCCAGCGCGGCCTCGAGCTCGGCCCAGCGTGCCTTTAGCGCGCGGCCTTGAGCTCGGCCAGCGCGCGGCCCCGACGTGTGCACGACTAGTTCGTGGCGCGTGTGTGCGGCCTTGCGCGCGCGCTGCTCGCGTGGTGCCTTGGCACGGCTCGCCGTGCCCTCGTCTACCCCTAGACGTGCCCGTCTACCCCCCCCTATATTTTATGCGCGCTAATCTCGTTGTTCATGTTAATGAAATAGAAAACTCAATTTGGAAATTGGTTACGTTAGTTAATTCATATAGTTAATCGTCTAGCTCATTTAATGTTGATCAACTGAAAGTGGTCATGTTTCTATTAGTGCATGTAGCTAATCCTTATTTTTGGAGCTAAGTAGAACTAGAGCACGTAACGTCTAGTTATTCGTCTACCCGTAATGCGCCTCGAGCATAAGCTTTAACCCCTGCGAGACCTTCCCCCATTTCTTTCTAACCATGGTAAATGTAATATCGTATGTCATATTCTATGCATGTTTAATCTACTTGTTCTCTTGTATGGTGTACTGTTTGTTTCCTAATTTGAATGGATGGATGTATGTATGTCTGCACTCGCATAGAGAACGATCCGGTTGAAGAGCCCGAAGAACTCGCAGGAGAAGCCCCTGAGCAGCAGTCGGTTGGTGGAGGCAAGTGTCCCTTGACCTATCTCTGTCCTATTCATTCTTTAATTCACCTCCCGCATTACACATTTATGCCTAAGGATTGACTAGCTTTGTTATCCATGTCCTTGTTTACCTATTTGGGTTGGATTATTATTGCTTAGTCTTATGCTATTGCTCCACTCTAATCAATGAACATGATGAGAATGATCAATGATACGCTGTTTTCCCCCTTCTTATTATGATGTTATACTTGTGGCCTTTAAGGGGGCTCAAGCGGTTTCTCGAGTGCCTCTCCGTAAGGACTTGTTCATTGGATGACCGCCCGGGAAAATAGTGCAACCATGAGGGTGGAATGGGGTGCCCTTAGCTGAATAATTAGAGGATCCAGAGTGTAGTTCGCTTCGCCGTCGTGCCGTCAATGGGGCTCGGTGTATGCGGCTCGCTCTACCAAGGTTGATTTGTCCCTTGGGGAGGAGTGCGGTACATTTAGGAAACCTAATGGGCGACTACAGCCCTGGGGAATCTTTGTAAAGGCTACGTAGTGAAACCCCGCTGGGTCACCTTGGTAGTGATCAATGGAGAGTCATGATCTCCGGGCAGAAAGGGAATCACGGCTTGTGGGTAAAGTGCACAACCTCTGCAGAGTGTTATGAAACTGATATATCAGCCGTGCTCACGGTTATGAGCGGCCAAGGGAGCTCCAGTGATTAGTGATATTTGATCAGGGATGTTCGGATTGCAGGTGACAATGAGACTGATGGTTCTTGGTTTTGACTCTGGTAATAGTAAGTGGTACTCTTTCCGTTTGGAAAGGAGTACGTTTGGGTTAATAACGTGGGTTAACCCTAAAACTTGGCCTTCACTACTAGTAATAATAATCTGACCAACTAAGAGCAACTGCTTGACTTATCCCCACATAAAGCTAGTCCACTACAGCCAAACATGATACTTGCTGAGTATGTTGATGTGTACTCACCCTTGCTCTACACACCAAACCCCCCCCCCCCCCAGGTTGTCCGGATTGCAACCACTGCTCAGGAGAAGATGAAGCTGTGGAAGAAGACTTCCAGGAGTTCCAAGACTACGACGAGTTCTAGGCGTGGGTTAGCGGCAACCCCCAGTCGGCTGCCTGTGAAGGCCGCGTTTATCTACGTTTCTTTTCCGCACTTTGATGATTTGTAAAGACTATGTGGATGTCTCAGACATATGATGTAATCAACTACTATTTCCCTTTTTAATACTATTTGAGCACTGTGTGATGATGTCCATGTTATGTAACTGCTGTGTACGTGAATTGCTGAT